>NC_028640.1:55584379-55747772 GCF_001406875.1 Solanum pennellii
GGGGGGGGGGGGGGGGGGCTAAGTTGAATTGTATAAGGGTGAAAACATGACCAAGGGCAAGGGACACAAAAGGGTGGCTAAAACTAATAGGTTGGAGAAAGAGTAATGATAAAGGAGAGGCACAAATCAGAAATTTAAGTAAAACAAAGTTGGAGTGCTTTTTTCTTTTGTATTTAATACCTTAACTTTAGTGGCCATATATCTTATCGCAAGAGTAAGATGGGCATTCCCTAATATTCTGATTCGTTAATTAACTCGAGACAAATTAATGAGGAAAGTTTTGTCTGTTTATCACCTTTAGCTTAAGGGAGTACTTCAAACATAATACGCTATCCACATTCATATGCTTGTATTTGTCCTGTCAAACACAATATAACATGATTTCTATTTTCTAAGAGAGAATACGAGAAGCTTTTCTTCTGAAAATAATTACATGATTCGACTTCATATCACCTCAACTTGCATAATTTGATAGACACAGCCATATTATCCATATGGACCATAATTTCTCTGGGAAAGAATAGATAATCAGCTAGCCACCAACTTTCCCTGTACTTACTGATTTTTCTTTTTTNTTTTGTTTGGGGGGGGGGGGGGGAGAGAATATATCGTTTCACGTTAGGAATTATGATTAAATGTCACCAATGGTATAATCTGTTTGATCATGTTACAGAGATCCTCCCACAAGTCAACACTCTTCTTATATGATAGCAAGATAGAAAATGCAACTTGGAGGGAGGATTACAAAGTTGCGGATAGACTAGCCTCCCTAAGCCATAATCCTACCAATGCACAAATATATTCCCAATTCAATGCCATTCCAGGATTAGTTAAAGGTCTTCTCAACATGGACAGATGGAAATTTCCTTCGTTTAGAGCCAAGAAATGTAACTCGAGTTTTTGGATCTATAATCCCCCATTTTGTTGGATGTTTAGTTGCTAAATTTTTTTATTTTTACTTTTTTGCTCATCCATATGTTTGGTTTACTAAGTAACCAATCTCTTAGGAAGGATAGGTTTGCCCTCCTTCCTCAATTGTAATTTTCTTCCGGTAGCAATAAAAAAGCCGTTCCCTTGGGGAAAAAAAGGATGGAAAATGCAACTTTAGATATCAGAAAAACTCTGCAATCTGTTTAGATAACAAATAACTGTAGCTTCAATTAATTGATAATTTTCATAAAAATCAATTCAAAATGCAAAACTGGGACAAATAAATCAGGAAGTATAATGCCCAAGCTTAGAGGAATGATCACCAGTCTAGATTCAAATCTATGTAGAGTACGAAATAAATCTCAATGGAGGAAACAAACAACTATATCGTCACTTCATCAAAACAAAGCAAGGAAAAAACAGTATAGATAAAAGAATCATATATACGCTTCAAGGTTCGAAAACAAAAGAAACTTACCTAAGTCGAACATTAACCCCATTATATGTTTCATAGGGCATTTCAACAGTTGAAAACTCAAAAGGATATGTTTTCCTTTCATAAATTTCACCAGGAACATCCAGTTCTCGGACTACAAAGATAAACATTAAATGGAGTAAATGAAGCAATACGAGGAATGAAAACCAGTGACAAACAAGAACCATAACAAAAGTTTGAGAAGTATAATTCTAAATGGATGTCGAAGCAGTAGATCTGAGTATTCTATTTCAAACAACTTGTAGCACCTAAATAGCATACCCACCAATACCAAACTTACATACCCCCTAAACAACAGCTCAAACTGATAATGACCAACGTATTGCAGTCCAGCAAAGACAAGTAGCACAACTTCAGAAATAAACATGCAACAATTGCTAATGGAAGAACATCAAATTTTTGGTCTCTGAAACAGTTGTGTCTCTGAACAATGGATAACTAGAACAAAGGGAAAGGTTCAAGCAAAAGAATGAACAGGGCAGCCTGGCACCACTACAATGCTGTAATGTTCGTTAGAACAGCAGTAGATGAAATAGGGGAAAGAGAGTCTAGCAACCTCAACTAAATTTCCTGGGAAAAACCACTAAAGGAATGCTGCATAATGAACCTAAGAACAAAAGTGGCTATGCAAAGATAATAGAAATTAATCCTGATTCTACATTCTCTACTATGAAGCAACTAAAATATTGAGAACCTGAAAAAAATTTCCAAGTCCAGCTAAATCTAAAGTTAAATGAAATTGGGTCTACAGCTTATAAGTCAACTTCTAAGACAAGTAAAGTGAGAAGAAAAGAGAAACATTAGACTACTCATCTAGGTCCCATGAACAGGAAATATGGAAACTCACAGAAAAATCAACATACTACAATACCCATACACACTATAAACTTAACATAATCTGACCTGACAGCAGCTCATAAGTCAGAACAGTCAAATTTAAACAAGAAAACCAGTACAGCATGTTTTTACAGGTTCACCCAGCTAAGGAATAAATTATCTCTTCAGTCTCCACTAGCATCATGTATGAAATACTCACCAAGAGAGGTGAAGTCGTAAAAGTTCCCCCTGTCAAAGTACATTTCTGCACAAGAAAAATATTGCAACATGAATTAATTCTCCATTGCAGGAGTATCAGGAAAAAAGAGTTAGAAAACCACAGATGTGCAACAAGTAGATTGCTGCATAGAAAGATAAGGACTAAAAACGAAACAATTATACCAACAAATAACCACACATGTATCTGAACTAAAAATTTATAGCAAAGGAAACATGAACGTACAAGTGAGAAGCTGCAAGAAGGAAGCTTTACTTTCCTTTTTGGATAAGTCAAGCAGATGTTCAAATTGTCCAATGCAGTTTAGCCGTTAAAAGAAGATACACAGAACAATTATACCAGCAACCAAATATTTACCTGAATGAAATAGTAGTATCAAACTAAGAGGGTGTTTGGATTAGCTTATTTTTAAAGTGTTTTGGCTTTTATGCTCTTTCTATTTTTGTGGTATTTGGGAAAGATAAAAATGTGCATTTAAGCACTTACTTTTAGGCCAAAAAGTACAAAAAATAGGCTAAAATTTGGGTATTCCCAACTTATGGCTTTTAGTTTATAAGCTGCTTTTAAAAGCCAATCCAAACATCCAAACATCCTCTAAAACCTACATTAGAAAGCTAGTTTTTCCTTTTCTGAAAGTCATACTAGTTCCAAACACATATTGAAACATTATAACCATAAATGACATTGCAACGGTTAAAGAAGGAGATAGCCAAGCTTATTTATTGAAATTTAGGATAACTGACAATGAAGATATAAGCATACGGACTGAAAACTGCACTCATTGTTTGAACTGCAAGAAGCGTACTGCCTATGTTACAGATAAACAGAATTTCACCGTAACCTTAGCTTAGATTGCCAGTAACACAAAGTGGTTACCTTAGTCCAACCCACCTTGAACCCTAAATGACAGAAAAGGAAAAAAGTAGAAAGCAGATAGCGGAAAGATTGGGCATATTGATATGTGAAGTTCAAATTACAAAAGATCAATGTAATTTCATTCGCAATCTGTGCACTTGATTCGAGGACACGAGACTGCAATGCATAAGTAATAAAAGCTGTTTTAAATTGTCACAAGTTAAAGCTCACCTATCTGACCAAGAAGCTCAACTTTGATCCCATTATGTTCAACCTTCTTCCCTGATACTGGTTCTACAGAAATCTGAAGCCATACGAAACTATATTCTCAAAGAAAGGTCCTGAAACAAATAGATACTTTTCTACAAGTACAAATAAAGAGTATCATCAGAATCATTAGTACGCTAGATGAATAATACCTTTCCAGCAATGTTTTCTTGACTTTGGAAAAGTGGGACCATAACAGTTTGACCATTTTCCTTCTTCAAGGGGACCTAACAGAAAATAGTACAACAAGCAAGCAGTCAACTTGTAGAGTCAACAAGTCTCCAATTTTATTTTATTTTGAACTTGGAAACTTTGTATTATATCACAAAACAGTACATGCGCTGTACTGTAACCTTATATACAAGTGTACTCCTGATTTCACTTCTCTACGCCTAAATTGAGTCTAACACATCAATATTAGAGACTGTGTCATTAGAGTATAACTGATTACACAAAAAGACAAAGTAAAATGCAGTTTAGTTTAACTTTATGCACATCGTTCTCTATGCTCTCAAAATATCTTGAATTCCTTTCATTCCAAACAGCCCAACCCAACAAGTCTCCAATTTTGTTTTGACACTTCTTCAGTTGAGATAGGTTGCACCTATTTTATTTTTTTTTCTATTTTTTACTTTCCAGATAAGTGAAGTAGGTTGCAAGGAGAAGTAGGAAAATGCAGATATTCATGAAAACTCTGACCAGTAAAACCATTACTCTGGAAGTCGAATTCAGCAATACTATCGACAATGCTAAGGCCAAGATACAAGACAAAGAAGGGATCCCTCCAGACCAGCAAGATATTCGTGAAAACTCTACCAGTAAAACCATTACTCTGGAAGTCGAATTCAGCAATACTATCGACAATGCTAAGGCCAAGATACAAGACAAAGAAGGAATCCCCCCAGACCAGCAAAGGCTGATTTTTGCTGGTAAGCAGCTCGAGGATGGCCGCACCTTGGTGTACTACAGCATCCAGAAAAAATCAACTCTACATCTAGTGCTAGACTTTGTGGTGAGAATCATTGAGTCATCGTTGACGGACGACTTTGGCTAGGAAATAGTATACAATCAGGAAAAGATTATATGCCGAAAGTGCAATACTCAGTTGCATCCTCGTGCTGTCAGTTGCCGCAAGAATAAGTGTGAACACAACAACCAGTTGAGGCCTAAGAAGAATATGAAGTAATGCTTAATTCCTATTGCTGCCGACTTGTAGTTGCTTGGATTTTCTTATAAAGAAAACATTTCACTTGGATTTATTGTTGGATTTCCTGTTACTTTTACCTTAGAGATTAGTTGACTTGTATTTGAGGGGTATCGAAGAGTTTTTGCTACTTCCCTAGTTCTTGCAGGTGCCCAATCTTTATCAATTACTTAGCTGTATGTTCTTATAAATAAATTTATTTAAAAAAAAAAAAAAAATAGGTTGCATTTATTTACATGCATATTTTAAGGCAGTACATCTTGTTTCACAGTACATATGCTTTACACTAATTAGACACATAATTACAGCATTCATCAGATCTGGACTTTGATAATAAACTTCTCCTTTTAAATATTTTTGGAGATGTGTCCCAATAATGGAAAATGTAACATGCTAATTGATACTACTCCCTTTAAAGAACAACTCTATCCAATTCCCTGACTTTAAGTTACTAAATAAGGTATATTCTCCATCACATAGACATTATACATACATTATCTTCTGTCAGCTTTTGTCTTTTGGCACAAGTATAAACTGGGTTTGTGGTTTTTGAATATCTTAACAAGGAGGTGTCATGTCCTTTTTTTCTGATAATTACATTATATGTCATGCAAAAATAGTTTTTCTTGTTTAGGGGAGGGCCGGATGGGGATAGGTTTTGTCATATAACAATAGTACAAGATCAAATGAAATTTCATAGACAGCAAGCAACAAGGTTGAGCTTTGATACACAATCGATTAATTTATATTAAGGAAAAGGATCATTAGCAGCATATTGATCATCAAAGGGGGGAAAATATTTCATGGAACAACAAGCTTCTATATAAGCCGAAACAAAGAATATATAAGTATTTCAGCTACTTGTTCTCATCCAGGTTGTGAAGCTAACGTCGAGAAATTTCTGCCTACTGGCTGTCTAACATGACTGAATACAAAAGTGTTTCTACTATTATGATTAAAGCTCCTGATCAGGTAATAGAATAAAAATCATAAAACTAATAAGCACATTCATGAGCTAAAGTTGCTATATGTAACTGTAGAAACTATTTCACCAATTTCCACCAAAGGCATCATCTTTATTGACAAGTGTTATATGCATGATCAGTTCTAAGAGACTGATAACTTACCTGTTTGCGGGATTTTCCATCACCAAACGTGATTGAGATGTTGCATGCTGGCTTGAACGCTCCAATAATGTAATTCTGCAAGAAGTAGTCCAATCATTTTAAAGAGCATAAATCATGGCATTTGTCTTAAAAGTTGGCATATTATGCATTTAGATTGCATACAGATTAAATTAAACAGTATATATGAATGTGGGGCATATAGCTGATGTTGAAATTGAAAGGCCAATTAATCATCACACATAGGTAATTACATTACACATACATATACGTGTGCATAAGAAATATATGCCCAACAAGAATAAGCAATTGGTGAAACTTTACCATGCTAAAAGAAGTGAATAGTGGACCAAAATCCTCTTGGAAGAATCTGCAAATGACATAGTTCAAGATTAGTTAAAAGTTAGAGCGCAAGACAATGAAATCAAAACCCTAAAACCACTAAAGCAGTGACTTTAGACCCCAAAAAATAAGGGCCTCCAACGAATCAAGAAACCCCCAAATTCAGTTCGATCAAATGCAAAAACATACCGGAGATGCACAATTCGAGCAAGAGACAATATTAAAGGAAGAACCAAAAGCACTGAGCAGACAAAAGATGAAGGAGATACATACATAAAAGAGACGACCAGATCTGATGAAGGCGATGTAAAATGGAGTATAAATGGTGAGAAGCACCGTGTACAGCACACTGGAAGAAAATGTTATTACTATTAATTAGAAAGTTCAATTCAATTTATATGTATATCATTTTAGATAGTAACTGGCTTATTTATTCTGTTACATTTTTTAAGGTCGATTAATTTTTATAGTTAAATTAGATAATTGTAATATTTTATATAAAAATTTAAATATTTAAAAATTATATAATAATATTATAAATTGTAACTATTTCATATCAATACGATGGAGAAGTACATTGTAATGCTAATCAATATTTTTATAGTTTGACTCTAAAAAAAAATTGTGATAATTAAAAATAGATATAGTAATATTTTATTTTTTGAAGTCAAGTTTTCAGTAAATGAACATAAATTAATTTATTTTGATTAATCAAATTGATCAATGACCAAGAATGTTGGTCAAATTCATATTTTCAAAAAAAAGCATACACACGGTATGGAGGGAGTATAATTATATTTAAAAATCGTTGACAATAGATTTACAAATACTTGTTATTTCTTAATTTATTTTAGTTTGAATCAATCATGTTTTAATATTGACTTTGTAGATTGTCTTCAATTCTTTGAGAAGTTTTATTAAACATTTCATCTCAAACTACTTGGATTATCAAATAATTAATTTTTCTTTAAAAAAAAAACATCATCTTAATTAGAATGACTTCTAAAGATAGCAATCACTATAATATGATTTTTGTAATTAAAAATATTATATAAGTAAAAGAATGATAATCCAATTCGCATATTCAATGAAATTAAGTCTTGATTTTAATTTTAAATACTTTAAGAATAATTATTTTTATTTTATGTAACAAAAATTCTATTGAAAATGTTTCAATACTATAAGCAATAAGAGAGCTATAAACATTTTTATTGTTATGTAACATATAATAATTTATATATGTTTATTATTGTGCAAAAAAATTGAAGTTGTCAATATGGGTTAGTCCACCTATTCGAGCTAACACATACATGCTTTATAATTTGACGGGTCAGATCGGGCTAACCCATGTTTTGTGTGACCAGAAAATGGTCAGCTCAGCCTACAAGTACGTGGATTACGGTTTTGCCGGGCCAACCCTCTTTTCTTAAATATTGACAAGGCAATATTACATGGTGTTAGTATTACTACTTGTTAATGAAATCCGCAAATAAAATTATCATTAAGTTTGATTTCGATTAAAAACATAAATAGCTAAATAGAAATATTAACCTAATTGTTTTCCAATGATCATAATAAAGCACAAAAAATATGACAATATTTCATAGGTTACGACCTATCACTACTAGAAGTTTGTTGTTTGCCGACTGCAAAATTGATCGGAACATAGTTGAAAAATGGAGTTTTCCGATGTCTTTCCAACTACTTTTGAGTAGTCGGTAGATTGAGCTTTGAAAAATGCTTGCCGACTACAGCAGTCGGAATTCGACGACTATCGTAGTCACAATACATAAATTAAAACCCGATCATTAAAGTACACGAACTGCTGACTATTATAGTCGGAAAGCTAGTAAAATAATATTTTATTATTTTAAATACTACCTACTTTGTAGTCGGAATATTTGTTAAATAATAATTTATTAATTTAATAATATCGACTACGGTAGTCGTAGTAGCTAAATAATTAAATAATTAATTAAACATTTTTTGATTACTGTGGTTGTCATTTATTAATCATTTAAGTACTTTTCGACTACTACAGTCGATAGAAATAATTACTGTATCAACTTTTTAGGTGATCTTCCGACTATTGTAGTCGACATTATACAAACAAAATACTATAAGAAAGTTATATTTTTAGTATATTATTGTTCATTTTGGTATACCACCTGCTAAATTATACCTCCATCCATAAAAATGTAACATGACAATAAAACCAAATATCTAACACATTCCTAAACATTCAAATTCCACTTTAATCTGAAAGTTCAAGCTCCATCAAAATCAAGTCTAATAAGTATAAATTTTTGTTCGAAATGGAAGTAAATAGTTTCAAACAAGTCTAAAATGTCTAGCAAATGTCTAAACAACCAGAACATAATCTAAACTTTATCAGCTTCGGTCTCTTCATCGCCATCCGAGCCATATGTTTCTCCTTGAACTTTTGCACTTTAGCATAATTAGCTTTAGATCTTTGAAGTCATTCTATTAGCTTTGAAATCTCTATTCGCATTACTTCCATTTCTGTTAAAGTTTGAGAAGTAGACACCAAACAACAACGATGATGGATTACATGACAAAGGTTGTACTCCAAGCCCGTAAACTCTTTCTTTCTTCACACCTCCTATCACATTTGTCAATATTGAAGTAATATCACCATATGTTAGCTGGGTTGTGGAACCATCCCAGAAGTAGTAGGACTCAGATGTCCATATAGATGTCCATATTGAAATAATATCATCCGTTTTCTATTTTTTCAGAGAAGAGGATTTTCTCTCAAAATATTGCAATGCTTTCTCTGGTCCCAGTCTCAGCCTTCATTAAAAGTATCAAGAATCAATGACTGACTCACACAAGATAAGTAATATAGTAAAACATCAAAAACAGTGCTTAGTCACATATATTAGTAATGAACATTGCAAGACTCAGACCACTGAAGTATAAAACAAATCTTTGATTAATATTAGCTTCTGCAACAATAATCAGTTACACAGACTGTTTTCAATCACATTAAAAGTTAATTTCTTGCTTATTCTTACTACTTTAAATTATTTCCTTCACCAACCACATGACATATGAAATCTATCAATTCTCCTAAGTTGTTTTCTTTTCATTTGAGTATAAGCTCTAACACTTCTGGTACAACATGTGGAAAATTTCCAGAATTTTTAGTGGTCATGACAAAAGTATACAAATATTTTTGTTGAGATATGAAGTTTTATAAATTAAAAGTTTAGTAAGCTTCTAAGAGAGTCTCTATATTATAGCGAAAACTACAAAGTATACTAACCTATTCTCTCTGTAGTTATATCATGAACCTTTATTAGCCACCACCTAAACCAGTTCAACACAATTTTAATACACAACCCTGCAAAAAGTTAATTATAGGAACATATTTTGAGCAGAACATTACGGAAAAAAAGATAAGAATTCCACAAACCAGTTTGCTCACTCTTTCTCCAAACATAATTTCAAATTCTGGTGGCTTGTATGGTCTAGAAACCTAAGAAGGAAAAGAGTCAGACCAATTAGAATCTTGACACCATTATCAACAAGAAGATGCAAACAGTAAAAGATCATATGTATACTGGCAATTTGTGAAGATGACAAATTATTTACGTTGGCTTGGAATCAAGTGTTGAATTCTTATTGTAATTTTTGGTTGTTGCATGCTATTATTATTGTTGGGCCAAGCTAGCAGGCTAGATTGGGTCAAGCCATAGCCAGCAGGTGGCTTTGAAGTTTAAAATGTTGCAGAGCTTCCAGCCGCCACCAGCAGTAGCAACTAGTATCCATGTTTTGCAATGCTGCAGACCTGCACAACTGCAACGCTACCAGCAACCAGCAACCATGCTTTGCAATGCTGCAGACCCGCACAACTGCAATGTTGCCAGCAGCAAGCAACATGGTCATGCATTGCAATGCTGCAATGTTGCATAATTGATTATCCTCATTTTAATTTTTATTTGCTCCTAAAAATCATTTTATAGATACTGAATGCCCAACCCTAATAATACAAACTATAAAGGAAGCAGACTAAATATGGTATCAAAATATCTACAGCATCGAGTTTTAGAACACTAAATCTAAATCCGTAATAACAACAAGAAATAATTTTTTTGGCATATAACAACAAGAAACTATAGCTATTAATTTGGACAGAAAACTAAAGCAAAACAAGAAAATCGAACACAAAAGTAAGACGAGCAGTAAAGATTAAACACATCCTCTCTACGTTGAGTAGTTCTTTTTTTGATATTGTTAGCTTCCTTAACCCTTTATATGTTGATGCTAACGGTAGTCGTCAAGATCACAACACGTGAACAGTAATATCTAGAACCAAAAGAAAACATGAAAGCTTTAAATATGATACGAAATGAGAGGAGTCGAGTAGAGAAGTTTTTGAACTCCAAGGATTTTTTCTTTCTTTGATTTCATTCCTCCATTGATTATCCCTCAATCGAGGGAGGAATAATCAATCACATGAATATTTCCCCAAATCGAATCAAACAAGCTAATTATAGCGAGGTTCTAACAAAAATAATTCCACTAATGTCACGATTTGAACTTTAACACAAGCAGAAAACAATTAATCATGAAGGCGAGCAAGTTGCTAAACCTAGAAAAAGAAATTTACAGTACCTCTCTAAGACGATGTCAAAATTATTGAAATTAAAACCCTAAAGAATGTTATTGAAACTAAAACCTAGACACTCAAAATTATTGAAATTAAAACCCCAAAGACGACAATTAGCAAACAATCGATTACAGTACCTCTCTAAGATGACGACAGTAACCTCTCTGATGAAAATGTTGTTCAATGCTAAGCCAAATCAAATAGTCAAAGTCAGGAACCTCTATAAGACGACCGCAGTAACCTTTGCTAAGAACCCAAACAGATTTAATAAAAAAGTTTTTTTTTCTAATAAAAGAGTTAGCTAGTGATTTTAAAATAATAACTATTATATTAGTCGAAAAATAAATTATTTTTAAACTAAAAATATTATTAAAGGGCCGACTATAGTAGTCACCATTTATAATATTTTAAAAATTATTAAATAAGTTTTTGACTACTAATCGGTAAATGGTCAATTATTTTTTTAACTTCATTTCACAAAATTTTACGAACTCAATAGTCGATATAATGGTCGAGTAAAATTATTAAAAATTAGAAAAATATAAATCTTAATTTCCCGATTACAGTATTCGGAATAACAACTAATATACCGACTACACATTTGTAGTCAACAGTCGTAGTCGGAAATAACTTATTTCTGCAGTGATTCCCTAGGAATTTTAGGGAATTTTAATTTTATGTAGTACATGTTTTATAAACATAATTTGTATTTAAATTGTAATATTTCAAACTTTTAACAGATTTTGAGTTTAGACTCTTGTTATTTTAATACTCTATTTTATTTTTATTTTTTAGTTAATTTTTATTTGGCCCACGGGGCAGTCCTATCCATATTTTCTAAGCCCAAAAATTGGCAGTCTTATTCTGGTTGGGTTAAAAAACTCTTTCCTTAAATGGACTCCAAAAATCATAGTGTAGCCCTATCAAATCACGAATTAGTTCTCTAGACAAACTATTACAAGAAATGGTATATTGTCAATTGAAAATGACAAAATAATTATTAAATTATAATCAATGACAATATATTTTTAAAATTTAAGAAATTAATTTCTTAAAAAATAAAATAAATAAACGCAACTCTCTTTTCTAAATTTTGGTTTAAGATCACCAGTTCTGGTGTGTCCCCCTAAATTGTGTGCTATGAATGTATTTGTAAAAGACTAATTTTTTATAATGTTCAAACTATTGACACGTTTTATGGCAGTAAAATCTGGCAATAGTAACATAGTTACATTACTCCAGTTAAAAAAATCTAAATCAAAATAAATGAAAGCCAAATACTTTTCTTCAAAATCTACTTATTATGTGGTACAAGGGATTTAGAGCATCTCATAGAAAAAGAGTATGTAATGTAGATTTTGAAGAAGAGTATAAATAAGACAAAGGAGTTTTTATAATTTCATTTTTTTATATAGATAATCGCCAACAAGAATTTGATTCTTTTTACGTATTTGATATCGATAAATCTGTGAATCTAGAAATTTATTTCAATCAATTAAACTTTCTCGAATTGTTTCTTTTTAAGAACTAAAAAGATTTGTTCCAAAATAATAGATGCCAAGAAGAATAAAAGTTGTTACAAATCGATGTATAGCCGATTGTTCGCAGTATATAACCCAACAAGGAGCTCGAGTGGATCCCGTAGGGTATAGTCATAGTAATTCACCTTATGATGTGATCCAATCACTAGTATTTTATATGTCTAGCCAATTTATGCATGAATATAAATAGGGTTGATTAACAATTCGAATTTGGTTAACAAGATTTTAACAATTAATAGTAGCAAGATTAACACAACGAATATTTCAAGAATAAGAGAGGAATCTTAGGAATGTGCGTATATGGATGCTAATTTTACAATATAGGTTAATTGAATTGATAAAATTAGTTTGATTGTGAATGGGTATGCTAGATCTACATAAATGACAACTCTTTACCAATCAACCATCATATCTCAGGTGGGTTCTAACAAATCCCAACATGTGCAGCAATATAAATCAATTTGAAACATTGATTCAACCAAACTTCGTCAAGTTGACTATCATAAATATGCATTCTCAAGTGGGTTCTATCATAGATATGCTTTTCTTTACTAAAGTAGTAGTAAAATGAATTAGAATCAAATGAGAAAACTTGAAGAGAAGGAGAAAAATGAAGAACTTACAAAATGATTTTGCAAGGAAAAAGGTTATGACAGAGCTTGCCGGAAAATGATACAAGAGAAAAGCAAGTAGGCAGTCGAGGTTGAGTGGCCAATCAAGCCAAGATAGAAAATGTGAATATTCAACAATTATTTTGCTTAATTGTTGCATACGAGCAGGAGTGTTCAACAACAGTACCAAAATGGAACCAAACTAAAGAAAAGAAATCTTAAATGGAGTTATTTGTAGGGTACAATGATAATTGTTATTATAATCAAACTATGAAATAGTAAGAATGATTTCAATCATCTAAAAGTCAATCACATAAATTCGTAGCATATCCTTACGGATGTGAATAGTATGTTCGAGTTAACCATTTGATTATAGGTGAAAAGTTGCATTGAGCTCTACTCCAGTACCCAAAACCTTGTGTAGAGACTCGGGAAATGAGATGTGAATTGAGTATCTCAATTGAAATGATAGAAATAGAAACCTCATGCAAATGAAATATCTCTTAATGTAGATCTTTGTCAATCTCACTAAAATGTAGAACCATATGAAATGAAAATTTGGTTAATTTATCAATAATGACCTAAACACTATCAAATTTTGTTAAAGTTCGTGAAAATCATATCAAAAAGTTCATAGCGATTTATTTCCAAGTCCACTCATGTATAGACATCATCTGAGTCATATTATATGATTTTTATGCTCTTAGTTCTCTTGATTACAATTTAAGCGTTGATCCATATTTAATTCATGATGTCTCTCTTCATCTTACACCACCAATAATATTGCTTCTAATCATGAAACATTTTTGTTGCCCCACGTGAATAAAGCACGTCCAACTATGAGCCTTTTTCTATATCAGCTTACTCAAATCATCTATCTTTGATACATAAATATGACTCTTGATCCTCAAAAACACCTTTATCGTCAAGAATTGATTCATTTACCTCTACTTTCAACACTTTGTATCAAAGCATATAACATTTCTCAACTTCGAGCTATTGAATCTTAATTTATTCCTTCAAAAGTAATAGATCTTTAGTATAATCAAGAATTCAATAAGGATCTGATATATCAAGCCTCATGAAATGATTGATCAAGGAATGAACATTTATAGTCAAGGAGCGTTTCTCCACCTCCAACATATCCAAGCTACATATAAACTATCTTACGACTCAAGACAACAATTATCACATTATTTTTGTTCAGATGATAAAAAATAGTCAAATTATAGTCTTTAAGCAACTCTTATAATCTCCACTGCCCCAAATTGAGATCTTTACAATTAAAAATATACTGAAGATTGTAATGATCAATTTAGGCCTTACTATATACACCGTAGAGGTAGTGCCTCCAAATATTAAACGTGAACAATATCATTGTCAACTCACATTCATTTAAGGCTTAGTTCTTTTTATGTGGTATAAGTTATAACTTTGCCTCTATACATCAATACACAATAAGGCTTATATGAGAAGCATCACAATAAACAACAGTAAAACCCTCACCCTTCACGTGTAATGTCAACATTTAAGCCAAATTCAACAAGTATTGAGTTATAGAAGCTCGTCTCTCAATCATATAACCGATGGAACACCACATTCTTCTAATTCAACTTATCCATGAATACATAATAGATGATTAATTTTTCATAAAGAGCTCACAATAACCTACCAACCCCATAACACTCTGAATCTCAGTAAGTGAACGTAACACCTCTTATTTTAAGGTGACAAAACTAAGTCGAAGATATATGTACTAAAATGATACTTTTGTCATCTTAAGTTGTTCATCGATGAGTTGTATGGAAAATAAGGTTTTAAATAGGTGATCATATTGAGTATTACTGATAGCACATCACCATGAGTGTTATATCAAGGTACTAGGCCAAAGGTGTAAGAATTATTATTATTATTATTATTATTATTATTATTTAATTATGGGCCAAGTTTACTTGTAACCCAATTAATACCATAAATAATATTTAATAAAGAATAGATCGTGTCTATACATTGTTTACTTAATGGACGTACCAGATTAAGTTATAAACTCTATAAATTGGTCCTCCCTCCACCCATTAGGGTTACCACATATTATCTACAATAATTCCATCACTGACGATTGTGGTAACATAAAGTTACTGCGAAGAGGTAGAAACTAATTTACAACTAATGTTTCCGTTTTTCTCAGTGATGATGCCTGCCCCTAACAATATCTATATAAGATTATCATGTTCAAGATCCTGATATTAGTATAAAAGAATTTAATCTTACATGTGACATTAGAGCCTTAATTGCTTGAACAGATAATCTTCGTAAATTATATAACCTCATTAGCCTTGGTAGGGTAATAAAGAGTAATCGCCACCCACCACCCCTAAATAAATAAACAATTATTTTTTATTTTAGATTTCATAACTTCTGAGAAATTTTAATCTTCCCATAATGTAATAATTATGTTTTTTTTTAAAATTGTGCAATAAATTAAAGTGGTCGTTATACTAAGTAACAAATAATATATGTGTACTTAGTGCAATATAGTTGTTAGTCACTTAAATGACCAAACTAGAGAAACTAATGTTTACACATAATATTAATGATCAATTAACATATGCAATTATTAACATTCATTATTTGTTGGCATATTCAGCATTTCAAAAGAGACCGAGTCTGGTTTTTCAACTTGATGCATGTATTATGTTTTTATAGTTTGTTAGTCACCAAAGTGGTACTAAAATTATTGGCATGCACAAAATTTTATGATGTTATGCGTGCTTTGTACTTATACAATTTGTTAGTCACCAAAGTAGTTAAACTAGAAAAATTGGATTCTACACATATACTGTTTATGATCGAAAATTATTCACATGCACAACATTTTATGAGATTATGTATGCATTTGTATTCATATAATTTGTTAGTTACCAAAATGGTCAAACTAGTATGGTTAAGAAAAATATTCACTCATAAAATTGTCATTTATCTATGAAGGTTAATTAAATGCCTATATTGAAATTTTTATTTACATAAATTGACTTTCACTATTGCTAGAACTTAAAAATTTACCCAAAGGTGAATCTATCCTTATACGAATAGCGAAAAAAAATGAGGCAAATTAATATTTTCAATCGAACATATATTGATATCCAAAGATGTGTATATGCTTAATTAAATTTATTTAATTGCCTATAAGATTTAAAAATGACATTTAAATTATGACCGTGTGTCGTAGTATTTACCCAAAAGAAAATTACGATGTACTTTTATTGTTTTACTGATTCACATTATTTTTTATATGTGAACATGTATATCTATTTGCAGTTATTCATCTTCATTCACATGATTTGTCTTTTATTGTGTTCAATGGATTGAACTTCTCTTAATGGCATGATCAAGTCTACTTCAACTTAGGTGTGATGGATCTTGACTTGGCTCTACTGAATGACAAATCTACTGTCATTACTTATAAAAGCATTGAGAATGAGAGGATTTCCATAAACCATGGTAACAAATGAGTCTTATGTTCATGCGAATGATTGTTATTAACAATATTAAGAGTACTATTTTACAAACAGAAAGTGTTACGGAATATCTGAAGTTTATGGAAGAATATTCTCGTTCTTCTGATAAGTCTTTCGCTGGTACATTAATTGCTGAACTCACGACCATGAAGTTTGATGGGTCATGCAGTGTACAAAATCATACATTGCAGCAAGATTTTCGACCTTGGAGATGAAAGTGGACGATTCCAAATTTACCATCACACTATTAAGGATAAGCGGGATATTAGTGAATTGTCCAGTATGCTTACTCAAGAAGAGTCAAGACTTAAGAAATAAAGAGGTATTCCATTAACCTCATGGGTCAAGGAGATAGTAAAAGACTTAAAGTGAAAGCCAACAAGTTTAAGAAAGTGTCACATGATGCTTATAAGGAACTCAAGGCTTATATATGTCATTTCTGTAATAAGGAAGGACACTATCAAAAAGATTGTCTGAAACGTAAAGCTTGGGTTGAAAAGAAAGGTATGTTGAGTGCTTTGTATGTTTCAAATCAAAATTTGGTAGAAGTTCCTAATAGTACTTGGTGGCTTAATTTTGGTTCAACTACTCATATATCCACTATGTTGCAGAGATTCACCACGATCCATACTACAAATCGAAATAAGGATTTCTTGTCAAGGAAAATCGCATGAAGGCCAAAATTGAAGGCACTGGGACTTATCGTTTGATCTTGGCGACCGGACATCACCTTGATCTATTACAGACTCTTTATGTTCCTTCGGTTCTAGGAATTTGATTTCTCTTTCAAGACTTGATGTTTCTAGATTTAAAGCTTGGACATGGTTGTTTCATTTTATATAATAATACTATTTTTATGATTCTACTTTTATTATTAATGGTTTATATAGATTGAAACTCGATAATAATTTTTATGATTCCCTTCTAACTATTCATTAAAATGTTGAAATTTAATGTAGTTCACTAAATGAAAGTTATGCTTATTTGTGGCATAAATGTTTGAGTCAGGTATCCAAAGAAAGATTAAAAAGGTTAGTAAAGAATGAGATTCTTTTGAATTTGAATTTTATTGATCTTGATATATGTTTGGATTGCATCAAAGGAAAGCAAACCAAGCATACCAAGAAAGGTGCTACAAATACCACTCAACTACTTGAAATTATACACACTGATATTTGCAGACCCTTTGATATTACATCTTTAGATGGAGAAAAATATCACCTTAATCGATGATTTTTCACGTTATGAATTGATCTATTTGTTAAAAGAAAAATATCAAACAATGGACGCTCTCAAAGTATACATTAAATAGGTTGAAAGATAATTAGATAGGAAAGTGAAAACATTAGGTCATATGAAGGTGATGAATATTATGGAAAGTATAACAAATCAGAATAATGTCCCTATCTATTAGCAAAATTCCTGGAGAATTGTGAAGTTAGTTGGAGTGTTCAACAACAAAGAATGGAAATTAATGAGGTAAGAGTAGATATTTCATTGACCATGAATGTACTTACTTCCACACCAATAAAAAATATTGTTCCACTTGTTGAAGAATACTTTAACAATGTTGAACAACATTTGGGTGAAACACTTCAAGAAGGAACTAACTCACAAGTATCTAGCGCAAATGAACCAAAAACAGTGTCATTAAGAAAAATTCACGCCCCGAGCCTACACCTGGACGTGGCCGACACCCAATGTCCATTGCTGGCCTTGAGCAGACCTTTGGCCTGGCTTACTCAACTCACGGGAAGACTTAACTTAACTCAATTATAAAAGTAAGGAACATTCTCAAGAGAAATACTAAAAATGTAATAGTTTGGCATAATTGGCACTTAAGTCTCATCGTTTACAAATGAAATGAAAAGACCCAAAACTAACACTATCTATCTATGAAGACTTTAAAAATAATAAGATGAATGTTGGGATAAACCCCACAACATTTTAAAATGAAAATACTGAAAGCAGTAAAGGAGTCCTCCGGATGCAAAGAGGCTCATCACTGACTCTGGATGCCCAAACTAGATCAACGAGGCGCTAGATGCTGATCCTGATTACCTGCTTCTGCATCATAAGATGATGCAAGCCAACTAACATCAGTACACTCAATGTACGAGGATGTGAGTTAGAAAGCAAAACAACTTAAAGATTAAAAGGATTAAGAAGAACTTACCTTGACTCTGCTCAACTCAAGAAATACTAAACTCAATATAAAGCAGTAAAGACACATCCAATATATATATAAAGCTTGTAAAATAGTTTAAACAACTTAGTTAGTTAAAGAAATGGAATAACAAACTCAACTTTACTTATATTCTATGGTAGATTCTCTAACCAACAACCATCATTATGAGCCTAAATAATGGTACACCATCTTACCACAAGTTTTAATAGGACCATCTGATACCTTGCCGTCAGTATAGAACCTGAACTACTAAGTGGATCCACTAATATATGCTTAAAAACACTAAGGAATCATCTACAAAGTATGACCCTTCATCTGTCCATATTGACAACATGGTTTATGGGGTTTGAGTTAATATGAACTCGCGTCCCCATATTGGTGCTCAATACTACTCCCTAAATACTTAGCTCATATGTTTTAAAAACAACTTCTTCCCTGGTTTGAGGTAATTCGCTCAAACTTAGATTTTAAAAGCTCTCTTGGAAATCATGTTTCCTCTTTACTCAAACAAGACAAAGGCTGGATTACTTTCTTTCTCAATGTGAAACATTTGTAACTCTTGTGAAATACTTAGTTCCCTTATAACTTTTGAGAAATGAAATCAACTCTTTAGTCTTTGCTTAACTTGCAATTTAACTCTTAGGAAATACTTACCCTTATAAATTTTGAGAATTGAATTCAACTCTTTACTCTTTGCTCAAATTGTAGCTTGAGCCTTAAAACAAAGTTAAAATGTTTGTTTAAGACTCTTGAAAATTTTTAAGAACTTACTTTGACTTGCTTCTTAACTTTTAGACTTGACTCTTAACTTTTTTGACTTTGATCTTAACTTTTCTTGAATTGAATTATGAATTCATGGTTCATGATCTCATGTTTATAGATGATTTCATGATGTTTGATTGTATCTTAGAGTGTTGGAATCAACTAAGAAATGTGGGTACATCACTTAGGAACTAGTATAGAAAACATGAGGAAAGAACAGGGTCTCGAGGCGTTCTTGGCGCTCTGAGAGGCGTGGAGTGCCAAACCCTGACGGACAGAGGCTGTCCTGAGGGGCTATGGCTAGCACGGCGTGCCAGAGCTTGTCGGACAGAGCCTATCCTGAGGGGCTTTGGCAGGCGCGACGCGCCAAGGCGTGTCAGACGGGAATTCTGACTTTTCTTCTCCATTTTTCATCTCTAAACCTTCTAAACGTCCACGGATCTCACCCCAATCACTTAGGTTCACTAATAACCTCAAGATCCAGTAGATTAGACTCAAAAAATAACACGAAAACATGAATCCGGTCAATTAAAAGCATACCAAAACTTAACAAACAAGAATTTAACCATTGTTCTTTAAGAACTTCAGTATTCGTCATTCAATCTACTCAAAACTCGATGAATTAAAAAAGCTGGTGTGTGGGTGAACTAACCCAACACAGAAAGATCTCACATACCTTAATAGGGATCACCCCAACGAATTCCACTTGTGAAGCCTTAGTGTTCTTGGCCTTTCTCTCTTCTCCTTCTTCTCTTCTCTTTTCTCCCAAGCCCTCAGCGTGAATAAATTTTCTAAAACTGAATCAAGGCTTAGTTTTACCCCTAATAAACATTTAAAATAAATTAGGAAATAGTTGTTTGAAAAAAATACTTTACTCTTACTAAAAATTCGAATTGGAATCTTCCTCAATCCAACAACCCAACTTTCGATAGGCATATATCCTTCATACGATATTGAAAATGTACAAAATCGAGGGAATTGGAAAGATCTACCCAAGGACTTTTCAACTATATAAAAAACCGACTCTAACTCATCCTGATCTAGAAGTTATGACCGTTTGAAAGTGACCAAAAACTGACTTTCTTAACATAGGAAATTTTCCAGATTTTTCCTATTCTTTATAAAAATGATAAATTTAGTTTCTTAGATTATTCTTGGCTATTATGAGTTATAAGATGTTACAATATCTCCCCCTTGGGAACATTCAAAATTGAATGAGATTTCTTTCACTATGATAAGAATAGTAACATCAAGTTCAACACTTCACAATCCAGTAGCAAATAACAACCATGCTTACTTATATTTCATGAAGTACTTAGAAGAGTATTATTACCTTGATATGTATTCTCTTTGGATTCAAGAGATGTGGATATCTCTTCTTTATATCCTCTTCAGCTTCCCAGGTCGCTTCTTCAACATATTGGTTCCTCCAAAAGGACCTTAAATGACGCAACCTCCTTTTTTCTCAACTTGAGAACTTGATGATCTGAAATCTGAACTGGAATCTCTTCATATAGAGTCATTTGAATGCTCGAATGGTAATTATTGTTGTAAGCGAATTCAATGAGAGGTAGATGATCATTCAAATTTCCCTTGAAATTGATCATGCAAGCTCTCAACATGTGTTCTAAAGTTTGGATAGTATGCTCTACTTGTCCATCTGTCCGAGGATGAAAAACAGTGCATAAGTTCATCTTTCAACCTAAACCTTTTTGGAAAGACTTCCAGAATGGAGCAGTAAATTATGAACCTCAATCTGAAATGATTGAAATTGGAACTCCATGAAGTCTTATCACTTCTTGAATGTACGAATTAGCATAATCCTCCGCCAAATGAGTGGTCTTTACCGGCAAAAAATGGGCTGATTTTTTCATTCTTTTGACAATCACCCAAATTTAATCATGTTGTCTTCGAGATCTTGGCAAGCCTATGATGAAGTTCATATTAATCATCTCCCACTTCCATTCTAGAAGTTCTATATTCTTAGCCAAACCTCCAAGTCTTTGGTGTTTCTACTTTCACTTGTTGGCAATTTGGTTATTTGGCAACGAACTCGGTAATACCCTTCTTCATGACGTCCCACCAATATACCTCCCTCTAGTTGCAGTACATCTTTGTGGAACCCGGATGAATCCTCTATTGGAGTCCATCTACCCTAGGTACACACAATCTACCTTGATACTTCAGCACACAATCTCTCCCTTGTTCAAAAGCCAATGCATTTTGCTTATGATTATTCACCTTCAAATCATGAAAAATGGGGTCTTGGTCTTGCTTCTCTTTCACCTCTGACACTAGTGATGATTCAGCCCCATTAGTCACCACTATTCCTCCTTCTGTGAAATCCATAAGTCTAACTCCCTAGCGTGCAAGTCTATGTACATCTTTGGCTGACTCCCTCTTTTCTTCCTTAACATGGGTGGTACTCCCCATGGATAAACTGCTTAAAGCATCAATAACCACATTAGCATTACCCGGTTGGTAAAGAATATATACTCATATCATAATCCTTGAGTAGTTCCAACCACCTTCTTTGTCTGAGATTGAGCTCCTTGTGGGTGAACATATTGTAAGATCTTGTGGTCAGTGAATATGTCAACATGGACACCATATAAGTAGTGACACCATATCTTCAAGGCTAAAACTACAGCAGCCAACTCTAAATCATGGGTTGGATAACTCTTTCGATGAACCTTCAATTGTCTGGAGGCATAAGCTATAACTTTGTCATTTGGCACTAGCACACAACCCAAACCATTTTTGATGCATAACTGTACACCACGAAACCTTGAGTACCTTCTGGTTAAGTCAAAAGCGGAGCCTTGTCAACCTCTTTTTCAACTCCTGAAAGCTTTTCTCACAAGCTTTAGACTATTGAAACTTAACTGTCTTCTGGGTCAGCTTAATCAAGGGAGATGAGATAGACGAAAACTATCAACAAATATTCTGTAATGACCAACCAAAACCAAGAAACTTCGTATATCTTTTGGAGATGTGGGTCTAGGACCAATCTGAATTGCTACTATCTTTTGGGTATCAACACTAATCCCATCACCGGAAACTATGTGGAATAAGAATGCCACAGATTTAATCCAAAACTCACACTTGGAGAACTTATCATATAACTCCTTATTTTTCAAAGTTTCTGAAAAACTATCCTGAGGTGACTAACATTATTTTCTTCATTCCTTGACCAGAATAGTATGCCATCAATGAAGACAATAACAAACATATCTAAATAAGGTTTGAAGATTCTATTCATAAGATCCTTGAATGATGCAGACGCATTGGTCAAACCAAAGTACATGACCAAAAATTCATAATGCCAATATCTGGTTCTAAAAGCTAGCTTTGGAATATCACATTCTCCAACTTTCAACTCATAGTAGCCTGATCCGGGATCAATTTTCGAGAAGTAGGAAGCACCATGAAGCTGGTCAAAAATATCATCTAGCCTTGGGAGAGGATACTCATTCTTGATGGTAACATTATTAAATTGACAATAATCTATACACATCCTAAGGGAACCATACTTTTTTCTCATAGACTGGAGCACCCAAGGAGAGACACTTTGTCGGATAAAACCTTTATTAAACAGATCTTTCAGTTGTTCTTTTAACCCTTTTAACTCTATTTGAGCCATTATATATGACGGAATGGATATAGGACGAGTATGTGGGATGATATCTATGCCGAAGTCTATTTCTCTTTTAGGAGGGTCTCGAGGTAGATCATTAGGAAAGACTTTTGGAAAATCTTTTACCATAGGAACTGACTGAAGGGAAGGTACCTCAGCATTTGAGTCACTAACTCGGACTAAGTGATAGATACAAACATTTGAAACTAACTTTCTCACCTTAAAGTACGAAATGAAGCAACCCTTAGGCATTACCGAACTACTACTCCACTATATAATAGGTTTATTAGGAATCTGGAACTTGACAACTCGAGTTCTACAGTCTATTGATGCATAACAGGCATGGAGCCAGTCCATACCTAGAATGACATCAAAATCTACTATGTCTAACTCCACTAAGTCAGTCATGGTGTTCTTGTGATTGAAAGAAAAAGGACAATTATGATAGAATCATTCTGTTATAATAGACTCCCCAACATGTGTAGAAACACAAAAGGATTTATAAAGTTTTTCAGGAAGAATCTCAAACTGATTTGCAACATAAAGAGTTACAAAAGATGAATTTGATTTTGGGTCTAACAAAGCATAAACATAAAAAGTAGAAAATTTGATCATACCCGTGACAACATTTGGTGAGTTCTTTTGTTCTTAGCGAATAGTGATTGCATAGATGTAGTGTGCTCCTCCGCAAGTGCCGAAAGTATCTCCTCTAGTTGTAGCCCTGTCTGGTGGAGCAACTAATGAAGATTGGGCTCAATTTCCCAGATTTCCACCACCCTATTCTTAGGACACTCTCTCATAAAGTGACCCTCTTGACCACACTGCAAGCAACCTGACTTGCCATCACAACACTTACCAGCTTGGTTTCTACCACACCTACCACATGCAGGAGCCCAACTACCTTCATGTGCCACACTACCTTGGGACTAGGCTGATCTAGCCTTGAAGTTCTGTGAATTCTGGCCATTATACTCAACTTTGTTTTTGGGCGCAGGTGCACTATCAGATGATGGTGCATATGCCGTTTGTTTATGAAATTATGGTCGATTTGAACCACCTTTCTGTTTCCCAAACTCATTCCTAGTCTTGGATTTCTTGTTCCCGTACTCCTCTCTGCCCTCAGCTTCTCTTCTTCAACTTGCTGCACATAAACCATCAATTGGGATATGTCCATGTCACCAATTAGCATTGAACCTCTACCCTATTTACTAGATGCACGACCCAAACCAGCGACAAACAAACTCATTTTGCTCCTCACATCCTTAACCATCTCAGGAGCATAGAGAGATAGTTGGGTGAAATTCAACCCATACTCATGAACACTCAAGGAGTCCTATTTTAGAGAAAGGAACTCTCACACCTTGTCCTCTTTTAGTTCTTGGGGAAAGAAACGCCCCAAAAAAGCCTTTTCGAAACAAGCCTAATTTGGATGTGGTGCATTCTCATCTCTGCCTCCTTCCACTGGTTGAACCAAGTCCTAGCCACATTCTTTAGTTTATATACAGCTATCTTGACTCTCTCAACACGAATGACATGCATCACATCAAATATATTCTCCAACTCTTTCACAATGTTTTCTAGATCCTCAGTAGTGCTTGAACCGGTGAAACTGGGAGGATGCATTATTAGGAATCACGAATCCTTGAGGTGTCAGCCTCTTCTTATCGAGCTTATCTGTGTTGCCCGACTTGGTTAGCCACTTCTTGTCTTAACATCTAGATAGCCTTACTGAACTCAACATTTGTAACTTCCCGATTGGGTTGCACTTCAGGTGCATTGGGTAAATCTTGGTCTGCAACATTCCATATAGCTGGACGACCTCTTGCTGCTCTTCGTAGAGACATGATAAGCTGAAACACGCACAATCATGAAATAGAGGGAAACTTTTTAGCGATAAACTCTAACTTATGAAAAGGAATGTGAAAGAAGTGAGAAATTCCTAATTATTGTAGCCGCCTAATCAAAGATGTGGTGCGCTTCACACCGATGAGTAATACTCTACATTCACGCCTTCATACACTTCCTAGGACTTGAACTCTAGTCTCTAATACCAAGTTTGTCACGCCCCGAGCCTGTAACAATCCAGAAGTCCAAGACCTAATATAGATCCTCACATGAGTGTCTAAGGTTTGTATCACTGTTTTAAGGTAAAAAATAATGGTTATAAGTCATTTAGGATGTTTTAGAGTCAAGGCATCAAGAAACGTCTATGACATCTAGAGATTAGTGAAAGATGTGCTAGTGTGCCTTAGCCTATTTCACGAGCTTTTGGGAGTTTGATGAAATTTGGTGGAAAGGTGTAAAACATATACTAGAGTATGTTTAGGGTCAAAATTTCCGGGTACGACTCCCAAAGAACCACCCAAAGGGTCCTTGAGGAGGACCCTTCCATTTTGGCCAAAAAGCTGTCACTAGGCAGTGCCTACCTACAGTTGCAGGTGACGAGGCGTAGGTGGAACGATGGGGCGTTGATTCCTCCATCGTTGGAGACTTAGCCATTTTATCAAAATGTCCAAATTTCATGGTCTTTGAAATTATCAACGGCTTGCCAGTACGGTTGGGGGGCATGGGCGTCGACTGACCTACGCTTCGTAGGTTGAGGTCTGTAGGTCAAGTCTGCTATTTTACTGCCTAGTCTTAAGTGAGTTCCATTAATTAGTTAATTAGTTAGGGGTTTAATTAGGGGTAAAGTGGTGGTTAATAAGTTATTTAAGTGACTATATAACCTACCATAAGCCTAAACCAACTTAACACCTCACAATTCCCAAACCCAAATTACTCTTCATTCTCTCTACTTTCTCTTTCTCAAAGAAGACTCCATATAATACCAAGTTCAAGGGCATTATGGATTCAACAACATCTCTTTTTCTCCATCAATCTTCAAGAAAGATCAAGGTATGGAAACCTTTCACCTGTGGGATTCCTTCCCCCAAAGGGTTATTCCAAAAATTGGTTTTCAAAAAGATGATTTAATATGGGTATCTTCTAATTCCAATTTAATCTTCTAAATTGTATTGTTTATGGTTTTCCTTTGATTATTATGATTTATTATTTTTCAATTATGCTAGTTCTTGATTATTTATATGTGGAATATATCATGAATTAACCCAAATTCCCTAACCTTAGGTTATGAACTCATATTGAATTGACTAGTATTGATACAACTGACTTAGTTATTGTGTTAATTACTATTGAATGATGTTATTACACCCATTTATGGATAAAATTGTAAGGGTAAGACCATTGATGATGACTTTTGAAGGATAATTTGTAAAACTTTGTGATCTGAACCGTTACTTCAATATGATGGATTTTACTTGGTGATGAAGTTCAATTGAAGCATATATTATGATTGAATTAGGTAGGTGTTAGTATGGTGATGGAATTGAAATGTCTTGATTATGTTCTTCTAAGATTATGATTAAGATGTAATGCTATAAGGTTGGTTATGAATTGTCTATGTTCCTTATTATGGCATGGTGATGATGATGTGCTAATCTCACATATGAGGATTGTATTGAAAGGATGTCCTCATGCAATTCCTAAAGAGATAATGACTATGATATACAAGTGGTTAGTCTCCTATGACATAAACTAAGCTATGATGAATATAAAGGTTTAAAGACATTTCAAAAAGGGACTCTAGCTTAGCACCGAGTGAAGAAGTAGTGAGGATTGTTCCTTCCCAAGTAGGAAAGGTAGGTTCACTAATTGTACTCATGAGATTAGAGACTATAATGCAATGTGCATAAATTGGGTCCCAAGAATATCTCCTAGTTCTTGAACTATGTTGCCCCCATAGGAATACTAGCTAGTGGATCCACCTAGAATCTATGTTCATGTTTTGGTACTACCATGGAAAGTAGTCCACCTTCTTTCAGTGTGGGGTTTCATGACACCGGATTCCACATTTAGCTCTTGTGGTATATGTCGGTTAAGGCAAATGTCCCATAAAGTAAAATGAAGTAATAAAGTGAACACTAACTAGGGTGACTTAAGCTGTTTGACTTAGTCTAGGTAGGGGTATGGGACTCTACCTATACATTGCACTAGTTGGCCTTGAGGGTGGTCTTATAAGGTTGTTCTTATGTTATATAAAGTAAATGTTATGCATGTTGACTTTGCATGTTAATGATCCTAAATGATGTTAGTTTCACTTATGAACATGCTGATGGTCTATATTGCTAAATATGATGAT
Organism: Solanum pennellii; assembly: GCF_001406875.1. NCBI lineage: Eukaryota > Viridiplantae > Streptophyta > Magnoliopsida > Solanales > Solanaceae > Solanum > Solanum pennellii. Next base: position 55,611,743 of record NC_028640.1, read on the forward strand.
GACTACTCATGATGCTATGTTATATGAAGTTAAGACAATAATCGTGATCCTTTGATTGGTTTACTTCGTTAAGTAAGGTTATGGGGCTTTGCTTGGTCATTGCGCATGTAGACTTGATGGTGGGTTATGATAAAGGGTCTTGTGTATGATTTAAGGTTATGAACTCTTATATGTGCTTTGTTGTTATAGCATGATGTTAGAGTTGTTTTGACCATGTACTCAAGTATGCTAACATACATGTTGACTTGTTTATGAATTGATGATGTTGGTCTTGTGTTATACATGGTTCTTATGTTAAGTTTTATTGATTATGAACATGACTTACACTATTGTGATCCTTATGTGGTATATGCTATCTTGTATGTGCACAAAGGTTTTCAAATGACAGCATGTTTTCTAAAGTAAATGTCCATTTCTCATGCAATCTTTCTAAGTTTTATGTGCATGTTTCCATACTTAGTAGACGTGTGTACTAACCCATATTTCTATGTTTCTACAATTATGTAGGTTCCAACCATTGAGCTTATAGAGGGCCATTTGGAGAAGACTTGGATCCTCATTCTCTAAGTTCGGTAGGTCCTCACTTTTCGAGGATGATGACAATATCTAGCTATTGAGATTGTTTAGTCTTAAAGACAATTTAATTTATTCTTTTTCATTTGAAGAATATTATTATATATGCCTATATGTGGCTTTTATTGTAATGAAGTATGGACTATGCCTGAATGTTGTACTCGATCTAGATGGTTTAAATGTGAGACTTGTCCTAGATTTCCTATTAGAATATCTTTATATATTATGTATGTGAAATAAAAGCAGAAGCTTCTGTAGTGTTTCCTATGTGAGGAGTCTATGTAAACTCTCTGTGTATATATAATGTGTAAGCGAGAGGTCTATGTAAACCTCAGATGTAGAAGTAGATCAAAAGATTTAAATTTTCCGCAATTTAACCTATGATATGTTATGACGAATTCTATGAGTCTAGTCTAAATCCTCTTCGAGGATAATGATGCCGATTACGTCTAGTGGTGTTCCCTGGATTTGACAAAGCCTACACCCTGGACGTGGCAAACACCCAATGACCATTATTGGCCTTGAGCAGACCCTTGGCCTGACTTATTCAACTCAGCAGAATACTTAACTTAACTCAATTATAAATGTAAAGAACATTCTTAATAGAAATTAAAAATGTAATGGTCTGGCCTAATTAACATTTAAGTCTCATCGTTTACAAATGAAACGAAAAGATCCATAACTAACATTATTGTCTATGAAACCTCTAAAAATACCAAGATGTATGTTGGGAAAAAAACCACAACATCAATAATGAAAAGCATGAAAACGATAAAGGAGTCCTCCAGATGCAAAGAGGCTCACCACTAACTCTGGATGCCCAAACTAGATCAACGAGGCGCTGGATGGTGATCTTGAATACTTGCGTTTGCATCATAAGATGATGCAGTCCAACTGGCATCAATACATTGAATTTACAAGTATGAGCTGGAAAAACTAATTAGCAATTTAAAGCTCGAAAGGATTAAAACAACTTACCTTGGCTCTGCTCAACTCATGAAATACTAATCTCAATATAAAACAGTAAAGACACATGCAATATAGAAATAAAGCTTGTAGATTTGTGTAAACAACTTAGTTCCTTAAAGAAATGCAATAACAAACTCAACTTTACTTATATTGAAGAGAAATATTGTTTCTCTCGGAGATTCTCTAACCGACAACCATCACTATGAGCCTAAGCGATGGTACATCGTCTTACCTCACATTGCAAGAGGACCGTCCTATACCTTGTCGTCAGTATAAAACCTAAACTAATAAGTGGATCCACTAATCTATGCTAAAAAAGCACTAAGGAATCATATAAAAAGTATGACCCTTCCTCTGAACTCGTGTCCCCATATGAAAGCTCAATACTACTCCCAGAATACTTAGCTCATATGTTTTAAAAACAACTTCTTCTTTGGTTTGAGGTAATTTGCTCAAACTTAGCTTTTATAAGCTCTATTGGAAATCATGGTTTCTTCATTACTAAAATGAGCCAAAGGATCTGTTGGAAGTCTGGCTTCCTTTCTTGCTCAATGTGAAAAATATTTGTAACTCTTAGGGAATACTTAAATCCCTTATAACTTTTGGGAAATAACTCAAATCTTTACTCTTTGTTTAACTTGAAACTTAACACTTAGAAAATATAACTTTTGAGGAATGAACTCAACTCTTTACTCTTTGCTCAACTTGTAGCTTGAGCCTTAATACATAGTTAATATATTTGTTTATGACTATTGAAAACTTTTAAGAACTTACTTTGACTTGCTTCTTAACTTTTAGACTTGACTTTTAACTTTTTTGTCTTTGATCTTAACTTTACTTGAATTGAATTATGGATTCAACATTCATGATCTCATGTATATGGATGATCTCATTATGTTTGGATGCGCGTTAGAGTGTTGGAATTAACTAAGAAATGTGGGTACATCACTTTGGAACTAGTACGAAAAGATGGGGAAATGATAGGGTCTCGAGGCTTTCTTGGTGCTCCGAGAGGCCTGGAGTGCCAGAGCCTGACGAACAGAGGCTATCTTGAGGGGCTTTGGCTGGCGCGCCACGCCAGAGCTTCTGGGACAGAGCCTGTGCTGAGGGGCTTTGGCAGGCGCGTCGTCCCTAGGCCTGTCAGACGGGAATTCTGACTTTTCTTCTCTGTTTTTCATCCCTAAACCTTTTAAACTTCCATGGATCTCACCCCAATAACTTAGGATCACTAATAACCTCAATACCCAATAGATTAGACTCAAAAAAACAACCCAAAAACACGAATTCGAACAACTAAATGCATACTACAACTCAACAAACAAGAATATAAATATTGTTCTTCAAGAACTTCAATATTGATCATTCAATCTACTCAAAATTTGCTGAATTAAATAAGTTGGCATGTGGGTGAACTTACCGAATATAGAGTTATCTAACATACCTTTATAGGGATCACCCACGACGAATAACACTTTCGAAGCCTTAACGTTCTTGACCTTTCTTCTTTCTCTTTCTTCTCTTCTCTGTTATCCCAAGCCCTAAGCATGAATAAATTTTCTAAAACTGACTTAGGATTTAGTTTACCCCTAATAAACCTTTAGAACGAATTAGGAAATAGTTGGGTGAAAAGACTACTTTACCTTACTAAAAATATGGATTGAGACCTTCCTCAATCCAACAACCCAACTTTTGATAGACATATATCCCATATAACGATATCGAAAATGTGCAAACTTGATGGCGAGAGATATTTCCAACCATATAAAGAACTGGCTCTAACTCATCCTGATCTAGAAGTTATGGTCGTTTGAAAATGAAAAAAAACTCTCTTTCTTAACTTAGGAAATTTTCCAGATTTTTCCTTTTCTTTCCAAAATGATAAATTTTAGTTTCTTAGCTTATTCTTGGCTATTATGCCTTAGGAGATGTTACAGGAAATTGATCAATATGTTGAACAACATTTGGAGGAAACACTTCAAGAAAGAACTAACTCACAAGTATCTAATGTAAATGAACCACAAAAAGTGCCATTAAGAAAATCGATCATTTTAGATGATTATGTGATTTATTTGTAAGAGTCAGATTTTGACATTGGAATTAATAAATATCCGGTTGCATTTTCACATGCCATAGAAAGCACCGAGTCTAATAAATAGATTGATGCAATTAATTAAGAGTTAAAATTCATGGAATACAACTAAGTCTGGGATCTCGTTCAATTATCAGAATGTTCTAAAAAATCGGGTGTAGGTGAGTCTTCAAGACCCAATATGATTCTAATGGTACTATTGAACGATATAAAGCCAGAATTGTTACCAAGAAATACACTAAAAATGAGACATTGATTATAAAGAGACCTTTTCACCGGTATCAAAGAAAGACTCATTAAGAATTGTTTTGGCTTTAATATCTCATTATGATTCAGAGTTACATTAGATGCATGTGAAAACTGTCTTTCTAAATGGAGACCTCGAGGAGGACATTTATATTGACCAACCAGAGGGTTTCAAAATTAAAGAAAAAATCAAATGGTATGTAAGCTGAAGAAATCAATATATGAACTCAAACAAGCATACAATGGTATATAAAGTTTAATGATACCATAATATCTTTTGGATATAAAGAAATTACTGATCATCGGTGCATATACCAAAAGATCAGTCGGAGTAAGCTTATATTTTTTATCTTGTATATTGATGATATTTTACTTACTGCTAATGATTTAGGCATATTTTTTTATCTTGTATATTGATCAGTGGGAGTAAGTTTATATTTTTTATCTTGTATATTGATGATATTTTACTTACTGCTAATGATTTAGGCATATTGCATGAGAAGACTTTCTCTCTATGAAACTTGAAATGAAAAATATGGGTGAGTCATACTATGTGATAGAGATAGAAATATTCTTTAGTAAATCACAAGGATTATTGGAACTGTCTTAAAACAGATATATCGAAAGAGTTATAGAGATTTAACATAAAAAATTGCTCAACAAGAATAATTCCTATTAAAAAAGGAACATATTTTATCTCACAGAATACCCAAAGTATGATGTAGCATGAAAGAAAATAGTCCCAATTCCTTAATCTTCTATTGTAGAAGTTTGATGTATTTTCAAACTTGCATAAGACCGAATACTAGTTTTGCGATTGGAATGCTAAGAAGATATTAAAGAATCCCTGAAATTGATCACTGAATAGCTGCAAAGAAAATTTATGGCATGTTATGAAGCAACAATTCATGCATTATGGTTTTGAAACTTTATTTTAGGACATGGGGTTGTCGACACCATTACCAAGCAGCTGAAAATTTATTGTGATAATATTGCATCAATATTCTTCTCCAAGAACGATAAGGGCTCCAAATGTGCCAAACATATGGAATTAAAGTACTTTGTTGTCAAAGAAGAGTTTAGAAACAAAGAGTGTTACTTGAAAATATTAGAACTAATCTCATGATTGCAAATTCGTTAACAAAAGGCTTACAACCAAAGATATTTAAAGAACATGTTAAAAGAATGAGTCTTGGTTATACTTATAATTGATACATTTATGATGTTTATACGCTCTGAGCTCAAATTATGTGTTTCTGATATATATTAATGAATATCTTGTTTCTCATAATGGTGTACACATTATTGTTTAGAGATATCACAAGATAAGTCTCAATGAGATATTTACTGTGGATCGTAATGTTATATGTTTTTATAGCTTATGAACATAGTATGATAAGTTTCTAATGTACTAGTATATGAAAGGAAGTATGTACATTAAAATTTCTATACAACCGTCATTTCTCGCATTAGTAGCTTGTTATATTGTGGTATTGTAACGACCCTCAAAATGAACTAGGATAAATTAGAGCTCACATGAGTTTTATGAGTTAATAACTTGTTAAAATAGTTAAGAATAGCTTTTGAAGTCAAAAGTCAAGGGACAACCAAGACGTTCGAAAACTAGTCTTTTATGTGTTGGTGTGTCCTAGTATGTTGTGCATATTTTTATGAGATGTTTGGAGTTTAAAGTCAGTGGGGATGACCCTAAAACCTAAAGGGACAAGTTTACGGTCAAAATTTTTGGGTACAACTCCCCAAGGACCAACCTAAGGAACCTTGAGGAGGACCCAAACTTTGGGATAGAAGCTGCCGAGGCAGCTTGTGGACAGTGGCTCGGCGTCGTGGACCTGCTCCAAGGACCAAAAAGTTGGTCCGCATTGCGGACCCTTCTGTCCAAAAATTAATTCCTTTAAGAACCCATGTTTTGTCCAAATCTCCTAAATTGGCTTACAAAATAGGTTTGATGAATGTAACTGGATATTGTTAGAATTGTGTTTATACTATGTTGTATTATTTTTATCTATTGCTTTCCATGCCAAATTATGATGAATTGTCTGAGAATTGAGAAAGGGTGATCATGGCTTGGAGAAGGGTAAATTGATCTAAATTGTTCTATATTCTTATTAAATTTCTCTTGTGTGGTATGGTCCACTTATGGTGGCGATGTTTAGCTAATGTATATGAATATGTATGTGTATTGTGATTGTGGCCTTGAAGATATTGATGTGAAGTAAAGTAATGTCATGATGCTTATGTATATAGATGTATTGTGAAGATATGCATGTGATTCTTGAAGATAAAGTGATTATTGGAGTATGATGTGAAGGTGAAGTATGGTTGTGCATTGATTATGATGAATGTAGTATGATCATGATTAAATGACAATTTTATGACTTATGGTGGTTATGTGAAAGACTTTCTCACATACACACACATGAATATGGTTAATGTGTTACTTAATGAATATGGTTATATGTTGAGAATTATCGAAGTATTACCTTGTATGTTAATGATTGACTTGTATGATGCCTCTTACACTTGTTTCATGATGTTTTATCAAGATAGCATGAAAAACATATTTTAACAAAAATATCCTCTTTAAAGCACGTTTTTTGCATGATTGCCATACTTAGTGCTTGATTGTACTAACTCCAGATTCTTCTCTATTTCTACAAGTATAGGTGGAAGAAAGTGAGGATCTTAGAGTTGAAACTTGGGAAGTAGATGTTCACTCAAGGCTCTTGGTATATCCTCATATGTTCGATGACATGGATGTTCTTTCTAGTTTTGTTTCATTAAAAACTTTGTAAAGACTAGTATTTTTCTTTCAATGGAAGGGTTATGACCCTATGAGAATAAGATGTGTCTAAGATGACTTGTGACGAGACTTAATTTTTCTTACATTTTATAAAAGAGTTCTCTTATTGAATTTATTGTGAAAAGTTTTAATTCCCCACTACTTTTCATACCTATGTGATGATGAATGCTATGAGGCTAGTATAAGACCTCCGAGAGGTCAAGTACGCCATGTGACGCCTAGGGGTACTCCCGGGTCGTTACAAGGTATGTATAGTGGACATCATAGAAGAGATTTATTATACGCGCAACTAGTGTTGATCATATATAAATGTTATATGACCATTGGGTCAAGTGGGAGAATGTAAGAATTATTATTATTATTAATTATTTCTTTCTTATGACCCAAGTTTACTTGTAACTCAATTAATGCCATAAATAATATTTAATATGGAATAAATTTTGTTCGTACATTGGTTTCTTGATGTACGTACCAGATGAAGTCATAACCTCTATAAATTGATCCTCCCTCCACCCATTAGGGTTACCACATATTCTCTACAATAATTCCATTTCTGACAATTGCGGTAATATAAAGTTAGGGAAAGGATGTAGAAACCAATTTACAACTAACACTTCTGTTTTTCTTTGTGATGATGTCTTAGGCATCAGGTATGTGCCCTTAACGATCTCTATGTAATATTATCGTGTTCAAGATTCTTATATTATATATTAAAGGATTTAATCTTACAAAAGGAAGCCTTGGGAACAATAGTATAAGTTGAAAGTCTTATAAAGGCGGATTATTTCTTATAATCTCATATATGATCTAACCACTACAACAAAAATAATTTTTAGCGGCATTAAATATTGACACTAATAAAGAGTGCTAAAGTCTTTACCGGCATTAGTTAAGTGCCATTAGAACCAATGTAGCTAATGGCTTTAGGGACATATACAAAGAGTGACAGTTGCCGCTAAAAATACATATTTAGCGGCAATTAAGAATTAAATGCTATTAATGGTCATTTTTGTTGTAATGAACCTAGACAGATATATATATATATATATATATATATATATATATATAGATAGATAGATAGATAGATAGAGAGAGAGAGAGAGAGAGAGAGAGAGACTCCAAAGTAAAAAGATATGGGTGTTTTACTACGGACTACACTCTTGCACATATTAAGTCGGTCTATGTGTACATATGCAATAAGTTATGAATTGGATTCATTACATACATTTCATAAGTTGTTTTTGGAGCTTCTCCTTGTTGGTTCTTGAAACCCTATCCTCATCTAAAGCTCTAGGGTAAGAAATCAATTGTTATTCTTCAATCAAGCCTAGAATTCATTCAAGCCTCTCTTTGGATTAAAGAGACAACCTTCCCTTTTGGTTAAAAATAACTTAATGATCAATATTTTTCTTCTGTTAGTCTATGATCATACCCCGACTCTCATACATGTGATGTTGTTAATATTCTAGCTATATCCTACGGGTAGGACTTATAAGACAACGATAAGAAGTTGTGAGTCCAAGTTTCTCCCATTTTGATTGATGTATTTGACAAGGAGGGAGTGTGTTGAGTGGTCTGGTAGCTTCTAGTTAATGTGTTGGAGTCATTCAAGTGTAGTGTATCAAAATAAGTAATATGAATGATTGAATACTAAGAACACTAATTGTTTTGAATATCTTGTTCTATTAAAAGAATGGGAAGCATGGTTGAAGTCTATAGTTTTTTAAATACTTAATATTCATGACTGTGACACGAATGATGAATATATAATTGTTGTCGTAGTTGTAAATTGAATTTGGAGACCCATTATTATGGGCCCTGTAAGCTGGTCCTATATGTGTTTTCATTATAAGTAGTTGTGTATATGAGTTCCATGTTCCCATGTGAGTAGGGTCAAAGAATTGATAACTTTCTATGCTCGTTGACATGATAATTTGTTAGTGAGGCATTTTAATGTTATATTATTTTACTTTTTTGAATTGCCACATATCACCCTACTTTTTGCGAAAACGAGTTTGGTGTAATGACTTGACCTACTCTTTTTAAGTTTTATTTTAAAAGAAGAGTCGTCACCTAATGAATTAAAGGCGCGTTAGCGAATCAATCTAACTTAACTAATTTTAATTAATTAAGGTTAACGAAACTAGTGATTCGTGTAAGGTTCAAGTATTCTAGAGAGGAAGGTTTTAAGCATCCCTCAAGGTCCATAAATATGTATCTCATATATTTATGTGGGTGTTATAACATGTAGCAAATAAGGTTAATATTTATTCATTATAGTTATTAAACTACGAGATAGGATAAATATATATTTAGGCATTAAATACAAACACTAAGCATGAAAACAATAATGGAATCAGACACATAATTTACAAAAAAAATAAAATAAAAAGAAACATGTTTTATATATTAAACTACCCCAAATTATAAGAGCAATAAAAAGGGAAAAGAGGACAGGGATATCGTCAACTTCACTAACTTATACTTCGCATATCAGCGGTAGGCTTATTAATTGGGAGATAAATCAAAGTGTCATTTTTCTGCTGGAGTCGCCTTACATCATTTCCGACAAGGCCCGATAAGACTACCCCTACCCCCCTTTCCATATTCATGACCAATGTCCTAAAAGGTGACTTGCGTCTTAACTTACTGTTCAAGAGGCATTGGACTTCTATTACGGTAGGTTTTTGACATAAACAACTTGTAAGTTAACACCTCTATTAGGTTTAACACCTCGGATTTGGAAAGAAAGAAAATGTAGTTTTTGGGCTAGTGTCTTTGTCTACGGGTTCAATCTATGTACAACAGAAGCTTCTATGGGTCGTAGATGACAACAGTAGGAACTAGGGAATTTTTTTTTTGAAATTAAGTCCAATACCCTTTTTACGATTTACCAGGATGGTCCATCAACCTTTGTTAGTCGTAAATAGGTCTAGGTGAGTCCCAGACTTAGTGAAATCTTGTGGGTCAAAGTTGGTTACTACGAATGACATGTACTGAGTGTGGAAGACCTATGAGCCATACATGAGATCCGTCAAAGAGGGATGAATTTTAAGGTCCCAGTATCCTTTCTAAGGGTGAAACATACGGTCCGTAGAAGGACCCATTAATCATAGGTCCAACCCGTAGATTAAGTCGACAATTATTTTTAAAGGCTTTTTAGTCTTTTTCCATATCGATTAATGCTTAAACTATGTCATTTTGCCTTCTACCCTAATTTCCTATATAACATTTTAAAGTCTTTTCAACTCGTTCTCCAAAATATACCCTAACATTAATAAAGTCATCCTCTCAAATTCTCTCAACAAAACTGAATAGATCTAAGCAATACAATTTAGAGTTTTCATGGAATGTATCAATTTAAGTAAGCAATGAAAACGTTGGCAAAATTGTGTAAAGTAATTTTATGAGCTGCACAAGTGTAATTATCTCATCTTTTTAATACTTATTCATGCACAATAAAAACACACTCCTTCTATCCTCTTTCGTCTAGTTTAATTAATTTTTTGTCCTATAATTTTTTTTTGTTTCTTTCAAAAAGAATATCTATTCCTTGTTATTAACTCTTTTAATTTTAATATTACATGTGACATGTTTAATATCAGAAGATTAATGAATATTTTGATACATTTGACATATTTTTAATTTAACACCACAATATTTAAAAGACTTTTTTACTTTCATAAACTCTGCAACAAGTCAAAATAGGACAAACAAATTAAAACACAAAGAGTATTATTTAAGCATGAATCACTATAATTGATAATCAAACAACAAAAAAACTAAATGTGGTGCAGCATTCAATGGTTAAATTTGTTCAATTAGAAGATTGAAGAAATTAGATGAAATTTACTCTTAAGCTTAAATTTGATAGTGGCTATTATATAAAAAATTCCTTTAACTACCTTTGATATATTTTCAGTTTAAGTCCCTATTGGTTCGGATCTACTAAAGTTGAAATTATTTTCAAACTTCATTTGTGGTAATGCTGAAAATTTTGCTTAAAGACAGTTTTAAGTGTGATTAGTGAGAGTAATTAAGAATTGTGCTCCTTTAATAGACTATACAAGAATACATTTCTTTTACATTGTCATTTTTCACTTATTTTTAGTATTTTGCAAATTTTTAGTTAAAACAGAGAAATAAAAGATAATAAATATTTTAGTTCTATCATGCCATAAAAAATTCAAGTAACAAGCATATTATGGAAGATGTCAACCATGTAAGATGCTTAAAGTTTCTACAAGCGTTATTCATATTATATATATCAAGTTTTAAATTTTCATCATGTGAAATCAAGAATACACACATTATTGATGATTCTAGGCAAATAATATTAATAGAGAGATTTGGTTTTGCACCTGATGGACATGTAACCATTTCCCTAGATCATGTTTATTGGAGATCAGATGAACCAGCTGCAAAACTATATCCTTCTTCCATGGGATTTTGCCTTGTTAGAGATGTATCATTTCCGCGACTCTTGAATGAGTCTATTTATACAGAAAACTTTTGTGTTTTATCTAGTAAGTATGTTAATCTTGTGTTTAGATTTGACAAGCTTGGCCCTGATTCATCCTACAACATATCAACCACAATCGACGAGCCTGATGAGTATAATTTGATATTTGGCAATTGTCAAAAGGAATTTCTTGTGACAATGAATGTGCATACTGAAATATACAATGTGAATGATAATGGAGAGAAAGACTTTCTCCCTGCTGGTCAGACTCCATTGCCTAAATTATATTTCCTTTTATTTGTTGTATATATTGTATTTTTGGGTATATGGGGATTTGTTTGTGTTAAACAGAGAAAAAACATTCACAAGATTCATTTGATCATGGCTACGTTGTTGGTTTTCAAGGCGTTGAAGTTGATATGCGCTGCAGAAGACAAGACGTACATTAGAAATACAGGGAAGGATCATGGTTGGGATGTGGCATTTTATATTTTTGGATTTTTGAAAGGTGTAACACTTTTCACTGTTATTGTTCTTATTGGAACTGGTTGGTCATTCTTGAAACCTTACCTTCATGACCGCGAAAAAAAGGTTTTAATGTTTGTGATCCCTTTACAAGTGATTGAAAATATAGCTTCGATTGTGATAAGTGAAGGTGGACCCGTTGAGAAGCATTGGTTAGTATGGAACGAGTTGTTTTTGTTAATAGATGTTATGTGTTGTTGTATTGTACTTGTCCCAATTCTATGGTCTATTAAAAGCCTTAGGTTGGCATCAAAGAATGATGGAAAAGCAGCTGAAAATCTCAAAAAGTTAACACTTTTTAGGCATTTTTATGTTGTTTTGATTGTGTTCTTGTATTTCACTAGATTTGGAATTGCTATGATTGAAAGTGTAGTAACTTATATGCATGAATGGGTTACTGTCGTTGCTGCGGAAGGTGCAAGCTTGATGTTCTATGTGTTTATATTCTATAATTTTAAGCCAATTGGGAAAAATCCATATTTGGCTATTCACAAAGATGACGATGATGAAGAAGGAGAAGAAGAATATGAAGATGAAGACGAAGACGAAGACGAACACGATAATGATGATGATGAGATTGCGTAAGAATTTGTCAATTAAAGTGCAAGTCTCTTTGGCAAAATAGGTAAACCTTCCCTCACGTAAAATTGTACAATTGTTATAAACATATTTGTATTATAGTGAATGTCGAATTATGTGGAGTCTTTTTAGGATATGGTTAGAAATTTTACTTGGGGACCAAGTTAGGTTTCCCCTATAAATAAAGGGGTTTTTCTTTATTGTAAATAAGATCCATGAATAGTGAATATACTTCAAGATGAATAAGAAGTCTTTTCTCTTCTCCCTACTACATTCATCTTCTTGTTTATATAGTTTCATAACACGTTATCAGTATGACTGTTCTAAACATAAAGAAATATGGAGTGCTTCATTATATTAACAAGTACGAGAACAGAACTTTGACTCCAACTCCAATATAACTTGAAAACAACTAGAGAATGTGGCAAATTATTGGCAAAAAGATAGATATGACTAATACAGGTAAATTCGGTCATAAAAGGTTCATGTTTTATTCGACTACATTTGAGAAAAGATATAAAGTTACCATTGAAGTTGTCTCGAATTTTCAAAAAGATGCCTTAACTTTGTGGGTATCTTATTTCCCTACTGTACAATTTAAGAGTGTTACAAGTATCACATTTTTTACCCAACCTCAATCGCAAGAAAAGAGGTGCAATCACGCACCAATAGCTATTCACGTATTAAGTTCTTTTAATTTTAAAATTTTAATTTCATTTTCATTTTATTATTTTTTATTTTTATTAACTTTATTTTTATTTTCCCCCCTCTTTCTTCTTAAATCTTCATTACTCAAATCTTTGTTCTTTGTTGTAAATCCTCCAAAAGTAGCAGCCATAATCACCTTCAATGTAGCCTCCATGATGCTTCCATGTTACAACACTATTTTCGCCATCAAAACATCACTAAATAAAATCAATTCAACTCTCAAGTTACTAAAGCAAGGTAATGAGATTAAAAAAAAGGTGGAGTTTCATAGTATTCTCTAATCAATGGATTTCTTTTTTTTTTTATTATAAAAAAAACGATAAAAGAAGAAAAAGAAACAAAGAAATGCAAGAGACAAGAAAAAAATGATTAAAATGGATGAAGTAAATGGATCTTCTAAGTTGAAGAAGATGAAGAAAAGGTAATTGAATTTTTAAATTTGGATGAAGAAGATAATGAGGAAGATGATGTAAATTAATTAAATAATTAATATTAAAGAAATATAATCACAGCTGGCACTTTATAGCTGGTTATGACAGTGAAAATATTGGGTCACGCGCTCCATTTGCGTGATAACAACCCAGATGAGAAAATGGGTCAAAATGGTCCATTTACAAAGATATTAAATAGTTCCATGGGGTGATAGGACACTTTCAAAGTTAAGGTGTCTTTATGCAAATACGGGACAACTTTAGGGATGACTTTATGTCATTTCTCAGTACATTATTATTGTAATGTTGACTATATGTATTTTATATATGATCTCTTGTAACTAAATTTGTTAGCAATTAGAAGTGGTGATATTTTTAAAGGTTCAATGATGAATCTTAATGTATTTTGTTGGGTAAGGTAGGGATGGAAGCGGAATCGGCACTGCCCGAAATCCGGTCCGTCCGTCCCGGTCTGTTATCGATCTAGTTCCGTTTCGGTTAGTCCCGGTATGAACCGGTAAGGAAGGGGTACGGGAAGGTAACGGGACGGAAATCAAACTTTATCGGTTAGTCCTAGTTCGATAAATCCCGGTTCCGGTCTCGGTCCCGTTCTGATTTAATTAAAATCTTTTTTTTTAAATGTTACCGTTGAGAGCAGTTGGGTAACGACTAGTGGTCCCACAAACTGCTGTTTGCCCTTTTTTACACCACATTACGCCCCCTACCCCCCTAACTTTTTTTAATACCTCAAAGTTTTAAAAAATACATTTTAACCCTTTTTAAATACCCCTAAACTTTCATTCTTTTTAATCACAAATTCACAAAATCATCTTCTATTCTCTCAACTCTCTACTTCTCTACTCTCTAATCTCTTAAAATTGTTGAAATTTCGGTTTTGGTCTTTGGAAATTGGATTTGGAGCTTCAAAATTCAACTTTCAACTTTCCTCTTTCAGCGGTCATAAACGTCTATTTTTTTAAGTAGACGTTCGGTACATTCATTCCAACTTATAATTTACATCTTATTTATATTGCAATAATAATTAACTTATTTTGTGATTAATTATTTATTTGCATTATATTTTTGTATTATATATAATCTACTTACGTTTAATATTTGAATATGGATTTCGATAAAAATATTGTTCAAAAAGGAAAAGGTAAAAAGAGTGAACTTGATCGTGTTCAGAGTATGTTTAACTTTACATCCTCCAATATTAAAAAAACCGGCAGTTCTTCTAGATGTAAAACTAAAAAAATCTACTATAGTAAGAATGAAAACAGAGGATTATACAAATGTTAATGATACCGTTTTTAATATTGATAGTAATTCTGGATTAGATCCTTATAATGAACATTTACAAAGTTCGGTTTGATAATTTTAATGAGGATTTTCCTCAAGATGATGAACATGTCTGTCACGACCCAAATTTGCAAGTCGTGATGGCACCAATGTTCCCACCCAATAGGTAAGCCAACCCAACATATTAACCCAACTAAACCAACAAATGAGTAAAAAGACTAACACTTAGCAAGAATCTCCAACATTGAGTTCCTTATAAGTACGAAATGCGGAAACTAAAACATATCACCCAAGAATTGGTGTCTTAAGTACAAGAGCTTCTAAAATTCGATGCAAGTCTGAATCTAAATGACAAATCTAACATAAGGAATATCCTGTCTGAATACTAATAACAGAATGAATAAAAGATAGAGGGAGTTGTGGGCCACGAAACAGCCAAGCAGCTCACCACAACTCCAAGAACTCCAAGCTCGGACTCAATTTGCTCCACGAGATGTGCTCCTACTCGGAATCGAATCTGCACCACAAAGAGTGCAACAAGTGTAGTATGAGTACGAAACCACGTGTACCCAGTATGTCTCATTGACCGACAACGAAGAAGTAGTGACGGGAGTTATATAAGAAAATAAATTCTTAGATTGTACTAGTATATATATATATTACACTTACTATTTAAGTTTCATCAATAAAGGAAATCAACATTTAATATTTTCCAAACACCAAACGAAACATATAGTCATCAAGAATGAATGATGGGATGAAATGCAATGCAATATGATGCCATGTAATGATATGTCTCAGAATACCCAGTACTCACTCAACCGTATATACATGATACTCCTCGGAAATACATCGAGAGTTCATGACCCATGGGGGACTCGCGAGGTCCATATACCGACACGGACGATCTCCACGTGTCTGTGCGGACGATCTCAACGCACCATCATAATATCAAATAAATTCCGCACGGACGGTCTCCACGTGCCCAAATTTCAATCTTAACATCTCACCATACTCAATCTCATGTCAATGCATGTATACAATATTATTTCAATATAAGGGGATAATGATGCATCTCACTCAATCAGTATCAACATAATACATAACCACCTCAATTATCACAATTATACGGGTGTAATAAAGAAAACACCATCACACCAAAATTTCAAGTTAATAATATATCAGCTAATGCCCATATGCTTTGGCCAATTCTCAGATTACAATCCACATTCCATAGTAGTAACTTTCCGTTTTATAACACCAGTACTCGTACCAATGCCCGTCACACCATTGATACGAGACCCCCATCTTTCGCCCTTACCCCTTTGTCTATTTTCATTTTTAATCTTTAATTAGGAAAACGTCCTTCAACAAGTCTAAAAAGTCTTAACATACCTCAGATGCCGAACTTGTGCCACGAGTCTTTTAAGATTTTTCCTTTCCTTTTCGCAAGGTTTCGGAACGTTCCCAATCTACCAATTTTGCAATATTCGTAAGTAAGCAATTTTTGTAGACATTCAAATTATTATATGTCTATCATAGACGCTAAAACTCACTCATATTTTCAACCAAACTCCAAATCTTGATATATATTGGTATGCCAAATTTTTCATACTTGCTAAATTTCAAGCCAAGAACTTAACTTTACATCTCCCAATACCCTTGAGTTCAATGTTAAATTATATAATAAACCCCAAATAATTAATTACCTATCTCAATATATCAAACTAATATCTTAATTTTATATATGTATAAAATAAGAATCAACAAACCACTGCTCCAACGTGACCTTCTTCTTTTTTTCTTTTTCTTTTTTTTCTTCCTAAACGTCATTTACGCCTGCAACATGCCAATTCTTTTTTTTTCAATGCATTCCCTTAATTGCCAATCATTGGCATCATTGCCTAATGATTGGCTTGAATTCCATTCCCCTCCCCACCATTTTAATACCAAAAAAAATATAATTATAGACCAACGCCCCCTTCTCTTTTTTTTTTGTTCAAATCCTGCAACTACGACTGTATATAAATTTCAACTTTAAAAATATTCCTATATATGGCAATCATTAGGAATTCTTAATAACTAAACATCCATTCAATTCAATCTAATAATTTTAATAAAGTTATATCTCTTTTAATAACATGTTACGACAAACAATACGATATCAACAGATTCTTCACGCCAACAATTTTTACCACTAATGCATTCTTATGCAGAATATAGATCGGTTAAGGAAAAACTTTTACCTTCAATATTTTACTTTGTTCCTCTTTGTTCTGTAATCTACGCTGCCCAAAAATCAGTTTCTACCTCTTTTGTTTTCTGCCCTTCTAATGTTAATTAAATAAAATAAATAAACTAAGCCCACTAATCTAAATCAACTAATGGGTCAAGTAAAAAGGTATTAAATGAATTATGGATATGACCCACTAACTATTAACTAGATTAATTCTTCACTAAAATTTTTATCAACTAAATATTCTTAGTTTCGAATAGTTTAAAAATACCCCTTTAAATTTTCAAAAGGAGTCAAACTAGTCCTAGTTCTCAAAACGACCTAGCGGGTCGTTACATCACCTACCACTTAAACAAAAGTTCGTCCTCGAACGGGAAAAGAAAAGAGCTAACCTGAACGCTCAAAAAGATGAGGATATTTACTCCTCATGTCTGACTCTGTCTCCCATGTAGCCTCCTCCACTGGACGATGCTTCCACTGAACCTTTACTGAAGCAATCTCCTTGGACCTTAGCTTCCGAATTTGCCTATCCAAAATGGTGATCGGCTCTTCCTCAAAAGTCAAATTCTGATCAAGTAACACTGAATCCCATTGAATCACATGATCACCACCCTGATGATACTTCTTAAGCATTGAAATATGAAATACAGGATGGACACCTGACAACCCAGGTGGCAAAGCCAACTGATATGCCACCTCACCAATACGCTCCACAACCTCGAAAGGACCAATGTACCTTGGACTCAACTTGCCCTTCTTTCCAAATCTCATCACACCCTTCATGGGTGAAACCTTAAGTAGAACCCTCTCTCCAACCATAAACTCCAAATCACGAACCTTCCTATCTGCGTAACTCTTTTGCCTGCTCTGAGCCATGAGAAGTCTATCTTGGATCAACTTGACCTTGTCCAAGGACTCCCTCAACAAATCTGTACCCCATGGTCTAACCTCAAATGCATCAAACCAGCCAATTGGAGATCGACATCTCCTACCATACAGAGCCTCAAATGGTGCCATCTCAATGCTCGAGTGATAACTATTATTGTAAGCAAACTCCGCTAAAGGCAAGAACTGATCCCACTGACCACCAAAGTCAATCACACACGCCCGCAACATGTCCTCAAGAACCTGAATAGTCCGCTCAGACTGACCATCAGTCTGAGGGTGAAAGGCTGTACTAAGATCCACCCGAGTGCCCAACTCTTTCTGCATAGACCGCCAGAAATGAGATGTAAATTGGGTGCCACGATCTGAAATAATAGATATAGGAACCCCATGCAACCGAACTATCTCCCGAATATAAATCTTGGCTAACCTTTCTGAGTTATAGGTAGTCTGAACTGGTACAAAGTGTGCAGACTTAGTCAGTCGATCCACGATGACCCATATAGCATCAAACTTACCCAAGGTACGTGGCAACCCTACCACAAAGTCCATAGCAATGCGCTCCCACTTCCACTCAGGTATGGGCATCCTCTGAGTCATACCTCCAGGCTTTTGGTGTTCATACTTCACTTGCTGACAATTCAAACATCGAGATACAAAATCTACTATGTCCCTCTTCATACGACACCACCAATAGTGTTGCTTCAAGTCACGATACATCTTAGTAGCCCCCGGATGAATAGAGTACCTCGAACTATGAGCCTCCTCCATGATCAATCTAGTCAAATCACCTGTACGAGGAACACATATACGACCTTTAATCCTCAAAACTCCCTCACTATCAAGAATTGCAGCCTTGGCTTCTCCTTTTAAAACCTTGTCCCTAATCTTACATAAATCACCATCATCAAACTGTTGAGCTCGAATCTGCTCCAACAAGGATGACCTAGCCTCCATATAAGCCAACACCTTACCAGATTCTGAAATATCAAGTCTCACAAAGCTATTGGCCAGGGATTGGACATCCCTAGCTAAGGGACGCTCGCCAACCTGTAACATGGCTAGGCTACCCATACTTACCGCCTTCCGACTCAAGGCATCTGCTACAACATTTGCTTTGCCTGGGTGATAAAGAATAGTCATATCGTAGTCTTTGAGCAACTCCAACCATCTCCTCTGCCTCAAATTTAGATCCCTCTGATTGAATATATACTGGAGACTACGATGATCCGTGAACACCTCACAATGCACACCATAAAGATAATGCCTCCAAATCTTTAATGCAAACACAACAGCCGCCAACTCTAAATCATGAATAGGGTAGTTCTTCTCATGAACCTTTAACTGCCTCGAAGCATAAGCTATCACCCTTCCCTTCTGCATCAACACACAATCAAGACCAACCCGAGAAGCATCACAATATAAGACAAAACCCTCTCCCTCCACGGGTAGGGTCAAAATCGGAGCAGTAGTCAATAAAGACTTGAGCTTTTGGAAACTAACCTCACATTCGTCAGACCACTGAAAAGTCACCTCTTTCTGTATCAATCTAGTTAATGGAGATGCAATGGATGAGAAACCCTCAACAAACCGTCGATAATAACCTGTCAAGCCAAGAACTTAACTTTACATCTCCCAATACCCTTGAATTCAATGTTAAATTATATAATAAACCCCAAATAATTAATTAACTATCTCAATATATCAAACTAATATCTTTATTTTATATATGTATAAAATAAGAATCAACAAACCACTGCTCCAACGTGACCTTCTTCTTTTTTCTTTTTCTTTTTTTTTCTTCCTAAACGTCATTTACGCCTGCAACATGCGAATTCTTTTTTTTCCCAATGCATTCCCTTAATTGACAATCATTGGCATGATTGCCCAATGATTGGCTTGAATTCCATTCCCCTCCCAACCATTTTAATACCAAAAAAATATAATTATAGACCAACGCCCCCTTCTCTTTTTTTTTTCTTCAAATCCTGCAACTACGACTGTATATAAATTTCAACTTTAAAAATATTCCTATATATGGCAATCATTAGGAATTCTTAATAACTAAACATCCATTCAATTCAATCTAATAATTTCACTAAAGTTATATCTCTTTTAATAACATGTTACGACAAACAATACGATATCAACAGATTCTTCACGCCAACAGTTTTTACCACTAATGCATTCTTATGCAGAATATAGATCGGTTAAGGAAAAACTTTTACCTTCAATATTTTACTTCGTTCCTCTTTGTTCTGTAATCTACGCTGCCCAAAAATCAGTTTCTACCTCTTTTGTTTTCTGCCCTTCTAATGTTAATTAAATAAAATAAATAAACTAAGCCCACTAACCTAAATCAACTAATGGGTCCAGTAAAAAGGTATTAAATGAATTATGGATATGACCCACTAACTATTAACTAGATTAATTCTTCACTAAAATTTTTATCAACTAAATATTCTTAGTTTCGAATAGTTTAAAAATACCCCTTTAAATTTTCAAAAGGAGTCAAACTAGTCCTAGTTCTCAAAACGACCTAGCGGGTCGTTACAATGTCAATGATATTGATGATTATATTGATACGCTTAATTTTGATGATGATGATGATGAAACTAAACCACCTATGGCTACTAGCACTCCCAGTCCCGCTCCCTTTCGTTGTCCTACTCCCGTCCCCCCGTACATCCTAGGCCTAAGGTAGAACTTGCCAAAATAAAACACTTTTGTGGCAATTTATGACACAAAATGAAGATAAAACACAAGCTATTTGTAATAAATGTAAACATAGATTGAATCATAAAAATGTTGGAAAACAAGGTGGGACGGGACATTTGAGTAATCATTTAATGTCATGTTGTTAAAATGAATTTTTGCAGGCTAAAGCGGTAGCCGAAGCTAAAAAGAATGGTACCCCCCTTCCTGAAACTGTAGGAGTAGGCAACTCTAACATGATCCAAACACAATTAAATCCTTCTAATGTTTCTGGCTCTAGTTTACCACAGTCATATAGTAGAGAAAAAGATCTTGAAGAATTAGCTAAAATGATTGTTGCTATGGGTTTGCCATTTAGTTTTGATGAAATTTGGAATTTATACATTATATTCAAATTGTGTATAATCCACATTTTAAAGGTTTTTCTAGAAATATAATTTAAAAGGTTGTATTGATTATCCAGCACAACATTTTCAATATCTTCGTTGTTTATTTTATTATAATAATTATAAAATAGCTATTACTTCTGATATAGGCAGTAGTATAAATTGTAATGATTATTTGACTGTAATTGCACATTGGATTGATGAAAATTGGAGTATACAAAAAAGAATTTTAGGTTATAAATGTTGTCAGACGCAAAAAATCGATTGTTATATAGCTCAAACAATTTTAGATATTTTATAAAGTTATGGAATATGTGATAAAATAAGTAGCATCACCTTAGATAATGCTGCAAATAATACAATTGTTGTAGAATTGCTAAAACCTTTTCTTTGCCCTATTTATGGTGATGATTATCATATTAGGTGTGCTCCACACATATGTAATTTGATTGTTAGAGATAGTATACAAATGTTTGATAACGGTTGCGTGAAAGTTGAAAATGTATGTCATTTTATATTTAAATGTCAAGTTAAGTCTAGGCATAGAGATTTTCACAATCGTTGTTTTGAATATTATCTTCCACATAGAAAAATTTCAAAAAACAGTGTCACCTAGATGAAATTCTTTATATGAAATTCTTGTAGTCGCTTATGAATATAGAAAACCCTTACAAATGGTTTGAAATACTCATAATTCAGATGTCATATAGACTCGATGATAGTGATTGACATGACATATATGAACTCATAGATTTCCTAAAAGTTTTTTACTTAACTACCAAAAGAATATCTGCACTTTATTATCCATCAATTTGCACTCTTTTACGTGATGTTTGTATGATTTCTTCTAAATTTTATAAATTTAAAAATAAACCAAGATTTGAAGAAACTATTAACAAAATGATTGAAAAATATTAAAAATATTTTATTTTTATTCCTCAAATTTATTTAAGCGCTTGTTTGTTAAACCCTCATTACAAAGATGTAGGTGCATCTAAGATTGTTGATAAAATATATTTTAACTTTGATATTGATAGTGAAAAAGATGAAATTCCTAGTTGTCAAAAAGTTAAAGATAGCATAAAATTGAAGCTAGAAAGTTGTATGACTTATGTAATTCTAGTATAAATTTATCAAGTGATCAAGAACCTGAAAGTTCTAGGAGTAGACTTAATGAAGATAATATTGATGTTATTTAGATTCTTATCTTGAACTTTCTCACAATAATAGAAATGATTTTGATGTATATGTTAATCAAAATACAGAACCTACTGAAGATGTTCTAGCATGGTGGAAAAATCGCGGCAAAGTATTTCCAAAATTTCAACGGATAGCTCGAGATGTATTAGCTATTCAAGCATCTTCAGTAGCTTTGGAAGACGTTTTTAGTGCAGCAATGTTTCAAATTGGAGAGCATTGACATTCACTAGCAGCAGATAGCTTGGATATATCAGTATTATTTAGAGATTGAATTAATGTCGAGAGAAGAAATTTGGATCGTGAACCACTGCTGACCAAATTTGAAAGTAACGTTGATGAAATAATGCAAGATTATAGTGACGACGACATTGAAGGAATGGAGGATTTATCTATTCAACCAATTCCCGATCATGTTACTATAGAAATGTTAAATGATTTAAGAAAGGATCTCTATCGTAGCACCAACTATTAAATCTAAATGTTTAATTGTCTACTAGTATGATTATGATAATTTGAGATCTAATTCAAACAGAACCCTTCCTAGAAGGTGGCAGTGTAAATTAAATCTTTTAATATTATACTACTATTTTTGTAGATCAAATTGTACTATCAAATTAATATTAATAAAAGTCTAGGCTATTCGCCTTAATTGTTTTTTATTATTGTATTAAATTTAATTTTTCTTATTGTGAAATTTAAACTTTTATAGTTTTTAAAGTTTGAAATTTGAACTTTTATAACCTCAAGGTTTGAATTTTAAATTTTCAAACTTTTAAAATTAAAATTTTAAACTAAAAATATAAAATTTTAAATTAAATTATATATTTATAATTTGAAAGTTTGAATTTTACAAACTTTCAAACTTTTAACTTTAAAGTTTTACAAACTTTCAAACTTTGAAGTTTATAAAGTATAAATAATTAACTTTAAAATTTTTGAAAGTACAATTTTTTAAATTTCAAGCAATAATTTTTGGTTTTTTAATTTTTAATTGATTTTAATATTTTCTTTTTTAAAATTAAACCCGCCCAGTCCCGGAATTCGGTCCGGTTTCATATCAGTTCCCTGGCGGACCGGGACGGGAACAGACAAAAAATACCGGAACTACCGGTACCGGTCTTTCCCAGTCCTAGTACGGTTCCGTGTGGTGGTTTCTGGTTCCGTGCCGATTCTGATTACTACCGGTTCGACAGTCCTAGTTCTGGATCCGCTGCCACTCTTAGGGTAAGGCGATGGATTTATGTCCAATCGCATCAAAAGGTTAAGACGATGGATTTACATCTAATTGCATAAAGAGTGTAAGACATTGGGTTAAAGACCCAGTGTGCCATGATGATAAGATATTGCATTCAAGTCCCATCGATTTATGGCCTAAGACATTTTTATATGGATAAGATATTGAATTTGAGTCTTAACACACCATATCGATGATATAATAATGACTAAAAAAAAAACCAATATGTTCTTGATGAGAAGTCATGAAATTTACTGGATTTGCTCCAGTACTTAAAATGAATGTGGTAGTAGTGCATAATATGTCTGGAAGAAGACAAGTGATTGAATAATGCACATAAATATAGAACATGGTACAAAAGTTATCATAATTTGATATGCTCACATATTTGTATTCCATTCATGAAGAATGAAAACATTTGATAAATGCTAAAAATATAGATCCATTCTATAAAGGGAATGAGGTGTAAGTCACCATGCTAAGCGTGAGAAAGATTGCGATCTTTGGTCAACGATGTAGTATCACCAAGAATGTCTCTAAGCACATGTATTATAGAAAAGTTTCCTACTTTATCTTTAGACTTGTATTGAACAAGAATTAGTGCGATTGAAGCACATTTTATGGTAAAAAGAAGTTAACTAATCCAATACTTTCTTAATTTGATATGATTGTCTGGGACATTATTAGTCTATAATTTTTAGACAAATTATGAATAATTAAAATGGACATCCATTGAAGAACCTAAAAATGCATTTAAATGAGATAGAATGAAGCATATTTCGTCAAAGTTTCTCTACATTCACGAGCTCCCAAGAATGACGATATCAACATGAAACATGTTTGTTCAAGTAATAATATAGTTGATTTATCTACCAAGTCTCCAACTACAACTTTCAACAAGATAAAGCACAAGCTTAGAAAACGAAGATTCTAGTCTCTAAATTGATGTTGTCATTAGGGAGAGTTAAATACACAATGTACTTGTTTTTCCTAACAAGGTTTTGTCCCATTGGATTTTCCTTCTAAGGTTTTTAATGAGGCATCTATAATGCGTATTGTTGATATGTGCACTCTTTTTCCTTCACTAGATTTTTTCCCACTGGGTTTCATATAGTAAGGTTTTTCGAGATTCCTTTTATGATATGGTTAGGAATTCTACTTGGGGACCAAGTTAGGTTTCCTCTAGGGGTTTTTCTTTATTGTAAATAAGATCCATAATTCTAAATATACTTCAAGATGAATAAGAAGTCTTTTCTCTTCTCCCTATTTTATTCATCTTCTTGTTTATATAGTTTCATAACAACAATGGATTTTTATTTCATATTTATTTGTAGTTTTTTTGGACACCTATTAATGTTTGTAGAATATGAAATTCTTCTAGTATGTCAAGTTTCTATAGAAAAAATTATTTCCATGTTGTGATGCACTATCAGACGCAAAATATTACGTACTACAACATGTGCAGAGTAAAGATATAAAAAGCTAGTTAATTAAAAAACAATTGAGTTATTCTGTTATTTTTCTTAAATGAAAAATTTTCATTTGGTTAGCTAATAGTTATGTTGCTTGGCTTTAACTTGACTTCGACAATTTCTTATGGAGTGGAAAAACTAAGCGTCTGTGTAAAAAATTACTTTGTAATTGAAATTGGTGTAATTATAGTCGTAATTATACAACTTATAATTACATGGTAATTAGTATAACAATTACATTAACCTATCTATTTTTCATAGTGTAATTACAAGCGTACTACTTGGCTACCCAAATATAATTACATAGTTAGGTTGAATTTTTACCGAGACATTAGAAAATCTCAAATTGTTTTATCATCTTAACTTCTCACACAATGCTTTGCCTGGAAGAATTTCAAAGTCCCTTGAGAATTTCACTCAACTTGAGTTCTTAGATTTCTCAACTAAAAAGTTTAAGAATTCAAATGGTCTCGTGAGTATATCATTCTTATTTTCTTCTCTATCATCACGACGAAGGCAAATGGACTGACAATAAAAAGTTATAAGAAGTTCTTCTTCAGCCCTCTTTAAGATTTCTTTCCATTTTTTAATGACATGTCATGCACCAAAGCTATCCCCAAGACGCGGACACGGGACCTAGGATCACGAGTGACCCCAAGCTAATGCTGAGCTGACATATCATAAGCATACGAAAAAATCACTGAATACTATATAATATACGGAAATTTAAATCATGATAAAACTGAAAATGATGGAAAATACCCAATACTATCTAAATATATATAAAACTGAGAAGAGTTTAAGATACTGAAACAAAACTCAAGCACTAAAAGCGAACTTGTCTATGTCTAAAATACGCCTCGTATTAACTAGAGATGTTGGGACATGCCCCATCTAAATCTAGCAAAGACTGAAACTTAAGACAAAAAGTAGAAAAATAATCATGTCAATCGTCCTCGAAGAATGAGGACTCATCACTGATGCTGCTTAATTGGAGATTGGGAACCGTTCTATGCATGACCTTATAGTTGAGGACTTGAACCTACATCACGAGAAGATGTAGCGCAGAGTATGTGTCAGTACTTGAAAGACACTGAGCATGCATGATTAAATAAAGCTGAATAAAACATAACTGAACAAAGCATATAACTAAGCAAAGATATAAGATGAACATGATACTATACTGAAAATACTGAATATGAACAAGTTGAGTGCAATGACCAAGTTTATACTTGCTGAAGCTGAATACTAAACTATAACAATAACCTGGTCAATGTACTACGATCTGACTATGGTAGCTACTAAAACCGATATAAAAATACATGAGCTAAATGTGGAGTCCGATGTGTACGCCCTATCGAGATGATCCAATATATCCTGTCAGGGATATAGAGGCATGACTGACGTTATCACTAAATTGGTTTTCACAGGCGGGACTGACACTCTAAGGGGGCACGTAGTTTTGGGGCTTGAGGCTGACTAACCCTATTCCACTCGGTATTAAGCCTACTCCCAATTGATCATATAATTAACACATTACGAATGAATTTCTGTAATACTAGATAGATCAAAATACTGACATGCTAACTAAAATACAATATTAATTTCTGATAATGAAACATTCGATAACTGAAACATGCACATCTGTTTATCATTCCTAGATAATGTAATTCATGAAATAAAAGAACTATATAACTAGGGTTCTCAGTTTATGCAAGATTCTATGCAAAACAATACTAACATCATGATAATATGATTAGGAACATTAAAGTAACTAATTCATAATAAGTTGTTGAAATTCTAAAAACCCTAGGTCTAGATAATATAGAAGGAATCAAGAATCTAACTGAATCCTGGGGACCTAATGGGTGAAAGGAACCCACTAGTGAAATACCACATAACTTTTGTAACAAATTTAACAAAGAAATATTTCAATTTTGGGGTTGGAATTGACAAAATGTTGTTGCGTTCTTTGACTAGAGCTGCTCAATTTTTCCTCTCTTTTTAATCAAAGATCAATCATTTCTTTTGGTGAATTATTGATTACGTTAGGTTCTAGTTTAGTTTGTAGGCTAAAACTGATAAAAAAAAAATGTAATTTAGGGGTCCAACACATAATAAAATGACCAAACCACCATGACTTAAACGTTTTTGGGCTACCCAACAGACTAGACCGACATACCATGAATGGATCGACGGTCCATTCTGGTCAATCGCCGTTTGGCTTCAGAGATGGTATTTTGAGGCCTCGATTGACGGACCAGTACCACAGTCCATGGTCTAACCTACGATCCTTGGATCCGGTAGTGGGTCTTGCCTAAGCATATTTTTTCAATTTTTTCTTGGGAGGGCTGGAGGTGTCCATCCACGGATCACCACCCACAGTTCGTGGTTGGCGCCCGTCGGTGGCCCCTGCAACTTCTGATTTTTGCAATTTGGTCTGTATAGGATGAGAGGTTTTAGATTATCTCCCCCTGGGAAAATTCTTATTCAAATGAAGAATAAACTAGATGAATTTGGAGGGAAAGATCTGCAAACTCTACCACTAAACACTGGAAACTAAAACTGACTGAACTAAGTTCCAAGAATATGCAAATACGTTGAAAACGCATGAATGTCTGAGAAGTTTGGTAGGAAGTATTACCTCAAGCTGGAATACAATCGGAAGGAAGAGATGAGTATATTTGGCCTTCATGGCTGCTTCTACCTCTCAATTAGCTCCCTCTATAGACTGACTCCTTAACAAAACCTTAACTTAAGTGGCTTTTTGTTTCTCAACCTTCGAACCTGACGATCAAGAATCTAATATAGCACATCCTCATAAGTGAGAATATCCTTCACAACCACACTTTCCTATGGTACTGTAGATGATGGATCACCCACACATTTCATTGACAACGAAATGTGAAAGACCGGATGCATTGCTGCTAGTTTTGCAGGAAACTCAAACTCATAAGTCCCTTTACCAACTCTTTTTAAGATCTTGTAAGGGCCTGTATATCTAAGAATGAGATTCCCATTCTTTTCAAATCTCATTGCCCCATTCATCGATGACACTTTCGAGAAAACCCAATCATCAACTTGGAACTCCAAGTCCAATCTCCTTACATCTGCATAGGATTTTTGGTGACTCTGGGTTGTCTTGAGTATTTCTCTAATGAGGTGAAATTTTCCATAGCATCAATAACCAAAAATGGTGCTATCAAGGCGACTTTACCCACTTCAAACCAACCGATTAGAGATCTACACCTATGCCTATATAATGCGTCATAAAGGTCCATCTAAATGCATGAATGATAGTCATTAATATAGGTGAACTCTATAAGAAGAGGGTGATCATACCAACTACCCTTGAAGTCGATCACACAAGCTCTCAACATGTCTTGTAAGGTATGAATTGTACGATATGTGTGAACATCCTTATGTGGATGAATTGTTGTGGTAAGATTAACCTTAGTACCAAGACCATTCTGAAATGAATACAAATAATGAGAGGTAAACTGAGGACTTCTATGTGAGATGATAGACAAGGGAACTCCATGCAACATGACTATCTCAGTAATGTAAAACTTGGCGTAGTCCTCCGCTGAATCTTTAGTCTTAACGGACAAAAAGCGTGTAGACTTTGTAACTCTGTCAACTATAACCCAAATGGAGTCATGTTGTCTACGAGTACGAGTTAAACCTGTAATGAAGTCCATGTTGATCACTTCCCACTTTCAAGTAGGAATGTTGATCTCTTGAGTCATACCTCCGACGTTTTAATGTTCTACCTTCACTTTCTGGCAATTAGGGCACTTAGCCACAAATTTGTTATATCACTCTTCATGCCATTCACCAAAAAACCTCTTGCAGATCACGATACATATTAGTGGCACCTGGATGAATTGAATCTGGAGTTATAGGCTTCTGCAGGAATGTGTTATCTCAACTAACCCCTCTTGGGAACACAAAATCGACCCTGATAGCGAAGCATGCCATCTCTCCCTTGAGAGAAAACCTCAACTCTCTGCAAATGGACTGCACCCTTTAGTTGAAGCAATATAATATTAATGTCTTCATTTTCCTTAACCTTCGCTACAAATGAAGATTCCGACAAACATCTGATATGATCATAAGGCAAACTCTCAAGAGAGCAAGCCTGCGAACATCTTTTGCTAGTTCCTTTATTTTTTCCTCAACATGCCCTACACTAACCATAGTTAATATACTAAGAGAATCTGCTAGTACATTGACCTTACCAGGATGGTAATGCACACTTATAACATATTCCGTGAGGAACTCAATCCATCTTCTCTAATAAAGATTCAACTCTTTTTGGGTAAACACATACTAAAGGCTCTTATGGTCCGTGAATACATACGTGAACACCGTACAAGTAACATCTTCGAATCTTAAATGGAACCACCACAACTGGAAGCTCGAGGTCATGAGTTGGATAATTCTTCTCACGCAGCTTAAGTTTTCTAGATGCATAAGATATGACCTTACTTCGATGCATCAAAACATAACCTACACCGATTCTCGATGCATCACAATAGGTAACATAACCGTCTGAACTCTCTTGTAGAGTCAAAACAAGAGTTTTAGTCAACCTAGTTTGCAAAAACTTTCTCACAATCATCTGACCACTTAAACTTAGACTTTTTAGTCAACTTAGTCAATGGAGAGTCTCTGGATGAAAATTCTTCCACAAACCTTCTGTAATAGCCAACCAAACACAAGAAACTTCTGATATATGTAAGAGAGGTAGATCTAGGCTATTGTTTCAGTGCTTCTATTTTCTGAGAATCCACTTGAATCTCTTCACTAGATAGAATATGCCCAAGAAAAGGAACAAATTGCAACCAAAACTCACATTTGCTAAATTTTTAGCAAATAATTGGCGATCTTTGAGAGTTTGCATGAAAACCCTCAAATGAGTCACATGGTCTTCCTCATTCCTAGAGTAAATGGGGATATCATTGATAAAGAAAATAAATAACAAGTTCAAATACGTCTTAAACACTCTGTGCATTAATCCATGAAAATTTTAGGAGTATTGCTTAGTCCAAATGACATAACTACAAATTCATTATGACCATACCAAAATTCTGAATGTTTCAAGATGACACTACCTCTTTCTCTGAGCTGACGATAAGTAGGCTACGAATGATGCTGGCAAAATATGTCCGATGTCACAAGACCAATGTGTGAAGGCTACAAACGATGATAGCAGGCCACATCTGACGTCGATTGATTCAT
Source organism: Solanum pennellii (assembly GCF_001406875.1). NCBI lineage: Eukaryota > Viridiplantae > Streptophyta > Magnoliopsida > Solanales > Solanaceae > Solanum > Solanum pennellii. The sequence continues at coordinate 55,641,820 of NC_028640.1, forward strand.
GCACATAGGCCTTAGCCAATATAGCCCAGTCGATTCGTATACACAAGTGATGCGTGCATGCCAGATATGAGATTTATCTTTGAGAAATAACTCTACCCTCAAGTTGGTAAAACAAGTAATAAATCCTAGGGATAGGATACTTATTCTTGATTGTGACTTTGTTCAACTTCCTATAGTCAATGCATATTTTAAGAACCATCATTTTTTTCATGAACAAACTGGAGCACCCCATGGGAAATGATAGGTCTGATGAAACTCTTATCTAGAAGGTCTTTCAATTCCTTAAGCTTAGTTGGAACCATTCCATAAGGAGAAACAGAAATGGGATGGGTATCTGGAAGGAGATCAATTCCAAATTCAATTTACCTTCGGGGAGGAACTCCCCAAAATCTTATCAAAAAAGTTTTGGGAACTCATTAAATACTGGGACTGAATCAAGAGTTGGGGTTTTGAATATTGAATCTTTAACCGGAAAAAGATGATAGATACAACCCTTAGATATCATATTTCTAGACTTAAGGTAAGAAATGAATCAACCCATAAGTGCTAAGCTACTACCCTTCCATTCTAAAATTGGTTTGTATGGAAACTGAAAATGAACAATCCTAGTTCTATGATCGACTGAGGCATAGCATGAATGTAACCAATCCATGCCTAGAATGATATCAAAATCTACCATTTTTAAATTTAGATCTGCTGAGGTGAATTTCTAAGAGACTATGAAAGGGAAATTTTTATTTACATGTCTAGCCATAACTGGGTCACCGACTGGAGTAGAGACTTAGAAGGATACTGAGAGAGTTTCTGGAATAACATTGAAGTTGAATGCTACATAAGGAGTTATAAAGGATAGAGTAGCCCTTGGATCTAACAAAGCATAAACATTTAAGTTAAAGACCCGTAATTTATTAATAACCTCATTCTAAAGTCTCAAATTCGTTACGACCTTATTTCTTAATGAATTTATTGATGAGTTACCCTATTGAGTCGGGCGACCTGTTGGTGCTACTGATGTTGTTGACTAAGCCCTACCATTATTGAATCCTTGACCCTGTTTAGAAAAATGATAATCTCTCAACTTGTGACTAGATTGAACACACCCAAAGCATCCTTTCTTTCCTGCAAGGCACTCACCCGGATGGTTCTTACCATACTTTGGACAAATTGGATAGGTTCTGGTGCATGAAAATTCCCCAAAAACTTTGAGTCTGATGCCCTACTTTTATGATCCTGTCGGAACCTAGAAGGTTGAATACTAGCTGATGTAGGTGCTGAAACTGCGAGCAATTTCGGCCACCCAATTTCTATTGAGAATATTCATACTTGCCCATCCTAGCCTTCTTATTTTCCTTAACCTGTTTCCTAAGCTTATCTTCCTCAACCTGGTGATTATGAGTTATGAGCCTAGAGATGTTCATATTTTCCAGCAACATAACATTCCTATACTCTATTTTCAGTAAGTCGGATACCCCATATAGAAACTTGTTCATTTGAGCCTTAAAATCTGCAATCATGTGAGGAGGTATACTTGGAGAGTTGGGTGAACTTTAGTCCGTATTCTTGGGCCTATATGCTACCTTTCCTCAAATTCATGAACTCCTGACCTTTTTTCTCCTTGAACTCTCATGGGAAGATCCTGTCTAGAAATGTCTCACTATAACACTCCCAAGTTAGTTGGTTTTACTGTCTTATAAAGTTTTTTATGCATTGCATTTGTATTATTGCTTTATATTGAGTTATCCAAAGTTGACAATCCAGAGTCAAGTATCATCTTTGAGTTGAGTATCTAATCTCTAACTTGAGTATCTTATCCTTGAGTATTCTGAGTTGAGTAAGTTGAGTAGTTTTGAGTATTCCTTGTGTTTCATGTTTGATAAGAAGTAAGTACATTTCCATTTTATAAAGTAAAAATATTATGTTATGCTTTAGAATTCCCCTTACATGGTCGTACATTCCATGTACTGAGCCATTTGGCATGAATCTTACACATGCATTCAGGATCATCAACAAGATCTTCGTCGATAAATCCGAGAGTTTGAGTTAGCTATGGTGAGCCTCCTTGATTCATGGAGTATTTCATTTATTTTTCAGCTTAGTCAGGAGGTTGTGGGTCTTGTCCCGACTTCCATCACTATCAATTAGAGGCTTCATAGATGGTCAGTATAGTAAAGGAGTCTGTATTAATCGTTTATTTTATTAAATGTTTTAAAGACTTATGTTGCCTATTTTATAACGAATTGAATATATTATACTATTTAGAGTTTTCTTTTGAGTTACAATTTTTCATTTCAGTTTCATGAATTTTATTCCGTTTTAAGCTTTTGCATTGTTAAGTTAGTATTCGGCTTATAGTCAACCAGGATGAGGGTTGTCTTAGAGACCATCAATGGTTCTTGAGTGCTGGCCACATCCAGGGTGTTGAATCGGGTCATGACAAATATCATATCAGACTACAAAGTTCAAGTGTCCTGGGGTGTCTATGAAGCCGTGTCAAGTTGGATCTTGTTTATGGTTAAGAAAAATTGTCCTTCTTTCGTACTCTTAATCATGTAATAGATCTAAGTCATAGAGATTTATCTGAACTCATGCATTCACATATTCATTTGACTACCATTACATTAGAGGTGGTTGAAGAGTAAAGTTTAAAAAATCCTTATGAATGAGTCGTTCTTAGCAAGAGTCTTGAGAAAGTTATGTGACTCCAAAAGAGGCTTGAGAGAAGCCCAATACTAAGTTAAGTGTTCAGTTTCAGAGGAATGCACCCATATTCATTTTGAATCTTGCATTTTAGCAAAAAGTGAGTTGTACTCTTCCCTTTAACCCTTGTTTCAGCTGAGCTTCTTTTAAAGAATTATGCTTAGAGATTGGGTAGTACTTTTTCCCAAAAAGGTAGCATGAGTTCCGAGATCACCGATTAGTAGAAGAGACAGAGCCCAGAGTTTGAGGAAAGTATGCAGAGGTTTAGTAACCACAAAAAGGGAGATATGTTTTGAAGATCTATATTATTATAGTCATGCACCAAGTAAGTTACCAAAGAAGAGTTTTCCCTTATGGGTAGACTAAGAAGTGATGAGTAGTGAAGATTCCATCATAGGGGTACAGTGTGTTGTAGCTAGAAAGGAGTTGGTGATTAAGTTTTATTGTGTAGGAAATGACAAGTGTAAGTGGTGAATAAAAGATAAAGAGTATTTATGAGGTTATAGGTCTAAGCTAGGCTTATGATATTGACGGAAAGCCTATAATATTCCAAATGTTATAGAACTAATTAGGCATTGATGAATAGTGAATGAGTGAATAGTACTCAACTTATGACGTGGAATTTGATGGTTATTCAAGTATGCAGACTAAGAGGTAAGGATTGACTAATTTTCATGAGGTCCTACTAGTATTGAGGTATATTATACTAAGCGAGAAATCGTATTGATATCCATGTTTAGTAATAAACATGAATCTTAAATGTGAGATGAGTGTCATGATACAAAAGAATGGGTAAAATACTGTGATGGTTGCTGCAATGAACGTGAGTAGTAGAGACCATAACATTGTAAACAAAGCATTAAAGTGTGACTAAGTCATAAGTGTAAAATAATCATTAAGAGAATGTACACCAGCTAGAGATGTGGAATACGTCCATAGTTTTCACGTGTTAGCTTTAGACCTATGGGGGAGATGATAAGATGAGAAAGCAATTTAAGTGTAGAGAATGAGATAGTAATGTGTTCTAAATAGTTTGAGGGATGTCTTTTTAAATTTACTTTCAGTAATGAAGTTTTTAGAGTACTAATCTTCAATTGATGTTGTTAAAAAATAGGGAATTCTTGATATGAGCCCGAGGTTGATTAAATGTGGTGGTAAGGATTAATATTCTTGGGATGAGATTTCCTATAGAGTGGTATGGAAGCCGAACTTAATGATTTGGGTTAAGCTTGAATGTAGAAAGAGCATACCATTAGAAGCAGACCTTAGTAAGAGTAACCCATTCCATAGCCGGTCCATCCATTATTCGAGGACAAATGATCCCAAGGGGGAGATAATGTAACACCCCAGAACATTTTTGAGCTACGACTCGAACCTTTCTTCGTAGTGAGTGAGATTTTACAAAATAATTAAAAATTTCTTAAGTGTAAAGATTAGGTCACTAGATGTAGCACCATAAGTTCTAAAAAGAATTAAATTGGAAATGAAAAAAATCTGAAATTTGGAGAGTTGAGATAAGAATGAGTTTTGGGTTAATTTGAAATCACCATAACTCTTAAAACAGGATGATTTACGTGTTATACAAGATACCATAGGAATGATATTTAAATTATCTTTCCAACGCCACCGAGTAAGTTTCGAGTTCGGATGAGTGAGATATGACCTTTTAAAGTTAGGCTGTCCAATTAAGGAAAGTTAGCTGAAAATGGTGAGAGGTATTTTGGTCTTTTCTTTACCCAGTCAAATTTAATTCATTATTAGTAATATTTTATGTGTCTAATCCCTCTAGGTTAATTTTTATAATCCTAATATATGTCTAGAGTTTTAGTTGAGAGTACAAGAAGTGACAAGAAGAGAAAAGAAGAGAAAAAATGGAGAAAAGAGGAGAAGATTAAGCATTCCTCGAGTTTCTTGCATCTTTTTGCAGAATTTCACCATGGGTTTAATCACTAAGAGGTATGTAAGCTTCCATAGTGTTGGTTTTGTTCACCAACATGCCAAACATGTTAATTTCAGTGTAATTTCATTCTCAAAAAGTTGAAGGATTTAAGTTCTTGATAGGTGTTCTTGAGATTCATTATAGATCTTGTCTTGTTGGGATTTTGATGATTTGTTGATTTGAAAGTTATTTTTTTGTCTGCTTTTTGAGTTTATTAGTGTGTACTTAGGTTGGGTAAATTGAATCTAAGGAAGACTTGAGAAAAGAAATCGATTAAAGCGATTTACGGTCAGAAAACGAGAGGCAGAATTCGTCGAAAGCTTGCCTGGGGAGATGTTGGCGCGGCGTGCCCCAGATGCGCCCAAGGGGCTGGGGAAGTGTGCCCAAATTTTGTCTATGAAGTTAGGGGATGGCCCCTGAAACGCTCCTACAACGTTCCAAGGTCGCCGGTCCCCACTTCTTTTCTGCCAGTTGTTCCGTTTGAGCTCATTTAAAGTGTATCTTCACTCCTTTTGATTTTAAACACTTCAAAATAATTCTAAACATTCAGAAATAATTCATAGCATGAATCATAACCTTGAATTAATAATTCAAATTCAAGGTAAAGTTAAGATTAAGTCTTAAGATTTCTTGTGATCCTTATGAGAGAGTGCCTTTGAGTTCTTTTGAGGAGTCTTCTACAACTTCTAGTAACTTGTTTCAACACACGAGCAAGTGAGTATAATGATGAAGAGAATTTATTAATGAGTCTAATTTTTCATCATGAGGTCCTTCATGTCATGAACCAAAACTGTTGAATTCATAATTCACATTGAAGAAAGAGTTAAGAGAAGAATTCAAGAAAGCCTTTAAGTTCAATTGTGAATTCATTAACATCCATCAATGATTTGAACTAAGTTTTAAGGAGTAAAAAAGAGAATGAGAAGAGTCATATGTATGAGTTCCATCTAGAATGTAGACCTTTGAGTCGAGTCATTCATGCCCATAAATTCTGCATGGACTCACACATTGAGTATCCGTGAGAGGAGTAGCATCATCAAGTTCTACGTCTTGAGTAATAAGTTTCTAACACATTTGAGTTTACTTTTCTAATCATGGGAACATCACATGTTAACCATGAAGTCCTTGAGTTGAATTGTTCATGCCCATAATTCCGCATGTATCCTATATACAAAAGAATCTTGAGATAAAAAGTGTCTTCGAGTCCTTGAGTTTAGTAGTTCATGCTCATAATTCCGCATGAACCCTCCAAGTTGAACATCATGAAATCATCCATAAATATGATATCATGAACCTTTAATCCATAATCCAATTCAACTAAAGTTAAGATCAAAGTCAAAGGAGTTAAGATTTAAGTATATAAGTTAAGAGGTAAGTCAAACCAAAGTTTCTTAAAGTTTCAAGAGTCTTTATTAAATGTTTTAGCTTCGTTTGAAGGCTGAAGTTTCAAGTTAAGCAAAGAAAAAAGAGTTGAAGTTCTTCCTTCAAAGAAATATAAGGGAACTAAGTATTCCCTAAAATTTTATCTAAGATTTAAGTTTTAAGTTAATCAATGAGTAAAAAGTTGAGTTTATTTCTCAAACATTATAAGGGAACTAAGTATTACCTAAAAGTTTATAAATGTTTTCACATTTAAGTAAAGAGGAAACTAAGATTTCCCAAAAGAGTTTGATAAAGAAAAAGGACCATTGATTCCAAGGGAGCTTTCTAAATCTAAGTTTTGAGCATTTATCTAAACCCAAAGAAGGAAGTTGTTTTTTAAAGCACGAACTGAAGTATGTTTTAGGATAAGTGTTGAGCACCGATGTGGGGATGAGAGTTCATAGTAAATCAAGTCTCCATGAAAAACATATAGCCATCATAGGTGTTAACAGGTCATACTTTTTGGATGATCACATAAGTTAAGTTAGTGGATCTACTAAGTTAGGTAGTTTTATGCGACGGTAAAGTATAAAACAGTTCTAGAAGCGCGAGCAAGACGTTATATCACCACTTAGGCTTATTGTGGTGGTTGTTGGTTATAGAATCTCCCACAGAAATTATATTACTTTACTATATAAGTAAAGTTGCATTTGTTATTATATTTTCTTTGACGAACTAAGTTGCTTTTACTATTTCATAAAGCTTTTTATATATTGCATTTGTATTATTGCTTTATATTGAGGTGAGTATCCAAATTTGAGTATCTAGAGTCGAGTACCATATCTTTGAATTGAGTATCTAATCTCTAACTTGAGTATCTTATTTTTGAGTATTTTGAGTTGACTAAGTTGAGTAGTTTGGAGTATTCTTGAGTATTCCTTGAGTTTCAAGTTTGAAAAGAGGTAAGTACGCTTCCATTTTTATCAAGTATCAAGCTTATTTTATGCTTTAGAATTCCCTTTACATGGTCATTTATTTCACGTACTAAGCCATTTAGCCAGCATCTTCTCATGATGCAAACACATGTATTCACGATCATCAACATGAGCTTCATTGATACATCCAAGAGTTCGAGTTATCTATGGTGAGGCTCCTTGCTTCCGGATGATTTCATCTATTTTTCAGTTTAGTCAGGAGGTCATAGGTCTTTTCCCGACTTCCATCATTATCAGTTAGGGGCTTCATAGATGGTCATTATAGTTTAGGAGTATGCCTTAATCTTTTATTTTATTAAATATTTTAAAGAATTAAGTAGGCTATTTTATAACGAATTGAATATATTTTATTATTCTGAGTTTTATGAGTTAAAGTTTTGTATTTTGATTTTATGATTTTTTTTTGTTTTAAGATTTTTCATGCTTAAGTTAGTCTTTTGCTTGTAATGGAGGATGAGGGTTCGCTCGGGGACGAACAATGGCTTTTGAGTAGCAGCCACATCCAAGGTGTAGACTTATGTGATGACAATAACTACGGTGAAAAGGAGTCAATTTGAATTAATAAAGTATAACAAATAAATAAGAATAAGTGTAAGAAACAAAAATAAAGTCCTTCACACATTTAAAAAAAGACGAAAAAAAAAGAAAAGAAAAAGTTTCACTGCGCATATCATGCCCTTCACCACTTGAACCATTCATCACTTTATTTCGTGGGTGGTAAAGTTAAGATATATTTATTTCTAATACATATATATGTGTACAAAGATTTTTCTATAATCACTTGGTGACGTGTCACCCCCACCCTACCCTTAGATCCGCCCTACTCAGGAGTATTTTGGATGCCTTATACAGTCAGCCATATAGGTAACATCTAGGGTTTTATTTGGGACCAGTCAATACCATCAAGAATTTGAGGATATTCTACTTCATTTCTTCATCATAAAGGCCGACTTTCGATTGAAACTGCGAATGAGTGTAGTTAGTTAGGTTGTATTCATAAATGGTTTCCCAAGTTTATTTAGATTAGATAGAGAGTTCCACAGCAACAACAACTTTCTTAGGCTATTGTTCCAGAAGGAAAAAAGTGTTTATGCGGCAAGGATCATCCTTCACATGAGTAAGGTGGCCCTGTGGTTGGTTGGGTATACATAGGTCGGTTTGGATTGGTTTTTCATTAAAACATCGAAACCAATTATGCAGGTTTACTATCATAGGTAGGTCTCATTAAAAGAAATAGTCTGTGTATAATGTATGATACTATTTAGTACTATATTTTTTAGGAATTTAGTCCTATGTATAAGTAATACATAGATTAGTTATACATCTTACATGATATTATAAGATGTATTACTAACAGGGAAAAACAATCAATTCCCCCCTGGATTTGTCCCGAAAAATCAGCTACACGCTTAAACTAACATAATTACCTATTACACAACTATACTACTCAAAAGTAAATCTTCTTACCCCTTAAAACTGAATTGGCAAAAAAATAAAACAAAAATAAAAAATATGCGCATCAGTTTGAAATTAAAGTGAAAAAGAAAGTTAGAATCTTCTTTTCCACCCCAACACCACTTCTGCTTCACACCCCACCCATTGTCTCTTTTTCATATTTTTTATTTTGATCAAACTTCTTTAATTTTATCACAGTCTTGGATCAAAATTTTTTTATTCGCAATAACATTAATTGTCATAGATTTTTTTGTTTATAATTGTATTTTAACTAGAAAATTTTCGATTGATTGATTCTAGCATAGTTGTGATAGCAACTTTATGGGTTTGGTGGTAATGAGTTTCGGGCGACGAAATTTAAAATAGGTAATTATTGATGGTGATGAATAAAAAATCGATATTAATAATAGTTGTGGGGATATTTGGGGTTGGGTGACAGAGAAAAAGAAATATTGAAGGTGACATAGTGGTGTGAAGAATAAAATCAATAGTGAAAGTGGTCAGAAATGAAGAAGATATAAATAGGGATTAATTAAATTAAATATAGTTAGATAAAGAAAAATTAATTAATTAATAAAACAAAATAAAAAATTATAATTTATGACATGGTGCTGATGTGAGAGTGATATAACATTTCTTAAGATTGTAATAAATTAAATTTTGAGTATTAAAAGTGTGTAATAGGTCACTGTAATAGTTTAAGCGTGTAACTGATTTCCTGGGACAAATTCAGGGGGAATCTATGTCCTTTTCCTTACTAATACCTTTCATTTGAAGGTACAAGTAATATATATGTTATAATATCATGGGATAAGTCTATGTAAAGACCAAAATATCCCTATAATTATTTCAATTATTTTGTTTATTTTCTTGATTTTATGTTTTATATTTGTACTAGTAAATTTATTTAAATATATCAACTTAGAAATAGTGACACCATATTTTCAAGGTAAAAACTACAACAACTAACTCTAAGTCATGGGTTGGGTAATTCTTCTCATGGACTTTCAAATGTGTAGAAGAATATGCTAACCTTGTCATTCTGCATTAGGACATAACCCAAACCAACTCTAGATGCATCATAATACACCACAAAACCTTGAGTATCCTCCATTAAAGTCAAAACTGGGGCATTAGTCAATCTCTCTTTCAATTCCTAAAAAGTTTTGTTATAAGCTTTAGAGAATTTAAACTTGATTGTAATCTGAGTCAACTTCGTCAAAGGAGATGAAATGGACGATAAACCTTATGCGAATCTTCTATTGTAGCCAGCCAACCCCAAGAAACTCCTAATACCAGTTGGAGATGTGGGTCTAAACCAATTCTACACTACCTCAATTTTTTGGTTATCAACTCTAATACCATCACTGGAAATTATGTGACCCAAGAACACCACAGACTCAAGTAAAAACTCACACTTGAAGAACTTGACATACAACTCTCCATCTTTTAAAGTCCACATGGAATATTCTAAGATGACTAGTATGACCCTCTTCCTTCCTTGAATAGATTAGTATGTCATCAATGAATATGATAACAGACATATCTAAATAAGGCTTGAAGACTCTATTCATAAAATCCATGAGTGATGCAGGTGCATTGGTAAACCCCAAAGACATGACCAAAAACTCATAATGCCCATATCTGGTTCTGAAAGTTGTCTTTCGAATATCACATTCCCTTACTCTCAACTGATGGTATCCTGATATGAGGTCAATCTTGGATAAACAATAAGCACCCCGAAGTGACAATAATGTATACTCATCCTAAGGAACCATCTTTCTTTCTGGCAAGTAAGACCAGAGTGCCCCAAGATGAGACATTTGGTCTAATAAAGACTTTCTCTAAAAGGTCTTTCAACATCTCTTTGAACTCTTCCAACTCGGTTGGTGCCATTTTATACGGTGGAATAGATATAGGACGAGTATTTGGAAGAAGATCTATAGTGAATGCTATCTCTCTATTATAAGGGACTTCGGGAAGTCATCTGGAAAGACTTCTAGAAACTCTTCTACTAATGGAACTGAATGAATAAGAGGTACCTCAACACTTGAGTCATTAACTCGGACTAAGTGATAGAAACACCCCTTATGAACAAACTTCCTTGACTTAATGTGCAAATTGGAACGACCGATTGGCACTGCTGAACTGCTTCTCCACTCAATAACTGGTTAACTAGAAAACTGGTACTTGACTACTCAAGTGCTGAAATCTATTGATGCATAATAGGCATGAAACTAGTCCATACCTAGAATAACGTCAAACTCTACCATGGCTAACTAAACTAAGTCATCCATGATACTCTTGTGATTGATGAAAAATGGTACCATCACGATATACTCTCTCTGCTATAATAGAATTCTCAACAGGTGTAAAAAACACCGAAGGGATCAAGATGATGCTCTTGAAAAACTCAAAATTGAAGACTTGGATTATACTAGTGACACCATTTTGCGAATCCTCTTGCTCTCGGCGACTAGTAATAGCATAAAGATAGTTTCCTCTTCTTTTTCCCCTAAAGTGTCCCATTTACATGCATCTCTATCCGATAAAGCAACTGAAGAAGATTGGTCTCTATTTCCCTCATTACCATTTGTACGCCCATCCTTAAATATTCTCTTATAAAATAACCATTCTGGCCACACATGATGCAACTAGTGGAGCCATGACGACACACCCCTGAGTGGCTCCAACCACCCTTAGCACATGTAGGAGTCTTACTACCCTGTTGTGTCTTACTTCGTTGCGAATACGCAAGTATAATTCTGAAGTTCTAAGAATAGTGACTAGTGTACACACATTGCTTCCTTGGTGCAAGTTTACTAGCAGATTATGAAGCATTTCCTTTATACTACTGTTAGAAAGAAGTCCAGTTCACAAGAAACTACTCCTTTGCTGCCCTGGACTCGTTCCTTATATTTAGCTCTCTTATTCTTGAACTCTTTTCTATTCTCATCTTTTCCTCCTCAACTTATTTCACATGGATCATAGATTTACATCACAACCTTACATTCTATACTCGATAGACGAGACAACCTAGATAAAAATAAGTTTGTTCTACTCCTCATGTCAACAACCATCTCTAAGCTTCCCTTATATCACGGGGGGGAAGAAACATCCCAAAATTTCCTCCTCAAACAAAGCCCAACTCACAATCTGTTACGCGTAAGCACGAGTTAGGAAGAAACTTTTTAGAGATAACTCTAAACCACGAAGTGAGTATGAAAGAAGTGAAGAATTTTCTAAATGTTGTAGCCTCCTAATTATAGATGTGACGCGCTTCATACCGATAACTAGGACTCTACAAACATGACTTCATAGACTTCCTAGGACTCTTGAACTTCGTGCTTGATACCAAGTTTGTCGCACCCCAAGCTTACACTCCAGACGTGTTTGTTACTCTGAGAACATTGTTGGGCCCAAGCGAACCCCTGACCTTGCTTATTTAACTCAGCGAAAGACAATATGCAAATTCATAAAGATTAATATCACTAAAGCAACATAGGCTAGAAAGAATCTGAAAGATACTAAAAAACTAACCTGGCTCAACTCAACTCAAGATAACTGACTCATTTAAATATAAAACAATTTAAAAACAAGTTGAATTTCAAGAAAATTTGTTTTAGAACATCATGTAGACTTTGTATGTATGCAAAAATAAAATTTACTTTTATATGTATGTAAAAAGTACAAATAAACTATGTATATAAAAATACAATAACTTTTGGGGTAGTTTCTCTACCCGACAATCATCAGATAAGAGCTTTAGCGATGATACAGTGATCTACCTCATGCTGCCAACGCATCCTATAGCCGTCCAAAGGTATAAGAATTGAATTTCCTTATGGATCCACTAGTCTACTGTGAAAAGGGTTAATATAAAAAGTATGAGCATTTTCTACCCGTGGTGGCTATATGGTTTTGTGGAGATATGAGTTATCTAAACTGATGCTCGTCCCCAATTCGGTGCTCAATACTACTCCCAAAATATATTGACTTTTGAGTTTTTGAAACATACTTCTTCTATGATTTCAGATTAGTTCCCACAACTTAGCTCAAAGGTTATCTTAGAGATCTTTGCTTCCCTACTTGCTTCTTTTTTGAAAGATATAACTCTTTTCTTAAAACTATCCCGAAGGCTCTTTAGAAGTCTCACTTTCCGTTCTTGTTTAATTTTAAAACATTTCTCTTAAACCTCTTGAGGAATACACAGTTCAACATAATAGTTTCAATAAAAAAAATTAAACTTTACTCTTTACTGAACTTAACTCTGAAATCTTAAAACAAAGTTAAAACATTTGGAAAAGACTTACGAAAACATGAAATGAACTTCTCTTACTTGACTCCTGACTCTGATCTTAACTCTTACTTAAATTGACTCTTAATGATCCTTGAATTGTATTATGGATCCAAGGACTACAATTCGTGTTTGCGAAAACCCCATGATGTTTTGGAATGTTTCCGAATAGGTAAACTTAAGAAAAGTTATGAAATCACCGTCTTGAAACAAGTCCGCGACATGGAGATGCTCTTAAATAATTAGTCACAAAATTTAATTTTGACACAGAGGAGTCTGCATCTTGTCCGCGACGCGGATTAAATTTTTACTCACTAGGGGAACGAGTTTGGGACGAGGATTTGTTTGACGAAACCTACCCGACTTTTTTCTTCTTTATTTTCCAACCCCAACTCGCCTAAATTCAAATATTTTCCTCAAAATCATTTTTGTGTCCGATATCCAAAATTAGTACTTACGAACCTAAATCAAAGCAACTCTAAAATCATCTTAAAGATCACAAAAACTCCACAAGTCAACCCAATTCAAGAACAACATTCAATTTCAAGAATTCAGGTCAGGAACATCAACTTTCAAACTCATTAAGGACGAATTGCGTTGAACTAAACATTTTGGTACGTAGGTTTATGAACCCAATGCTATGACATACTCACATACCTTTTCTAATTAAATCCTTGAAGAAATACACAATCAAATCCTTTTGAAATGACGAATCTTGCTTCTCTTCTTCTCTTTTTCTCTTGTGTTTTTTCTCCAAAAACCCTAACTCTATTTTTTTCAAATGCGTAAACCGAACCCAATCAGTTTAGCACTAAAAATATTACAAAAAATGAATTAATTAAGTTGTGTATGGAAAAGACCAAACTACCCTTAAAATTTCAAATTCAACTTTTCTTATTCCAACATTTTGACTTCCAAAGGATATAACTCACTCATCCGAACTCAGAATCGCGCAAACTCATTGACGTTGAAATGATTTTTCCAACCATATATGAAGGTATACCTAACTCATCCTGAGCTAGAAGTTATGATTGTTTGAAGTTGACCAAACACTAACTTTTAACTTGCTTACCTAATTTCTAGATTATTAATTCTTTCCAAAAATGACTATTTCGCATTTCTAAACTTCCTTATAGTTTATTTCAATTTGTGAGATGTTACAGAGTGTTGATAACCCTATACATTAGAAGGTTTTTAATTAAGGTCATAACTTCGGAGGTAGAGGTACCAGTTCGAGAGCCAAAGGCTCGAGCTTCGTCTTCTTTAGATATAATAGCTTCGGTAATGACCTTACAAGGATATCTAGCAAGTGACGCCTGAAGTTCCCACAATTGGTATGGGTCAAAATATGAGAGTTAAGCATAATATAGCCATGGTTTCTCAATTGGATGAGATTTTTGAGATAGGTATATATTAGAGTCTTGTGACTACACCGAAGATGCCTAGGGAGAGGCATTATCTATTCTAGAAATTCACTAAGATGATGGCTTCTATTTTCTACTGTATTGAGTCTAAGAACACTTACGCGTTCATCATTAACTTTCACGAGGGGTACCATAAGATGGTGGCAGTGGAGATATACAGGGAAAAGTTTGTCACTTTTCAACTAATGGGAAATATAAAGTTATGGTAGAGAGCATATGTCTCACGATCAAAAAGTCAAGGTCATGATGGTACATATCCCGAGAACCCAAAAATGGTGTAAGCCGAAAGAAATAACACATACGAGACTCTCGAATGGAATTCAGGTTACAAACAATAAAAAAACAACAAAAAGAATTTCCCAAAACCTGGTAGCATAACAATAAAGAGCATCAAATACAATTCTAGAATATTAAATACATTCCAAAGTATTGAAAGGGAAGTTAAAGTTTTTAAATGATAGATGGAAACTAATAGAGATAAGGAAAATAGGCTCTCACCATTACTCTAAAAAAAGGATCCAATCAAATGCTATGAGGATCATCCTACCTAGGATTTGTATCAGAAGGATAAAATAAGTAGGGGGTGAGTACAATCAACATATACTTAATAGGTTAGACCGACTGAATATAAGCAACTAAACAAACTTAAGGATTAAACTAAGAAACTTCCACATGTACGCACAAAAATCTCTTTCTGGATCGATCCCACCAATATATAGAGAATAACCTAAATAAAGTAAACACTTATACATGATATTTAAATCAATATATAAAAAAATGACACAATAAATCTGGTCAATGTGGTGCAAGGAGATGATGTGGTGGTACCAAGGTCATCGCACAATCGTTCATATAAACATTCCTGAGCATTTAACTTCCAAACAAGAACTCGGGAGGACACACAATACATAAAGCAATCTCATAATATCAATCTCTCATCAACTTTCCACCTTGCTAGTGGTCAATGATATAAGTTAGGTTTCACATTTTCTATTTTTATAAAGATAGTATTTCTTCACTTTCTCTTATTTTCACGAACAATGACATGTTGCATGGGGAGGAATACATCAAAACATGTATAGCACAAGGCACATAATCAGTTCATCAAGGGTTTAAAATAGTATCAAGTTCCCAAACACAACAAGTCATGAACCATACTAAAATTATAGGGATATTAGAGAAAGCTACTTTAATTCAATCTTTACCACTTAGAGAGCATTTCTTTCCTTTTAAGATGTTCAAAAATCCACTCAAGCCCCTAACTAGGGAAACTCAAATTCAAATATAAGGACATGTCATACAACCCCTTGCCCGGACAATTACTCAAATATCAAGAAATTCATACGATAATTACAAATATTACACAAGCCTCCTCACAGGCTAAGCATCATAAATATGCATCACACAAAATGATCAAGGAGGTCAATATTTATAAACTTCTAATGCTCATGCTACTACTTATTTCATATTTGACTTCCAAAGAAAGGTTAATTACTCATCTCACACTAAAAGAGGGAAGAGGGATAGCCAAATCCACCTCGATGCCGAAACTTCACATGAAAAACCCTGTCAGAGCACTTCCTCAAAGACACAATCATTGAAATGATCCTCAACTATCAAAAATAGACATAGTACATTAAAAGGAGTCCAATGATACCCATATTGGTAGGATTTGAACCTACGGGTAAATTATTCTGAAAATCAATTTGGAATTTGAAAGGGTAAAATTGAATTTTTAGTTGAACATCAATTTCTACAATTCTAGAGGAGCTCGTGGTTGAAAATCCCATTAAAAACTAGCAAGAAACGAGCTCCAAATCATAAAAATACCAATTATCAACTTAAGGGAAAAAACCCTCAACGCTCACATTTAAATCAACATTTAAAAGTGTTTTGGATAATAAAGATTGATGGAATCAACAAGAAATTGGTAAAAGAAGATTATCCACGTGAATTTGTATAAGAATGCAACCAGGAATCACCTTTCCAAAGCTCCCAAAGATTGAAAAAGGAGAACACGATATAAATGAGAAAATCCCAATATGACAGGTCAAAAAGGGGTCTCATATGTCGCAAGAGTGATGCGCTGTTTGCAAACCCCAAAAAACATCGGCCTTTGCTTATGCGAAGGTTGCAATTGCAAACAAGCCTTCGGTAACGCAGAGGTCGCAATTGTGAACATGCCTTCACTTTAACTAAAGGAAACATTTATTCACAAATGTCACCCTCACAAAGCGAAGATCCTCCGCATTTGGGAGGTCAACAGACGACAGAAACTCAGAGAACTTACAAATCATCAAATGAACCCTCAAGATTCGTTTGGAGTCCAAGAAAAATAAACCAGGCATGCTAATTAACTGAACTTGATGTTTGGACTCAATAAGATCGTCAAAATTTCTAAAATGAGATCAAAAAAATAATTACCCTCCCGGACCACTCTTATGGCTTAAATTCAACTTCTCACCCAAACGCTCTAAACTTAAATTAAGACATGGAATACCTTAACAACCACCCTATTAGTTCAAACTTGACATACTGGACAAAATTAAACTGAAGGAATTTCCATTCGATGCTCGGAACTCAAAATATTGACAAAAAGTCAATCCTATCATGAAATCTCAACTCAAGAGGGTCAAATCACCAAAAAAAACACCCGATCGTATCGAGGACCACACCAACCATTCCCCAAATACAAACTAAGCATGAAAATACCTAGAAAATAGCAAAATGGCCCTTTCACAATTAAAACCAAGTTAATAACAAACGAGACATTATAATATGGTTGAGCCAGGGCTATAAAATCATCTGGACATATTTTTAGTTCATCTTTTTGGAGAAGTATATTTCTCATACTCTGCAATATAGAAGACACGAGATCTCCAACATTGAGAAAAGGAAACCTATTTTTTCACAACATATAAGTAGGGGTGGGCACTTAGCCGGTTCAATTTTTTGGTATTTAATTCAGTAAAAGTAAGAACCAAAACTGCATTAAATTTTCTTTGGTATGGTTTAGTTTATTTTGGTGCTTTTTCAGTTTACAATTATCATCTAGAAATTTTAGATTGGCAAACAATGAAAAAAATAGAAAAAATATAGAAAAAAGAGTTGAAATGAAAAAAAATACTTTAAGTTATACAACTAAAACTTGATGAATAAGTAGCTAAACTCTATTTTCTACGAAGTATTTAGAATCTTGTTGTTTATGAAAGAAAAGAAGATATCTTTTAAAAATAAAAATTAACTGATAATATCATTGATCATGACTTTTTAGAAAAACACATTTAGTTTTGGTATTACCTACGTGGATTTGTAGGGCATGAAGGAATTGGTGATGTGGAAAATGAAATTTGGTTTTTCGGCTAACCAATTTTTTTATTAAAAGCCAAAAACGAACCAAGTTATTGAAATTATTAAAATTTAAAACTAAAACCAATCGATTAAATCGAAATCAAAATTAAAAAAAAATTATTTGGTCGACTTTTTTTATTTGAACCAAATTATGCCCTGCCCTACATATAAGGCTCGTTTTCACTCCTTATCCGTTTTTTCTCTGTAGTTATTGCCCATACAAGATAAAGGATTCAGAATGTGGGACATCAACTTATGAATCTATGGATTGTAACTTTGGGTAAGTTATTTGAGGAGATGGTGGAACATGGTAAGACTGTAGAAGGTGGGAAGTAGAATTTTTACGTTGTCATTGGAGAAGATGCCCGAGATGGGAGATGGTTTTAGTGGGTCATTTATCAAGAGACCAATTCTGTGGCATTGTTCCGCAGAAGCAGAGACGGATCTAGAATTTAGAGATCCTGGGTGCCACATCGTTCAAGTTAGATAAACAGGTCATTTGTTTAATTTTGGATTACAATTCGGCTTATTATCCTTTTCAGGTTTTATAAACAAATCGATCAAACATACATGTTAGTAATATTTTCTTTTAGCTATTATGTGATAAGAGATAACTAAAAAATTCAAAAAAAATTTCAGAAATTAAAGGCCTTATTCACTTAGACTTTGAGGAAAAAAGAATTTTTTTTCACACTAAAATTTGAACTTGTATAAACCATCTTATAGTCTTAACTGAATATATTCATATTCCATTGACTTTATATGTTGGTGAAAATATATAGTAGAGAGAATAAAATTATAGTTTCAACCTAGTCATCTTACTTAGCAAGAATATCAGTGAAGATTGAAGGAAACTTCAAATTGAAACAACACTAGTAATAATATTTATCATTTTTAAACTTATATTTTGTAAAAAATAATATTTAAATATATTCTTAATAATATTTATCAATAATTAGTGAAACTTAAAAAAATTAAGAATTAATTGTGTCACCTCGGAATATTTTGAGCTAAGACTCGAACTGTTCTTCGTAGTGAGTGAAATTTTACCAATGATTAAAAATATCATTAGGGGAATGTACACCGGTTTGAGATGTGGAATAGGTCCATGAATTTCACGTGTTAGCTTTAGACTTAAGGGGGAGATGATAAGATGAGAAAGCATGTTAAGAGTTGAGAATGAGATAGGAATGAGTTGCAAAGAGTTAGGGGATATCGTTTTAGAGGTCTTTTAAGTAATGAAGTTGTTAGAGTACTAAGCTTGAATATGATGTTGTTAAATAATAGGTAAGTCTTGATATGAGCCCGAAGTTGATTAAATGTGGTGGTAATGAGTAATATTCTTGGGATGAGATTTCCTATAGAGTGGTATGGAAGCCGATCTTAAAGATTTGGGTTAAGCTTGAATGTATAAAGAGCATGCCATTACAAGCAGATCTTAGTAAGAGTAACATATTCCATAGCCGGTCCAACCATAATTCGAGGACGAATGATCCCAAGGGGGAGATAATATAACACCCCGAAATTTTTTTGAGCTAAGACTCAAACCGTTCTTTGTAGTGGATGAGATTTTACCAAGAAATTAAAAGTTTCTTAGGTGTTAAGGTTAGGTCACTAGATCTATCACCCTGAGTTCCAAAAAGAATTAAATTGGAAATAAAGAAAATCTGAAATTTGGAGAGTAAGTTAAAAATGAGTTTTGGGTCAACTTGAAATGACCATAACACCTAGAACAGGATGGTTTACGCGTTCTACAAGATACCATAGGAAAGTTATTGGAATTATATTTCCAATGTCACCGAATTTGCTAAGTTTCAAGTTTGGATGAGTGGAATATGACCTTTTGAAGTTAGGTTGTCTAGTTAAGTAAAGTTAGCCGAAAATAGTGAGGGGTATTTTTGTCTTTTCCTTACCCAATAAGATTTCATTCAGTTTTAGTAATATTTTATGGGTCTAATCCTTTTAGGTCAGTTTTATAATCCTAATATACGCCTAGGGTTTTAGTTGAGAGTTCAAGAAGAGACTAGAAGAGAAAAAAGAGAAAAATGAAAAAAGAGGAGAGGATTAAGCGTTCCTCTAATTTCTTGCATCTCGTTGCGGAATTTTTCCATGGGTTTACTCCCTAAGAAGAAAATAAATTGATTTAATGCGATTTAGGGTCAGAAAATGATAGAAAAAATTCGTCGATAGCTTGCGTGAAGAGATGCTGGCGTGGCGCGCCCCAGATGCGCCAAAGAGAGTGGGGCAGTGTGCCTGAAGTGCGCCCAATTTCTGTCTCTGAAGTTATGGACTGATGCCCGAAACTAACTCACCGGGGTCGCCTGCCCCCACTCTTTTTCCACCGGTTGTCCTGTTTGTGCTCATTTAAAGTGTATCTTCACTTCTTTTGATTCTAAACACTTTAAAGTAATTCTAAACACTTTGAAATCATTCATGAATTATAACCTTGAATTAATAATTCAAATTCAAGATAAAGTTGAGATTAAATCTTGAGATATCTTCTGAACCTTATGAGAGAGTCCCTTTGAGTTCTTTTGTGGAGTTTTTACAATTTCTAGTAACTTGTTTCAAAACAAGAGCAAGTGAGTAAGGATGAAGAGATTTTATTAATGAGTCTACTTTGTCATCATGAGATCCTCTATATAATGAAAAAAAACTCTTAGAAATCATTCATAACATGAATCATAACCTTGAATTGATTATTCACATTCAAGAAAGTGTTTAGATTAGAGTTCAAGAAAGCCTTTAAGTTCAATTGTAAATTCTTTGAGATCCATCGTTGATTTGAACTAAGTTTTGAGGATTAAATAAGAAAATGAGAATAGTCATATATATGAGTTCCATATAGAATGTAGACCTTTGAGTCGAGTCATTCATGCCCACAAATTCTTCATGGACTCCACACATTGAGTATCCTTGAGAGGAGTAGCATCTTCAAGTTCTAAGTCTTGAGTAATAAGTTTCTAACACGTCTGAATTTAATTTTCTAATCATGGGACCATAATATGTTACCATGAAGTCCTTGAGTTGATTTGTTCATGCCCATAATTTCGCATGTGCCCTATAAGTAAAAAAAATCTTGAGATAAAAAGTGTCTTCGAGTCCTTGAGTTTAGTAGTTCATGCTCATAATTCAGTATGAACCTTCCAAGTTTAACATCATGAAATCATCCATAAATATGATATCATGAACCTTGAATCCATAATCCAATTCAAGGAATATTACAATCAAAGTCAAAGGAGTTAAGAGTTAAGTCTAGAAGTTAAGAAGTAAGTAAAACAAATTTTCTTAAAGTTTTAAGAGTCTTCATTAAACGTTTTAGTTTCATTTTAAGGCTCGTGTTTCAAGTTAAGTAAAGAGTAAAGAGTTGAAGTTCTTCCTTTAAAGAAATATAAGGGAACTAAGTATTTCCTAAGAGTTGATTTAAGGTTCAAATTTCAAGTTAATCAAAAAGTAAAGAGTTTAGTTCATTTCTCAAAACTAATAAAGAACTAAGTATTCTCTAAAACGTTATAAAAGTTTTCACATTTAAGTTATGAAGAAACTAAGATTTCCCAAAAGAGTTTTGAGCAAGAAAAAGGACCATTAAATCCAAGATAGATTTCTAAATCAATTATCTCAACCCAAAGAATTAAGTTGTTTTTAAAAGCATGAACTTATGTATGTTTAGGAGTAGTATTGAGAACCGATGTGGGGATGAGAGTTCATATTAACTCAAGTCTCCATGAAATGCATGTAGCCGTCAAAGGTATTAATGGATCATAGTTTTTAGATGATCACGTAAGTTAAGTTGGTGGATCCACTAAGTTAAGTAGTTCAATGCGACGACAAAGTATAAGAAAGTTCGTCAGCGCGAGGAAGACATTGTATCAAAACTTATGCTTATAATGATGGTTGTCGGTTAGAGAATTGTCCTACATAAATTATATTACTTTATTATACAAGTAAAGTTGAGTTTGTTATTGCATTTTATTAAACGAACTAAGTTGGTTTTACTGTTTCATAATGTTTTTTATATATTGCAATTGGATTGTCGCTTTATATTAATTGAGTATCCAAAGTCGATTATCATATCTTTGAGTTGAGTATCTAATCTCTAACTTCAGTATCTTATCCTTGAGTATTCTGCGTTGAGTAGTTTTGAGTATTCTTGAGTATTCCTTGAGTTTCAAGTTTGAGAAGAGGTAAGTACGTTTCCATTTTTGTCAAGTATCAAGCTTATGTTATGCTTTAGAATTCCCCTTACATGGTCGTTTATTCTACGTATTGATTCATTTGGCCTGAATCTTTTCATGATGCAAACATAGGTATTCAGGATCATCAACATGAGCTTCATTGATACATCCAAGAGTTCAAGTTAGCTATGGTGAGCCTCCTTACTTCCGAGGATTTCATTTACTTTTCAATTTTGTCAAGCGGTCATGGGTCTTGTCCCGACTTCCATCATTATCAGTTAGAGGTTTCATAGATTGTGAGTGTAGTTGAGGCATAGTTAATATATATTTATTTCTAATACATATATACATATTTATACAAAGATTTTTCTGTAATCACTTGTTGTTGTGACACCCCCACCCGTACCCTTAGATCCGCCCTGCTCAGAAGTATTTTGGATCAAGGGTTCTATTTGAGACCAGTCAAAATCATCAAGGAGATGAGGATATTCTACTTCATTTCTTTATCAGAAAGGCCGACTTTGGACTGAAACTGTGAATGAGTGTCCCAAGTTTATTCATACTAGATAGAGATTTCCACAGCTAGAAGGAAAAAAGTGTTTATTCGGCAAGTATCATCCTTCACATGGTTTAGGTGCCCCCTTGATTTTTTGGGTGTACATATGTCAATTTGGTTTGATTTTTCATTAAAAAAATCTAAACCAATTATGCCGGTTTACTAAATTTAAAAACCAAATCAAACCACATAAAGTAGTTTTTTTTTGGTTTCGACATTAGTCGATTCTTCCGATTTTTTACGGTTTCTACAACTATACGGTATTTGAAAAAGATATCAAATATATTTTCACTTACCTATGTGACAAACTAAACTTAAAAAATGTTAATTGAATATAAATTTTAGAAAAGACGGTGAAATTCACACGAGCACACTATATATTTTTTGAACTATTAACGTTCATCATGTTAAATTAATAAGATCAAAGTCTAGAGGCAAACTAAATACAAATCAAAATATGTACAAAGTATATTGTTAACTTCGAATTTGAATAACTATGACAGTATAAATGTAACTTCGGATCTTAATACAAAATAAAATATCTACAATTTTTACAAGCCCAAATTTAAAATAAAATCTATAAACATTGAAAACTATAAATTAACTAAAAATATATTAACAAAGTAGATCATAAATAAGATATTTTAGCTATAAATAAAACAATTTCTCTCTCTCTCTCTCTCTCTCTCTATATATATATATATATATATATAGAGAGAGAGAGAGAGAGAGAGAGACGGGGGAATGACTCATTTCTATGCTTTCTTGGGTAGACCTGAGGCATAGACATCCGATGTAATGTGGTTCAGAGTATGTTCCAAAGCCTCAACTCTTGTGTGTGTGAACATATTTTTGACCCAAGGGTGAGAACTCCATTTTAGACCATCATGGATCTTCATATTAGTCCATCCATTTTAGACAATGAGACAGTCTATATTTATTTTAGTTTTCGAGATTTCTATAAGATTTGATTTAGTTAGAAGTTTACACCCGATGAATTTTGGTTCTTGAGGATTTATTTAGATGTTGATTCATACCGTAGTAAATTAAATTATTGGCTTTTATTTATATAATAAGTTGAATCTAAATATTGTTTCACCTTTGATTTTTTTAAAATTATTAAGTCTTATGTTCTATGATTATTCAACTGGAGGATTAGTAAGGATGCCACCTTACGATCATTGGTAGGCCCTTATTAGAACAAATATTCCATGTATAATGTATGGTATTATTTAGTACTATGTTTGGGAGGAATTTGGGCCTGTGTATAACTAATACATAGATTAGTTAAACATCCTACATGGTATTATAAGATGTATTACTAATAGGAAAAATCATCAATTCCATCTTGAACATGTCCCAAAAACTCAGTTACACGCTTACACTACCATAGTTACCTATTACACAATTTTACTACTCAAAAGTAAATTTTCTTACCCCTTAAAACTGACGTGGCAAAAAAAATGGTGCATCAGTTTGAAATTAAAGTGAAAAGAAAGTTAGAATCTTTTTTCCACCCCCACACCTCTTCTTCTTCACACCTAACCCATTGTCTCTTTTTTTTTTTAATTTTCATCACACTTCTTTAATTTTATCAAAATCTTAAAAAACAATTATTTTTATTCGCAATAATGTTAATTCTCATAGATTTGTTTGTTTAGAATTGTATTTTATCTAGAAAATTTCGATTGATTGTTTCCATCTTTGTTATTTTTTTGAATTTGTTAAATAAAGTTTTAGGTTTAGTAGTGATAGAACTTTATGGGTTTGGTGGTGATGAAAATAAAAAGAGGTAATTATAGATGTTGATAAAGAAAAAATGACATTAATAATTGTTCTGGTGACATGAAGTGTTGGGTGACCGAGAAGAAGAAGAATTGAAGGTGACATAGTGGTGTGAAGAACAAAATCTGTAGTGAAGGTGTTCGGATATGATTTTACGATGAAATGATAATTGAAATGAGTGAGATTTAGTGATGAAGAAAATATTAATAGGGACTAGTTAGAGTAAATATAGTTAAAAAAAGAAAAATTAATTCTTAGTGAGATTAGTATTACAATTCTTAGGATTGTAATAAATCTACTTTTGAGCATTAAAGGTTTGTAACAAGTCCCTATAATAATTTAAGCGTGTAACTAATTTTTCGGGACAAGTTCAGGGGAAATCTATGTACTAATATATATTTGTTGTAATATCACGGGAAAAGTCTATGTAAAGACCAAAATATCTCTATAATTATTTTGTTTATTTTCTTGATTTTATGTTTAAATTTGTACTAGTTAATTTATTTTAATAAATCAGCTTACAAATTATTCCCAGAGCATAGGTGAAGATTCGATGATAGAATTTCATATTTGCATCCATTCCTCTTTCTCTCTGGCCATCGTTGCCATTGTTGGATTTCTATTCTTCTAGCTTCTAGCTAGGACCGCTTGTTTGAGTTTGGCTACTCCCCTTTCCTTGACTCTTCACATTACGAAAATCTTTCACCATATGGACACTTTTGCCAAAACCATAGCAATTATTAGTTCCAACAAGACATTCACCCACATGTTTCTTGCCGCACTTTCCACAAGTTGGTCTTTCTCTTGGTGGATCAACCTTTCTCCCCTTTTTAGACTTAGGGTTAGACTCCGTATCATTGCGAGTTTTGGAGGAATTTGAAAGAACTTGGTTTGAAAACCTCTTCTTGAACTTAGGTTTGTCTTTGAATGTCAAGCCTACTCTTAAAAGAACAACTTTCAAAAGATCTTACCTTCTTAGCTTCTCTACTCCTCTTCCTTAGAGACTCTCTTCTAATTATTGTGCATGAACCATCAACCTATAAAGATACATGTTGTCAGGAAGCATAGCTGCATGTCATTCTTCTTCAAGCTCTTTGGACACCCCGTTACATAATGGCACATTTCATCCCTATTATTTGAAACCAAAGAGGAAGCATATTTGTATAGCTTGATGAAATTTAAGGAGTATTCCTTGACACTCATACCTCCTTGACAAAGGTTGATGAACTCCTCTACCTTGGCTTCCCTTTTCTCCCTTGGGAAGAACCTATCAAGAAACGCCTTTTTGAAGATCTCCCAAGTCACGGGACCACCTCCTAAATCCTGACTATCCTTCCATTGATTGTACCATGCCTGAGCCACGTCCTCGAGTTGATAAGCAGCAAGCTCAGCCTTTTCAGTAGTACTCACCCCCATAGCAAAAAATATCTTATAGAAATCATCAAATAAGTCTTGGGGGTCTTCATCAACCTTGGATCCAGAGAGCATGAGAGAATTCATCCTCGTAAAATCTCTCAAACGGGTAGCTATAGTACTAGCATATTAGTTCTCTCAAGGTACAACCTCCCGGTTAGCTTGTGCGTAACGGCTTGATCTTGGGTAGTGATGGTTTGGGCCATTTAGAGATGGGCTACCCTCACCTCACCATCCATCATGGCCGAGGATTGATCGGATCTTGTTCATTTACAATAACTTGCTCTTGAGGAGGAATTCGATTACCTTGTGGAGGAGCTCCCACATTCGCAATCTCTTCTCCTAGTCTTCTCCCGGTTGTCCTTCTTGTGTTCATAGCCTATAAGAACAAGAAATGTATTAGATGCTAAAAGGCACATAATGTCAAAATACTAGAGGCAAGACATAGGATTACCAAGATAAGAGAATTTTTCCTAATCATCACACAACCTCTCATTCATAATTGTGGCGCGCTTCACAACCATGAACAAGACACTATATAATGTGACTTAGTGAGACATCGACCCTAGGTTATTTAACCTGATGCTCTGATACCAAGCATGTCACATCCGGAGATCACCCCCAGACGTAACCAACATCATCGTCCTCGCAAAGGATTCAGAAAAGCCCTTAGCATACATGTCATAGGCTAAAATTTGCGTAAAATTAAAAACTTTTCCATATACTAAGTGAAGTATACTTAGACTTGTCGCTATAATATATTGAGGTATACATAGACCTCTCACATAGAAGCTTACTTAGGCTTCTCTTTTAGCAACATAATCAACATACATACGATAATCTAAAAATTTTCTTACATAAAAACAATCTAAAGAATACGAGTCTTGGACTTAGCCAGTTCAATATCAATATGCCATATAAGCCTTACTAAGATAGAATCCAACTGATAAAAAGGAATAAAAGAGTACCTTTTAAACTACTACAATCTTCATGGCTAGAATAATGTAAAGATAGTATCCCCAAACATGAGGACCTACAAACACTTGGAGAAAGAGTTCCAAGCTCCTTCAAGCGACCTTCTTAATATGTAATGGTCGGACCCTACATGTGTAGTTATATAAGCAAATGGGTTAGTAAACCACATGTACTAAGTATGGGTATATGCACATAAAACATTTAAAGACATACATGAAAATAACCTTTTCTTTAGAAAGCATGCTAAGCCATTTGGAAACTTTTAATGCACATACAAAAGAACATATACACGATAAGGATCACAACAACGTGAACCGTGATCATAACCAAATACATATCATCATAAAATCACATTAACTTTTCATGTTCAAAAGTTCATATCAACATAACATACAAAACTCTTACAATAGTCCCATGCCAAACCTACAAGTGCAATGATCATATGAAGACCCATAACCCCACATGATAATGTAAGCAAGAAAGGAGACCATAAGTAATGCTTTGCTTCATACAACTTGTAACATAAGTAGTAATCACCTTATATATCAATATAGACCAACAACATGTTCATCGAAATAACCAATATCATATAAGAGTAACATCATATATCATAAGTATTTTACATTTCATGTCATCATATTACATGAGAACAATCTCCTAGGACTTCCCTTAGAGTTAACTTGTGCAAGGTCTAGGTAGAGTCCTATATCCCTACCTATACTAAGTAAACTCCTCAAGTCACCCTATTCAACGTTCATTTACTTTAGTCTTTCATTTTACTTTAGGGAACAATCTCCTAAACTGACATTTTATCATGTGAGCTAAACATGGAATTTGGTGTCATGAAACCCCACACCGAAAGAATGTGGTCTACTTGCCAAAGTAGAACCAAAACATGAACATAACATTCTAGATGGATTTTATAACTAGTATTCCTATGGTGACAACATAGTTCATGAAAAAGGAGATATATTAGATATCCATAGTTCCACATTACATTGCAACCTCTATCTCATGAGAGTCATTGTGAACCTACCTTCCAACTTGGGAAGGGACATCTCATATGTAGTTCACTTGGTGCTATGCTAAAGTCCCTTTTTGAATTGCCTTTAAGTTATGATTAGTCATAAATCTTATCATAGGCCATAGGAGATTAAATCCTTGTATAAATATGATCATTATCTCATTAGGTTTAGGATGACAATTTCCTTTCATCACAACCCTTCATTTGTGAGAGTAACATATCGTAGCCATATTGTGTAAGGCATACAAGAGAACATCATCAACCTTGCATTGTCAATCTTACCATGATCCCACATTTAAGATATTTGTAGCCTAATATATATGCATAGCAACATCATACATACTTCAATTTCATAAAACATCAATTCTAGGCCAATACCAACATAGTAGAGTATCATGATTTTAGAAGAGTTACCTAATTGCTTCCATGAATCTTCATTAAGACCTTATTATTAATTCACCACAATCATCCAATAATATAGTGATTAACATAATAACATAACCAATCCCAACCATCTGGTCATACACAAAACCAATTCATAGTTGGGGTTAAGGGAAATTGTTTATTTATGAGTTCATTCAAGCTGTAATCCCAACCCCAACATCTACATGATTTAAGTGATATTTATAACATAATAAAATCCACGAAATAGGGAGAGAACATGCTTCACACAAAAACCAACAATACCATATCAGTTATTCAACAATACATATTTAATTAGCCATAGCAAATCATCATTCATCATCATTAGTCATAAAATTCAAGTTTGGAAGAAAATCCATTTATAGAGGAAAAACCCTAGGAGTTGAATTGTTAGAAATCACCTTTGAAGTAAATCTAAATCCAGGAGTTTTCAATGAAAACCTTGGAGACTTTGTCTTCTTCCTCAAGTTTTCTTATTCTTTAATGGTTGTTGAATAGAGAGAGAGTTTTGAGAGAGATGGGAGTGATTTGTAAATATGACTTAGAGTGCGTGAATGTGGTTTAAAACTAACCTAAAACCAATATAAACTCATCCCCTAAATTACCCAAAAGAACCCTCATTTAAATTTCACTTTTAATGGAGCCACACTTAAATTCCAAACTTTAGATTTTCGTCGGGGAACAAGCCTGCAATGCGGAGATGCTCCCGCAAGATTTTTTAATATATTTTTTTACACCAGACGAGTCCGCGACCTATCCGTGACAGATACTTGATTTTTTCCCAAGGGCCCACCAAGTCCGCGATGCGGACACATTCCCTCTATTTGTATTTTTGTTGCTGCTTTTGCAGCTTGTCAGGCCAAGTCTGGGGTCCCTTCGTGGACCCCTAGGGAAACCCTTGGGGGGACGTACCTGGACGTTTTTTCACTCAATATACATGGTTTTACATATTCAAAATCATTTTACAAGTTATATTCCCCATACAATACCTCCAAACCTTCACTAAACCTAAGAACGTTTTACTAATTCAATTACACTAGCTTTCGGACGCCTTGGATGTTTCTTGATGTATTGATTATAAAAATTCCTTATTGGTTTATAAACATTATTTTAGGCTTAGAAATAGTGTTACACACCTTAGGCCAACATATGAGACTCTAGATTATGTCATGGACTGTAGGAGTGTTACACCCTAGAGTTGAAACTTTGGACTTAGATTGTTCTCTCAAGATTTAGGTATGTCATCATATGTTCAAGGACATGGATGTTATTTCTAGCTTTATTTCGTTTAAGACCTTGTATTATACATAAGTTTCATTTCAATGAAAGGGTCATGTCCCTAATTTGAGATTCTTATCGTTTTAGTCTATGTTGGCTTATATGAAACTAGATTTCCATTTAATTATAAAGACGTCTATTAAAGAGTGTTGTTTGCTTCAAGCCTTATGATTTTTTTAAAAAAAAAAATAATTTCCGCACTATTTTTTTACTATGTGATGAATAAATGCTAAGGTCTTGTATAATACCTCCGACAGGTTGAATACGACGCGTGACGACCAGAGGATGCTTTCGGGTTGTGACATTACGACTCCATTTAGGAATTCCACATCTTATAAATTGGTCATTATTAAAGAAGGTATTAAGATACCTAGTAAAAACATTAGCTCATAGAATAAAAAGCGCTCGGAAAAGAGGATCTCCTTGGTTCACTCTCCTAGTAGAATGAAAGAATCCATGTGGTTGCCCATTAATGATCATAAAATATTAGTTATTTGTGATCAATCTCCAAATCAAATCAACTACTCTATTGGAGAAACCCATCTTCCTCAAAACCTTTATCAGAAAAATCAAGATACTCTATCATAGGCTTTGGCATATATATCTTAATGACAACTTTTGAAGGTTTTCCTCTGTTGCTAATGTCTGAATAGAAATTCCCAAGTGAGTAGTACATTTTCTATAAAACTTCTGCCTTAACAAAACTGGATTGATCAAAAGAGATAAGCTTAGGTAGTATATCTTATAATCTATCATGAATGATCTTGGAAATAATCTTATTAACAAAATTACTCAAATTAATTGGCCTCATATATGAAAAATGATTGAATAATAGACTTCTTTGGTATGAGGACCAAATTAGTGTGACTGATAGATTTAAGAAGAGAGATCCCTGAAAAACACATGAACCATTACTTACAATATCTGCACCAACAATGTCCCAACATGATTGATAAAATTTTCTAAAAATCCCATCATGTCCACCGAAACTATCTTCGTTTAGCTTGAACACCGCATTGTTCACTTCCTCACTGTTAGGAATGGCTCCTATGGCTTCATTTTCCTCTTAATTTGTCAGTGTAGGTACATGAGCTAGCAGAGAATGATTTGTGGAGTCCCTTTCCTGCATAAATTATTTATGAAATAATTGCACAACTACTTCAGCTATCTCCCTAGAATCCTCCAACCAATCACCTTGAAACTCTTGGATTTTCAACAATTTCAGTCTTCGCCTTCTTCCTTTAACCAGACTATGAAAAAATCTGGTGTTTCTATCTCCATCAAGAAACCAGGCAAACGCTGCTTTTTGTTGCCAATAACTCTCTTCAAGATGAATGCATTTAGTATATCAGCCTTAGCTCTTTGCATCACTTCTCTATTTTCCATGGAAGGAAATTCTTCAAAGCTCCTATTTGATTCTAGCAATCTCCTCTCTAATAATCAATTGTTTAAAAGTATCTCCAGAAGTTTGTGTTCTCCACATTGTAATAACCTTCTTAAGCTTCTTTTTAAAATCCAAGAAAGGATTTGTTATGACATCTGCATCCCATGTTTGGCGAGTAATTTCTCTATATAGTCACCCATGTTTGGAAATTACCTTGGAATATCATTTATGTTTGTTTTAGGACTACAATATCACTGAACTTTGCCTATTTTCCTTAAAATATACTTTGACACAAAAAAAATATATTATCTCTCTCCTACCAGGATGTCTATCACGTTATTTCTTTTTTTATTATTAATTATTTTTATAAAAATTAGACAACCCATATATCATACCCAATAAAAAAGTACACAAGGAATAATATAAGTTCCTCAAAATCTTCAAGAAAATATGTGCCTTCCTCTGTTTCTTGAAGAAATAAATTAACGAATTTGTATAAGGACTGTCTCCTGAGCCGTTGAATACCTTTGATGTTGACCAAAGAAATCGTCACGAAATAAAATTCATGATTTCTTCTGATTCTTTTATTATAAAGTATAAATTGTGAAATAATCTGAATACTTGACATGATATTGGCGTAATTTTCTTAAAATTTAGGGGTTCTTTTACTTGCTTGTTTTTAATCGAAAAGTTCTATTTTTTTTTATCTTACTAAGTATTGAACAAATGTTTATAGTTTGTGTAAAAATAATCTTTTTACCATGAACTCTAACCTTTTATTTTTTACCCTGAACAAGCAAGAAATGTTTATAGTTTGTGTAAAATTCAATGTTCCTAATATCTAGTTTATCTCTATATATCTAACTAAATTTATTGTCTTCTTCATCAACTTCAAGGAACTAGCTTTTTTTCTTCAACTGCAAGACTAAAATTTTGTATGATAGAATGTCAAATACTCGTAAATGAAATATATGATAAAGATTTTCGCTATAAAATTAAAGTGACTAGATTTTCATAGAAAATGGATTAATGCTCTCTTATAGATACATTAAACAAGTTTTTCATTGAAAGAATTAAAAAATATTATAAATTTAAAAATGTGTGGCATCCTAGTAAGAGAGAGATAATATATTTTTTTATGTCAAGTATATTTTGAGGAAAATAGGAAAAGTTGGGTGATATTCTAGTCGTAAAACAAACATAAGTGATATTTTTAGGTAATTTCCAAACATGAGTGGCTATCTAGGGAAATTACTTTAATTTTGGCTAACCACATTCTTAAACTTTTCATGTTTGGTCAAAAAATTAAGAGACCTGAAAGGTTTTGAATGGTTAATGGAACTATTTTTACAACTCAAAAGTAAGGGAGCATGATCAGAGCCATTTCTTGGGAAGCACATCATAACGAATTTTGATTCTCTCAACTGTTGATTCCTCTGTATTAGACACTTTAATTATAGTATACTTCTATTAAACACTTGAATATATGATAAAAATTTTATTAAATACTTTCAATTTATATATCGAAAATTCTTTTTACACATGTACTCTGTCACTAATTATGTAGATAAAACATAAAATATGCTACAACCTTTTGTGTATATGTATGAGTCTTAATTGGAAAAGATTTAAAGTTTTTTATGACTTGACGAATTTTAATACATATAAGGTATGATACTTTATATGTTTAATTTATTGACATAATGATGCTTGCAAATTCGTGTAATTTTTTTTAAAGATAGAAATTAATACTTAATAAGAATAATACATTGTATAAATAGACTTTTGTTTAAATGCCCAAATGAATTACACACACACACACACACACACACACACACACATATATATATATATATATATATATATATAGAGAGAGAGAGAGAGAGAGAGAGAGAGATTAAAGATCTGTTATGAAAATGTCATAAAACTAACAATAAGTTTGTAAAGACTATAAAATGAACTTTAATGTGTGTGCACGTGTGAATAATTTCTTAAATTAAATAACGATAATTTACTACTCTATATAGTTTAATGTAAAAATTAATTTAAATAAGGTTTCTTAAAGAGAGACCTATTCCAGAAAACGGAACAAAACTTACAACAAGGACTAGATTCCTGAATTGAAGGACAATAGAAAATAACAAAACTGAAAAAAGTCCATTTTTCTATGATGTAAATTGTTAATAATAGAAATTTACAAACCTACAATTTTTAATTTTCCGCACTAAAAATTAAAATAGAAACATGACTAATAAACCATATATATTGACATATAGAGTTGTTGGAGATGGGAGAAAGATCAATTCCACTTCTCGTTTTATACTATTAGGTGAAAGTTGTAACTCCTTGGAGTTATTCAAAGCCCATGAGAATATCTTCATTCATGTCCATCTCTTCTTTACCATCACCTTTTTCCTCTACAACCACAAGAATCATTTTACTTTTGCTCTCGAATTCAACTGGATGCATAGTTGCGATAATTGGAGAAGCAACATCTCTTGAACACTTAATGCACTTGGACGAAGAGGATGATTCATCCAAGGTTGATGTTTTGGGCAAAATACTTATGGCTGTTGGAAGCTTGAATTTGGAACTAACAAGATTTCTACGGTTCATGGGTGGATCATGCTTGTGTTCACCTGAATAGGAGCCCAAGAAAATGTTTTCACCATTTAGGATTTTCTCAAAATTTGACCCTGCTTCGCAAAGTTTTGATGTTCTACACTTATAGTAATTCCTGTTATGTCATATACACATAATAATAATAATTAGTTTTAGTCATATATATATACACACAAACCTTATATTTTTTGCTACTTATTATTATAAAATTGAGAACGGAAGGGAACATAACATTCTATAACATGAAAAATTGTGAAGACAGAAAACCTAGGGAATGGCGAATATTTGATATGCTTCTGACCATATTTGCACCATGCCCATATATCATTTGTGAGTTCCTCTTGCAATAATTCATGTGTAATCCATATTGAATTATTTTTCCTGATTTCAAATCAAAAGTACAAAATCAAAATTTTGTACATACACACATAAAATGTAACGAAGTAAATGGCTACCTTGTTCTAGTTTGGATCAAAGTAGTCTCCATGAAAAAAGTGAAATTAGGATAATCGTTAGACCCTATATCGAGCTGTTGTAGATCAATCCGTTCTTTTGGTGTTGTCGTTGTTGGTGGAACACACACTACTATTTTAGGTGATAGCTAAAAGAGGTTTGTTGGATAAATTGAGTTGGTCGATGGGATGTAAGTACAACTGTTTGTTACCATTTTGGTTCATGATTATGACCTGATCATTTGGTTTTTCCTGGTGAGCAGTTGGAAATTCTAATGAGAAAATTTTAGATAAACCATTAAAATTAGTCTTATCAGGAGCATAAGGTTTATCAAAAGAATTCCAAACATCATTTAAAGAAGTCTCCAAATATAACTTACGAGCTACAATATTGTGAGGTTTGTTAATGTTACAACTTTTTACGACAGCACCTATACCCCAATAATCATCCGCCATTTTTTATATATATAAAATGATATCTAGTTAAATGTAAAAAATATAAATAAGTTTATAAGAGAAATTAATGATGTTTTCTGCTAAACTAGAGAGAGAGAAAATGATCCAAAGAGGGGATTTTCTATTGGAGGAAGTAGATGATCATAGAAAGTTTAGTGGGTATGACATTATAACTCAAAGGTTGAGATTAAGAAAAGTGAATCATTTCAAATTTATATAGAGAAAATTAAAGGGATATCTACCTACCCCGGCGCATCCATATTTACTTTAAAGTTAATGCACAATAAATATTTTTTTTCTATTTTAGACTGAGTTGAATTAGCGAGAAAAGAGAAGTCAAAGATTATACCGTGTACCTTTTGTTTGAGATCATACATCTCATATCATATTGTAACAACCCGAGAGCACCCCCTAGTCGTAACATTGTGTATTCGATCTCAAAGAGATCTTATAAATTCCCTTAGCATTCATTCATCATATAGGCATTTGGAAGAACTTAGAACATTCTTTAAAACATAAATCGAAAAGTATTTCATAAAAGCGGAAGTCTTTCTAACATTATTGTCTCAAACCATGTATGAATGACATGAAAAAAAGTCTTGGGACGCAACCCACATAAAGTCTAAAACATAAAATTAAATGGCATAAAGGTAAATTGATATTGTCCTCGAAGCTATGAGGACTCACAAATATCTTCAATCTTTTGAACTCTTGAAACTCTAGCCTACAATAGAAACTCAAATTACCACCCACACATTTTGTTAGAATGTAGGTAGTATGCGTTAGTACAAAGGTACTTAGTATGGAAGCTAACATAACATCATAACATCTGAAATGGTTAGTCAACATAAGACATAAACATAAGAGGTAATAACATAATCATAACATAAGCATCATATCATAACAAGTCAACATAAGACATAATCATGATTCCATACTTCAACCATTTGCCTTTTATACTCAAGTGAACTACTTCCCAAGCCACCTCAAAGTATACTTGTGCAAGGCCATGGTAGAATCCCATACTACTACCTAAGCTAAGTACCTCTCTTTGATATTCTTGGTCATAGTCACCTTCATACTTAACGCCTACGTTTTCATGAAAAAAGAGCACTATACCCCCTAGGTCACCTCAAGGCACACTTGTGCAATGCATATGGGGCATCCCATTCTACCTCACACACTAAACATATCTTGAAGTCACCCTATTCATGTGTTACCCCTTTCTAAGTATCACTAAGGACCTACTTTCATATTTTACAAAGAACTATCATCTTAAGTCAATCTTAATATTTAAGGAAACTATAGCCATTGCCCAAGGTAGGCATACTTCATAAGAGGACATTTCATAAGTAGCTTCAAGTCATACCTGTGCCATGTATGAATGTCATTCCATTCTACCATTAACACTAAGTACTCCTTTAAACTAGTATACTCAATGCTAACTATCTTTCATACTAGTCTATCAATAATAGCATACTATCATACTAGACCTAAATACCATGAAAAACGTCATATCATGCGATATTAGCTACCATAGGAAGGTTACAAGTATACCTACCTAGCCACCATGAACCCACTAATCAAGATGAAATATATCCATAGGGGAGTATAAATCCTCAACCCTAAGCTACCATGAATGATCTACCTCAAACTATTCCATGAATTGCACCTTACATGCAAGCCAAGCTACCATTAAGAGAGTATAAGTCATCTATCCTAAAGCTACCATGAATTGGTTTTGGCCTAACCAAGTCAAGATTCCATAAGGCATTCTTATCATGCTACTTCAATCTATCCTTAGGAGAGTTTCATTCTTCAACCCCAAGCTACCATGGGAATCACCATCCCCAAGTTCCGTTAGATTTACTATCTTAAGCTACCATGAGATTTACTATCTCAAGATACCATGAGACTTACATGAAGGAAACACAAGTCTGAACATCAAGATATTCTAGTCTAACTTGGATTGATTCATTTTAGGTTATTAGGTCAACTAGAATCCTTCTATGTGAGGGAACTTGCTTCTCATTGCTTGTTTATGTCTAAGCATATAACAGAAAGAGAATACTCAATGATATCTCCTCATATTGACATAATCCAAATCCCAAACCACAATGGCTACAAGCCCTATTTTTAATACTAACTTTATTCTATCATGATCCATGTGAAATTAGAAGCTATTAGATCACCTTGATCATTAGAAGGTAATTCTAGTCATACTTGATCATATAGGTTCAATTTTAACATTACAAGTTAAGATCCTTCCGATTCAATTAAACCTAGTTAAATTCATATTTAGATGATCCTAACTATGTTCAATTAGTATTCAAGACAATCGAATTAAGAAGATCAATTTAGAGTCTTCAACCATGCCTCTAATGGCCTAAACCCATAATGATCACCTTCATCATCTTATATTAGGGTTCATCAAGAAATTCACATGAAAAAACCATATAATAATCATATAAAAATAATTGAATGCTATACTACTACTTAGGAATCCCAATCAAGCCTTATGCAAATGTAATCACAACCCTAGCTATATGGGGGTATTTTGGATTCATAATTGCCGGAAACTATCGGGGATCCATTGATAGAAGAATCCATGGATGAATGAGTTTCACATACCTTTGACAAATTCCTCAAACTAAGCTTGAAACCTTAGTGAATTCGACTTAGTTTCTTCCTCCTCCTTTTCTTCTTCTTCAATAGTGATCTTGAGAGAACTTTAGGGAGGGAAAGGTTTAGTTTTGAAGGATGGAGTCTAAATGGCTACTTAATTGTTTTAATATACTTAAAATACTTAAAAAAAACTAAAAATAACCTTCAATTACTTCATTGGAACGTGGGGTGAATTTACCAATTCACCCCTCACTTGGCCGAATACTAGGTTGTTTGAAGGTGACCATTGACGGACCATAAACAAATTGATCGCCCGTCCTGGTAATCCACCAATTGGTTCATAGAGGGGGGTTAGGGAGACTTTGGTGAGGAGACTATGTTTCAATTCACAAAGCAAATCCATGCCCCATCAAACCATTAACGGCCCGTCAATGAGGCTCATGGTTGGCATGCTGTTATTTGACAGCTTTTGGGTCCATTGTTTGGTCCTCCACAAGGACCCCTAGGGTGGTACTTGGGGAGTATTACCTTGAAGTTTGTACCCTAAAAGTTCCCATCATGTGTAGGAACCCTTTATACTCAATTTCACCTTCATACTACACTCCAAAACACAAATACAAGACCCTACCACACACTAGTTCAACTAGACTAGTTTTCGGGCGTCATTGTCGCTTCTTGATGTTTCACTTCTAAAATTACCAAACTAAGTTATTTGAAATATACTAGGTTTATAAACATCATTTTAACCCTTTTTATGTTATAGACCTCATGTAGGGCTCTATCTTAGTTCATACGATTTACGGGTGGTTCAACAATCCCCCCCGGATACATTTATCCCCGAATGACACCTTAAACCTTCACAGGGAAACACCACAACTCAAGACTACAAGCCCATCGTGTATGCATTATTTCTAAATGCCACACCAACCAAGGGAACTTTAGTTCTAAGCTACACATACTCAGAATGCATGAAAGAAACGTATTACTTATTTCCAAGGAGAATCTAACATCTCCTAGCTACAACATGCTCAACATAGACCCATTAGGTCTAAAATGCACATTGACTCAAGATGATAAACCAAGAGGCAACACAATGCAAATATGTCAATTCTAACAAGACCTACACACCGTCATAAACATCATCATACCAAGAACAACATCAAGTCCATCACACCAAGTCATGAAAACAAGAAATATGAAATTTTTTCTAAAATTATAGAATAAGTACATGTAGGAAACGGACATAAGGAGATCACTCTATATCATTCGTGGATTGGAGAGCATATAACTATTATTCTTTTGAGAATCATAAATTACGCCACTAAGAGCATCTTTCTTACCTTCTCTTATATTATCCTTTGCCTTTCAGAAATCTTTCTTTATATGGCCACTCTCACCATATCCATAACATCCATCTTTACCAGACAAACACCTACCCTCATGCATATTACCATGCCTAGAATAAACAGTCCTTGGGGACTCACTACCTTTCCCTTGTGACCTAGTGTCATACATCCTCTCATATTTATACTTGGGAGAATTGGAATAACCTTATCCGATAAACTGTTGTTAATTCTTAGAACGACCATGTCCATCTGACCCATCATTTTCCACCCTAGCCCTCTTTTTCTCTATATACCTCTCAAATTTGAATTTTGAATCCTCTATTTGTTGGGCAAACACCATGAGACGAGAAATGTCCATGTCATCAACAAACATTTCCATATGACATTTTACTTCCACCGCGTCGGAAAATCCCATCATAAGCATATTCATCAAATCCCTAGGATTAGATACAAATCTTGGAGAATACTTATATAAAGGGGTGAATTTCATAGAGTACCCCTTGACACTCATATTTCCTTGCTTGAGGTTGATGAATTCTTCCAACATTGCTTCCCATAACTCTCGGGGAAAAAACCTATCTAGAAATTCCAACTTAAAAGCTTCCCACTCTATTGGGCCTGCTCCCAAAGGTCTACTATCCTTCCATTACTCATACCAAATTTGGAAACATCTTTCAATTGATAGGCAGCTAGCTCAAGTTTCTCAATGGAAGACACTCCCACGATTGCAACCACCTTATAAACCTCATCTATGAACCCATTTGGATTCTTCAACCTTGGATCCATCGAACTCCGATTGGTTCATCCTCAAGAACTCTCTTACCGTAGAAGTTCCCATTCTTCCTATAGGGTTTTTCGGAGCCACCA
The DNA here is from genome assembly GCF_001406875.1 of Solanum pennellii. Taxonomy (NCBI): domain Eukaryota; kingdom Viridiplantae; phylum Streptophyta; class Magnoliopsida; order Solanales; family Solanaceae; genus Solanum; species Solanum pennellii. The sequence continues at coordinate 55,680,721 of NC_028640.1, forward strand.
TCTCTCTATTAGCTTGCATCGTCAAGGCTTGATCCAATAGTTGCATAGAAACCCCAAGCTCAACAAGAGTAGCATTCCCTATTGGAGGGTCACTTGGAACATGAAGAGGCACTTGGAGTTGATCTTGAAGAGGATCTTGGTTTGGAATTTGGGAGGAATCTCTTGCTTGCTTAACCTTCCTCAACTCTTCTAGCGTTAGCTCTAGTATTTGCAATAACCAGAATAATCATTGGCAAACAAAAGGAGAAAATCCTACTAGAGCTTAAATATCTATAGCACAACTACTAGAATGAAGAAATGAGATTGTTTATAAGCAATCAACAGCCTCCTATTCATAAAATGTGTCGCGACTCACACCCATGAACAAGAATCCACTGTGATTTGAGACATCCTAAGACCATTTTATAACCTTAAGCTCTAATACCATGTTTGTACCAACCCGAGAACACCCCCAGTCGTAACATGGTGTATTCAATATCGAAGAGGTCTTATTCAAGACCTTAATATTCGTTCATCACATAGACATTACAAAATATGGAAGAATTTAAAACTTTCATTAAAACATAACTCCAAAAGTATTTCATAAAAGAGGAAGTTTTTCAAATATTATTGTTTCAAACCACATATAAATGAGATTAATAAAAGTCTTGGGACGCAGCCCACATAAAAAACATAAAAATAAATGATATAAAGGCAAATGAATATTTTTTTCGAAGCTATGAGGACTCACAAAGATCTTCACTCTTCTAAATCCTTGAAACTCTAGCCTCCAATATAACCTCAAAGCTCCAACCTTACATTTGGTTAGAATGTAGGAAATATGCGTTAGTGCAAAGGTACTACGTATGGAAGCTAACATAACATCATAAAAACATCTCAAATGGTTAGTCAACATAACATATAAGAATAATAGGTAATAACATAATCATAACATAATCATCATATCATCACAAGTCAACATAAGACATAATCATAATTTCATATTTCAACCATTTGTCTTTATACTCAAGTGAACTACTTTTCAAGCCACCTACAAGTATATTTGTGCAAGGCCAAGGTAGCATCCCATACTAAAAACTAAGCTAAGTACCTCTCTTTGGTCATTCATGGTCATAGACCACCTTCATTCTTAACACCTAGTTTTAAATGAAATAAGAGCATTATACCCCTAGGTCACCTCAATGCACACTTGTACAATGCTTGTGGGGTATCCCATTCTACCTCACACACTAAGCATATCTTGAAGTCACCCTATTCATGTGTTACCCCCTTCTAAGTTTAACTAAGGACCTAAATTCATATTTGACAAGGAACTATTATCTTAAGTCAATTTTAACATGGAATGCAACAATAGCCACTACCCAAGCTACAAATACTTCATAAGAGAACATCTCATAAGTAGCTTCAGGTTATACTTGTGCCATTTAAGAATGACATCCCATTCTACCATTCACACTAAGTACTTATTTAGTCTAGCTTGATCAATGCTAACTATCTTTCATACTAGTCTATTAAGAATAGCATACTGTCATACTAGACACTACCATGGAAAGCATCATATCATGCGATCCAAGCTATCATGGGAATGTAACAAGACTGATCTAGACACCATACACCTACTCATCAAGATTCAAGATATCCACAAGGGAGTATAAATATCAACCCTAATCTACCATAAGTAATCTATCTCAAGCTATTCCATGAATTGCACCTTGCATGCAATCTAAGCTACCATTAAGAGAGTATAAGTCATCTATTCTCAAGATACCATGAATTTTTTTGGATTAACCAAGTCAAGCTATTATGAAGGAATTATAATCATGCTACTTCAAGTTATCCTTATAAAAGTTTCATTCCTCAATCCCAAGCTACCATAGATATCATCATCCCCAGGCTTCTATGAGATTTACTATCTAAAGCTACCATGACGCTTACAATATCAAGCTTCCTACCTTGGTCTTATTTTAGTAAGACAAGCTTTACATGAAGAAAATATAAGTCCCAACATCAAACTATTCTTATATAACATTCTTTTATTCAGTTTGGATTATTAGGTCAACCTAGAATCCTTCTATGTGAGAGAAATTGCTTCTCCTAACTTGTTCATATCTAAGTGTATAAGAGAAATAAAATACTCAATCAAGATCTCCTCATATTAACTTAACCCCAAAATCCCAATAAAAAATGGCTACAGGCCTTATTTTCAACACTAACTTAATTCTATCATGATCCATGTCTAAATTACAAGTTATTCAATAACTTTGATCATTCGAATGTAATTATATTTATACTTGATCATATAGGGTCAATTCTAACTTTACAAGTTAAATATCATTCCTATTCAATTCAACCTAGTTTATTTCATATTTGAAATATGATAACTATGATCAATTAGTATTCAAGACAATTGAATTAAGAAGATCAATTTAGGATCTTCAACCATGCCGCTAATGGCTTAAACAATGATCACCTTCATCTTATTATATTAGGGTTCATCAAGGAATTAACATGAGAGCTTTGCGAAAGTTTAAAAAGGAATTGAGTGAGCTCTCGTCTAAGAGAAGAGTTTAATAAAGCGGAGAGGGATTTTCCGACAACAAAAAAGCTTTTCTCCCCAACCGAGGTGATAGACCACCATATAATCATCTTATAAACATAACTGAATGTTATCCACTACTTTAGAATTACAATCAAGCCTTACCCACTATATAATAACAATCCTACCTAGATTCAGGTATTTTTGATTCATAATTGAGGGAAACTTTAAAAGCTCCATGGACGAAAGAATCCATGCATGAAGGGTATTCACATACCTTTAATAAATGCCTTACACTAAGCTTTAAACCTTTGTAAATTCGGCCTAGTTGCTGCCTCCTTCTTCTCTTCTTCTTAAATGGTCATATTGAGAGAACTTTAGGGAGTGAAGGGTTTATATTTGAATGATGGAGTCTAAATGGATACTTACTTGTTTTATATACTTAAAATACCTATAAAACCTAAAAATAACCTTCCAAGACTTAATTAGAATGTGGGGTGAATTTAGCAATTCACCCCTCACTTGGCCTTGTCACTAGAAAGTTTGCAGATGGCCAAGACAGCCATCATTGACGAACCATAGACGGATTGACTGCCTGTCCTGGTTAATGGTAAATTGGTTCATAGAGGGGTTTAGGTGAGGCTATGATGAGGAGTCTAAGCCTCAAATTACGAAGCTAATCCACGCCCCATCAAATTATTGACTGCCCGTCAATGGGGCTCGGGGATGGCATGCTGTCATTTGGCAGCTTTTAGGTCCATTATTTGGGTCCTCCGACCCTTCAGTTTGTCCTTGGGGATTCAAACCAAGCTTTTTGTACCCTAAACATGCTCTTCTATGTGTAGTAACCCTTGATACTTAATTTCACCTTCATACTACACTCAAAACTTAACTATAAGACCCTACCACACACTAGTTCAACTGGAGTAGTGTAATACCTCGAAAATGACTTAAGTGAAGCTAGATATCAACATGGTTTTAATGATGGTCTAAGGTCCTAACTTTTTATATAATGCGGTATTGAGGCAGTGTCTAAGAGTTTAGGTGCATTGGAAGTCAAATGTCAAGGGACTACTAAGATGTTCGATGACTAAATCACCTATGTGCCTCATGTGTAGTTATGTGCCGATATGTATGTTAAATGAGTTAATCAGGTCCTTATATGTGTTATTATAGCGGTTATAGTCAGTGTGTAAATTTTTATGAATTTTAGAGTCCAAATGTCCAAGAACGCCCATGACGTTTGAAAGGTTTGCCTTGAAACGACCTTGTGTGTCTTGGCATGTTTCGTCGAGTTTTACGTGTTAATTTTGAATGAAATTTATGTGTAAGGTCCTAAACTCATATAAGAACATATTTGGGTTGTAAATGTCCAGTTGAAAGTTCCCAAGGACCAACCAAGGGTCCTTGAGGAAGGACCCTTCTTTACAGACAAGGTTGTCTAGACCAGGCCCCAAACGACTAAGGCAAATGACGACTCGTGGGCCAGCCGACACCTGGTCGATGGGTGTCGTGGGTCAACACTTAGAATAGGGATCTCAATCTCCCAAAGGAAAGTCTCTTAACCAAAAGACGAGATGCCAGGACGGTCCATTTGTGGACAAACGATTCGTCGTTTGGCGATCGTCTGTGAGGCTGGTTCCTTCGCACGTTTACTGTAATGTTAGGGGTGAAATGGTAATTTCACCTAACTTCAAAATACTACTTTGGTAGCTTACTTAAGGGTACTTTTGATATTCTAAACATGTTTATAAGCCTTAAAAACTTATATATTTAATTATTCAAAATCAAAACACAAATCCCCTTAGAAATTCTATAGAACTCCATTGAAGCCAAAATTCAAGGAAGGGGCTTGGATTGAAGAAGCGAGTGGTTGTTATTCATAAAATTGATTTATTAACATCATTGATGTATGGTTTTTGATCCTTGAAACTCTATTTATCAAGGATCCCAACATTCAAAGTGTTTTCTAAAGTTTTCATTAAATGAAATTGTCCAATTTTATGATCTGTCAGTGAGTTATTGCATTAAAGTATTTAAAGCATTGAATATTTATTGAATTGTTGTTAATTATATGATTTTAATCCAATTAAACTATGAACCCATGTAATTGATGAACCCTAGTTTTTGACTACTTTATGGGTTAAGTGATATTGTATCAATGCTTATGAATTCTAGTGTGGTTTTCTAAGGGCTATTGAATGATGTACTAATTGTATTAAATTGATGTCTAATTGGAATTAAATTGATGTATCTATGTTTAATTGACATAGATTCATTGAGTATGATAGTTTTTATATTGAATTGTTGTTCATGGCCATGGGTAAGGGCCTTATGGTATTGATTTGGATGATTTAGCATTGGATTGAAGTGTTGAGATGGATTGGTGGTACGCTGCCATAATTCTCCATATTTTAAGTTAATTAGACTTCAATTATGTTGTGATATGTATGGTCCACTTATTGTGGCGGTGCTATGTGCTTTAATTGCAATTGATGTGGCCTTGTTACGTTACTCTATGTAATATGATCATTATGGCCTTGTCGGCAAACTACTTGAAGTACTATGATGATTTTTGTAGTTGATTTATGTGAAGTATGAGCATATCTATATACACGTTAATTAATGTAAAAGTATATGTTCCCTCTATGTATATTAGGAGATCATGTTAGACTATGACTTTGTGTTCATGTTTGTAGTCTTAGAGTTGATGCATGATCGTTCCTACTTGACTATATGAGTGTATGATGGTTATAATGATGATAATATATTAATGTATAGGATGACATAAATATGATAAGGGTCATTCCTAAGTGCTTCAAAGAATGATATGAAATATGTAATAAAGTGAAGTATGTTGTGTCTTGTTTTGGTAGACTTGTGTCCCTTACTTGATACATTTATGAATGATATGTGAATATGAAATTTCTTGAATTAGGATGCTAAAACCTCTTAGTCTTGAATGAATGAATGATATTTAAGACCTTAAATGATGTTAAGAATGTCATGTACATGGAACCTTAAACGTAATGGTAAGGTTATGAACATTGATGTCGAAACCGTAATTGTATCCTTCTTGTAATTAATTATAGACTTAGTGTTGATTGGCTGGAACGACATCACATCATCCACCGGAAATTCATGAGGAGCTATCTTTGTCTCTATTGTAAGGTAGCCCTAGAGGTCCTCTTTGGTAGGGTAAATGTGATTGGGTTATGAAACTTTAACATAAATGACTATATGAGAACAAATGATAGCACCTAGTGAGTATATCATGGGAAGTAGCTCTACTTGAGACGGAGACTAGAGTACAATGTATCTCTACTAGAGAATGAGACTAGAGTACATAAACTCCCTTCATATTCCTTAACCATGTGCCTACATGTGATGTGTCCTAGTTCTACCCTTGGCAAGTAGAACACCCTTATCAAAGTAGGTTAGAACTCTGGATACCATGTTTATATACCATGGTCTATGTTAGTTATTTCCTATTCTCATCATATGGGATACCTACTATAATTAGAGAAGTTCTATGAGGTGTAGGTGGTTGTAGGGGACGCTAACTAGACATTGCACAATAGGCTATGAAGATGCTAGTGAGAGTCCCTAGGTCTTGTCCAAGACCATTTCTTGAATGTCCTTATCTGATGAATGAGTGTTAAATGAACTAAGGAATGTAATGAATTAAGTTAAGATAGTATGTAAAATGAATAAGTACTTATCTAGAGTAGTTAAGGGTTGTCTAGTTGAGGTGTGAAGGGGGCATAGGAATGGTCACTTCGTATCTTACCTAGATAAGTCTTGAGAATGACTCTAGTTAGGGAAGATGGTTAATTATGTAGACATGATCCAAAATTTGGTAGTCATAATGATTATCTAGGTAATCTTGAAGAGGTCAATCATGGACATTATCTTCTTGATTTACTTAAGTAAGTCTTTTGATAACCTTTGGAAGGGAGAATGTCATATTATATGTATGTTGTTGTATTAATTGAGAATGATCTTATCTTAGGTAATCTAAAGGATCTCTTAAGTATGTGTGTAAGGGATTGTATGGGCGGTCGCTTCACAATTCACTCAAGTTAGACTTAGAATCACCTTTTGTAGGAGGATCTAAAGTTCATATGATTAGTGTCTTGTAAGTATGTGTTGATCTTATTATAGGTGGTCTTAAAGATTATTTAGGTGTGCCTAGAGAGGTTGTATGGGCGGTCTCTCTTTGTCTTATTTAAGTGAGTCTTACGATAGGTTTTAGTGAGGAGGTTGCATACTATAAGATGTTCACTGCGAAGTTAAGAACTTCACTGTGACAATGAGAAATAGTCACTGTAAAGTGACTTAGTTCACTGTAAGATTTCCTTAAAATGTTCTAAATTGTATAAGTGATTCCTAATGTGTTTCTAAGGTATTAAATGTTGTTCTTATGATTATATTATGATTTTTAAATCAAAATATGCATATTTCCAATAAAAGTAAGTATTCATGATTTTTATTCATATGTCATACTTAGTACATGTGGTTGTACTAATTACATGCTTTTATCTATATATAAAGTGATTCATAGGTGAAGGTGCTTCTGGAGATATAAGCTTGGATTAGTAGCTCGTTCAAGCAAGTTGAAGTATGTCCTCATTTGTCTCGAGGGCATATATGTCTTTTATTTCTCTTTTGAACTATTGTAATAGACTAAGTAGTACTATATTTCTATTGTTTGTTGGTCGTGTCCCAAAATACTCTTGTGTCTAACATTTGATTCAATGAGACTTAGTATTTCCTATGAGTTTTGTATTAAAGAGATTTTAAATACTTATAGAATGTTTGTGAAAAGTTTTAATTCCGCACTACTTTCATATGTTTATATGCGATGAACGATACGGAAGGGCTTGTACAGGACCTCCGAGAGGTCAAGTGCAAGTGTCTCACTCCAAGATTGGCCCTAACTTCTAGGGTATGGTCTCGGGATGTGGCAAGCTTGGTATCATAGCATAGGTTATGAAAGTAGTCATAGGAATCAAAAAGTCTCATCAAGTCCAGTCTAGTAGAGTCGTGACCATCGGTGTGAGTCGCGACACATCTATAGGAGAGCGGCTATAGGATGATAGAGTTTCACTTCTTTCCTACTCCTATGTCGTGCCGTAGAGTTAAAGTTTATGAGTACTCTTTTCTTATGGTTTTCCTTGTGTTTCTAGGAAGATGAATACGAGGAGGACACTAGCTAGGAGAGTTGAGGAGAATGATGTGAATGAGGAGATTCCTCCTCAAGTTGAGAAAGTTTCTCAAGGGGATCAAGGTGATCAAGTCCCTATTGTGGGTAGAAGTAATGATGTTCCGGTGGTTCCCCGGGAAATGACCAATGGGGAGATTAGAGAGGATTTACATGCTGCAGCCCGAGCTTTGACTACCCATGTGAATATGGGTATTGAACCTAGAGTGAATGTTCTGTAAAGAACTATAACATCTAGATTGAGAGATTTTTTGAGGACGAATCCTCCTATATTTCTTGGCTCTAAGATGGGAGAGGATCCCCAAGAGTTTCTAGATGAGGTGTATAAGATAGTGCATGCTGTGGGGATGAGTTCTAAGGAGAAAGCGGATTTCTCTTCGTATCAATTGAAATATGTTTCTCAGTGTTGTACACACAATGGAAAGGCAGTAGGCCGATTGAGTCGGGTCCTATTGAGTGGGAACAATTTAAAAGAGCTTTTCTAGGAAAATACTTTCCCCATGAGAGGAGGGAATTCAAGGTAGAGGAGTTTATCAACCTCAAGCAAGGAAATGTGAGTGTCGAGGAATACTCTTTGATATTCTCTATGTTGTATAAATATGCTCCATCCCTTGTGTCTAATCCTAGAGATGAGATTAGTAGATTTGTGACTGAGGTCGCCGATCTAGTGAGGGAAGAATGTCGTATGACTATGCTACATGGTGATATGACCCTAGCTAGACTCATGTTATATGCTCAATCAATTAAGGAGTCTAAACTTTGAAAGATTGCTAGAAACTTGAAGAGGAGTGGTTCAAGTGATCAAGGTCAACCTAGGTTCAAGAAGAGGGCTCAAACTCAAGAAGAATCTCGGAGTGCTAAGGTGAAATTCGAGAACGGAGGTGGTTCTCTAAATGGAAAGCCTACATGTGTCACTTGTGGAAAAAAGGCACTATGAGGAGTGTCTATTAGGTACCGGGAGTTGCTTTGGATGTGGTAAGGATGATCATAAGGTGAGAGATTTCCCTATCACTGCGGCTAGAGGGATAGAGGCTAAACAAGTTGCTCCTCATGTTCCAAAGGACGATTTTCCAAATAAGAGGCGTTTCTATGCACTTCGGACTAGAGGATCAAACTCGGATGATGAAGATGATGATGGTAAGTCCTTGTATCTCTTTAGGGTATGAGTTACTTCTAAGTAGGGGAGTATGGTGAAAGAAGGAGTTTTGGTTTATGGTCTCATATCTTCTATTCAACTCAAGCTTGAGAGTAGAAAGTCATAGAAGCTTGTTGCATGTGCATGGTTTTTAGTGGTCTTGTTAAAAGTGAACTTCATTGAGTCCTTGCATTGTGCATTTCATGAAGTTATGATTATATTGTAATATGTGTTTATGTGATTTTATCTTGCATATTAACATGTTTTCATCATGAATAGCCTAAAAGTTGCCGTTTGGAAAAATTGCATAATTAAAGGTGATGCACTGGCAGCTCACAGTGAGAATTTTGAAAAATTACCTAATTCATTATTTGGTCGAAACTTTTTTTGTAATGTTGTTAGAACTAATGTATATGAGCGTGATAATGAATATAAAATGAGGTTGTGACATTTGGAATGAAGGATGTAAGTTTTATGGAACAATGAGTTGTAGATGAGATGCTAGTTTCTTGTTATATTATGAGTCTTTTTTATGTGGCAATTGATGTTCTCTTAGATGTTTTTATTTTGCAATGTATGTTATATTCTATTTTCATGATTTTCTAATGGAATCTCTATTCTTGGGAATGTTCGGAGAGTGCCAAGTCTCATTCGAGGACGAATGTTGTCCAAGTGGGGGCGATTGTAATACCTCAAAAATGACTTAGGTAAATATAGAGCCAAACATGGTTGTAATTATGGTATAAGTTTCTAAATTGGTGTATAATGTGGTATTGAGGCAGTGTCTACGAGTTTAGGTTCATTGGAAGTCACACGTCAAGGGACGACTAAGACATTCGACGACTAAGTCATCTATGTGCCTCATGTGTGGTTATGTGCCTATATATGTGTTTCATGAGTTAAATACGTACTTATATGAGTTATTATAGTTTTTATAGGCATTTTATCAAGTTTCATGAAGTTTGGAGGCCAAACGTCAAGGAACATCCATGATGTTCGAAAGTTTTGCCTTGAAACGACCTTGTTTGTCTTTGCATGTTTCGTTGAGTTTTACGTGTTCATATTGGATAAAATTGATGTGTGAGGTCATAAAATCTTATAAAAACATATTAGGATTGGAAACATTTGGGTGAAAGTCCCCAAGGACCAACCAAAGGTCCTTGAGGAAGGACCCTTCTCTAGAGACAAGGCGGTCTAGACCAGGACCCAAACGACTGAGGAAAACAACGGCTCATGGGCCAGTCCACGCCCCGTAAATGGGTGTCGTGGGTAAAGACATAGCCTAGGTAGATCAAGCACCCAATTTCAAGTCTCTAAACCACACGATGAGATACCATGATGGTCCGATTGTGGATAAACGGTCCATCGTTTGGCAACAGTCTGTGAGGCTTGTTCCTTCACACGTTTATTGTTATGTTAAGGGTGAAGTGGTAATTTCACCCTGCGTACAAATGAGACTTTGGGATCTTACTTAAGGGTACTTTGGGTATTCTAGACATGTTTATAAGCCTTTAACACTTAGAAGATTGCATTCTTTAAAATAAAAACACAAATTCCCTTAGTAATTCTCTAGAACTCCATTGAAGCCAAAACTCAAAAAAAGGGGCTTGTATTGGAGAAGTGAGTGTTGATTCTTCATCAAATTAGTGGATTAACATCATTGAGGTACTTCTTTTGATCCTTGAAACTCTATTCATGAAGGAGCCCAACATTCAAAGAGTTTTATAATGTTTTCAAAGATGAACTTGTCTAATTTAATGATCTATCCATGGGTTCTTGCATTAAAGGTTTTTAAAGCATTGAATATTGATTGAATGAGTCTCGTACACTTCTGTGGTAGTTGTTGTTGTCGTGGCTCACAATAAAGAATGGACCAGAGGAGGATCTAGAGTTAATGATACAGAAGCAATCCCAATCGGGTTTAGAGCTCCAGATACTGAGTAGGTGCAAGCGAAAAATGAGTCTCGTACACTTCAGAAGGCTCTTAAGCTCATAACTTAGGAGGTAGAGGTACCCGTTTGAGATTTAATGGCATTAGCTTTTGCTTCTTCAGAGATAATATCTTAGGTAATAACATTACAAGGCTATATAGCAAGTGATGGAACTATGCATGTAGTTCCCAAAATTTTTATGGGTCAGAATCCAATAGTTAAGCATAATATAGCCATGGTTTCTCGATTGGAAAAGATTTTTGAGATAGGTATTATTTTATAGGCTTGTGACTACATCGGCGGTGCCTAGGGAGGAGCATTATCTATTGTCGATATTTACTAAGATGAAGACTGTTATTTTCTACCATATTGAGTCTAAGGATACTCATGCATTTACCATTGACTATCAAGATTGGTACCATAAGATGGTTTCAGAGGATATATATAAGAAAGATTTTTTCACTTTTCATCTAACGGGAGATGCGAAGTTATGGATGAGAGTCTATGTGATCCAATATTCGAGGCCATGATGGTGCATATCTTGAGAACCCCGAAATGGCGTGTAAGCCAAAAGAAATAACACATACTAGATTCTTGAAGGGAAATTAAGACATAAATAATTAATAAAAACAAAGAATTTCACAAAACCTGATACCTTTAGTATAAATAGCATCTAATACAATTGTAGAATATGAAATACATCTCAATTCTTGAAAGGGAAGTTAAAGACTTAAAATGTTAGATGTGTTAGGGTTTTTCCCTGATTTTCTTTTCTTGTTTGATGTTTAGTTTTTCCTTAAAAAAGAGTGAAAGTATAACCATAAAAATTTGAACTTTTTCTATTGGAAAATATAATTTTCTTCCACATTTTGGTTTATTCTTTCCTCATAGGAAAAGTTTGCAGATCTATAAATTGAAGATTTTTATTCTTTTAGCATAACATAATAGAATCCACAATGTAGTCATTTAGGGGCTTGTGTTTATGGGGAGATTTTACTCCCTACAATTTTAATGTCTTTTTATTAGTTTTTAATTATATATACCAATTGGTAAAATCATATAATATTATTATGTATTTTAGTATAGTTTTATGTTCGTCTAATTATTCGGCTTATGATTTGCAATGTAAGCTTCCGCATGAAGCCATAATGACTTTCGAACCCAACAAGATGGAGACTAATAGCGATCAGGAAAACAAGATTTCATCATAACTTTGAAAAAGAGAAATTTGTTGGATCCAATCAAATGCTACGAGGATCATCATGGCTAGGATTTGTATTAATGGTATAACAGAAGCAGGGGTGAGTAAAATCCACAAGTACTCAGTAGGTTAGACCAACTCAGTATAAGCAACTAAATAGATTTAATAAAAACTAAGGAACTGTTCCACCTACACGCAAAAAAATCCCATTCAAACATCGGTGCCACCAATTATATAGAATGACCTGAATAAAGTAAACACATAAAGGTACAAATAATATTTAAATAAATACATAAACAAGTTACACAATGAATCTGGTCAATGTGGTGCAATGAGATAATGTAGTGATACCAAGGTCATTTCACAACTGGTCATATTGACCTTGCCGAGCATTAACTTCCAAACAAGGACCCAAAGAGGACTCACAATCCATATATCAATCTCAATATCTCATCGATTTTCCACCTTTTGTGTGGTCAATTATATAAGTAAAGTTTCATTTTTTTTTGAGAAAAAAAGGAGAAAATATTTTTCAACTTTCTCATACTTCCATGAACAGTGATATGTTTCTTGGAGAGGAATGCATCTAACATGTACAACACAAGGCAAAATCAGTTCATCAACGGTTTCAAATAACATCAACTTCCCAAACTAAACAAGTGATGAACCATTACCAAATGATGGAGATAGTGGATAAAACTAATTGAATTCAATACTTACCACTTAGCAAGCATTTCTTTTGTTTTAAGATGTTCAAAAATCAACTCAAGCCCCTAACTTGGGCAACTCAGATTCAAATATAATAATAGATCACACAATCCCTTGCCCGGGAAATTATTCAAATATCACAAAATTCTCATAGTAAATACAAATATCACACAAGCCTCTGCACAAGCTAAGCATCACATATAGGCATCATACAAACCAAACAAGGAGTTCAACATTTATCAACTTCTAAGACTCATGCTGCTACTCATTTCACAATTGACTTCCAAAGAAAAGTTAATTACTAGTCTCATTCTGAAAGAGGGATAGACAAACGTATCTCAATGCCGAAACTTTACTTGAACATCCCTATCAAATAACTTCCTGAACCATATGATACGCTCAAATTACACCTCCCTAAAGAAGTATAAGTGATCATTATCAAGTAAAGAACCTAACTTGTAGGTTGGGGTTGTTCCACGAGGAATATGATTTAGACTTAAACTTAACTCACTACATATCAATTTAGCAAACTTATTTCCGAGACACGTAAGTAAAAGGAAGGGTTTTTTATAACAAATAACTGATTTTTGTTTATATATCAAGGAGTAAGATTCACACTTTAGTTGTTATCAATGAGAGAAAGGAACTAGGGTATATGTGTTCCCAATAAACTCATAACGCGGTAATCCAAGTAGTAACAATCATTTCCTAGTGCATCACATGCAAAGTGGTAAGTTATGTATCCCTAAGTCCTTGGTCCAAAAAATTGTAATGACCTGGTTCCGTCGTTATAGAAATTCCAACAATGGGAAAATTTGGGCCAAAAAAACTTTTTGGTAGTATTTGAATTTTCCGAACCTTATCCAAATTTGGAGGAAATCAGAGTAGTTGTGGTGTTGGAAAATCTGGTAGAAATCTAGTGATTTAACTATGTTTCTGATTTCATGAGGTGTTAGATAACTCGTTAGCGAACCCATACGACTTTATGGGATTGAATTTGAGTAAGTAGATATTCGGAAATCGATCTTAGCGTTAAGGGCATTTTCTAAGCGTGGTGGGTTAAGAGTGTGTGGTAAAAAGGGGCAACTAAAAATTCCCCTAAAAAGTAATTGTCTTGATTTGTTTTGTTGTAATAGGAGTGTGCCACTGCAGTGCTGCCTCTACAATGGGATTGGCGCCCCTGTGGCGGACGAGACAGGACTTAACAATCGTAGTTATTCAATGAGGTCTTACTAATTCAAGAGTGCCGTTGCAGTGGGACTTTATGTGCTGCAGTGACACCGCTACAGCTGGATGGCTGCCTCTACAGTGGGATGAGCGCGATTTAGGTCGTTAATTAAACCCCTAAATGACCTTATTTGGCATTGTTCGACTTTTAGAGCTAAAGAACGACTCGTAGACGATTTCAACTCGTTTTCCACCGTTCTTGAGGCTAAAGGTAAGCTTTTCACCCCCCAAATTCATATTCCGATTCGTAAAACGTAATAGAATGGTCCCATGTTGATGTGGAAGGGTTTCTTGATAGATTTAATCATGGAAACAACCCTTAATTGGTTAGTTGGGATGATTGGTTGATCTAGGGTTTGTAGGATTGTTAATAATCAGGGTAATTAGTGATTGTTTTTTGATTTCTATATGTTATTAATTGCATGTACACCAAGAACAAGCAGAATTAATCCAAAAAGGGAAGAATCAAGTTTCTTAGGGTTTCAAGCTTGTTATGAGGTAAGTATTGGTTGTGATTCTGTGACATATGCTCGATCGTGCTTCATTATGATACGTGTATGTGTATGCATGTTGCAATGCTGATCACACTTGTTGAAAATGAGATACATGAATTATCAATACTTTGAAATCATGACTTAAATGTATGATTTTGATGATGTACTTATATTGTGATTGTGATTGTGGTGTGTTTTTGGGGATCAGATTTCCACATTCCAGCAAGCTAACATGGATTGGATTGCCACGTTCCGGCACAACTATGGGATCGGATTGCCACGTTTTTTCAAGTTAACCATTCAGGTTTGGGGACGGTGAGAGGACCAGTGATGTGATGGAACATGCAAAATGTGTGTATATATATATATATATATATATATATATACACACACACACACACACACACACACTAATAATTTATGAGAGATACTAAAACTTGACCAGAAACGTAATTTAATACTTGCGACATTTATAAGAGATTACCGAAGGCATATGATTTTGATGTAGTTGATGGATTAGGTTCATAACGAATAATTTAGTTAAACATGTCTATATTTCCCATTTAAACATTTATTTGAGTTCAAAATTGATATGGCACAGAATTTTAAGTTATGACGAAAAAACCTTCCAAAATCTGTTAAGAAAATAACCAATGAGCCTTTCATGCATATATTATCCTCACACTTGAGGACGAAATAACAAGAATATTACCAACTTCCCTGTGGCAAAATCAGTCGGTTCATGCTTCACACAAACTTTCAAAACATATAGTAAATTAGTAGATTACAAGATTTTGATTTACACACCCCAAAAGACAAAAACGTATAGCCATACTTATATTACAACTCATGGTGATATGACCAAATCAGCCCTCAAAATCTCATGTAAATATACAACACATAGATCATGTACATGTCCCAAGGTTTATACAAAATATGTATACCTATATGCAAGTGTAATCTTCCTTAAGGCATTCAAAATCTCCATCTTCAATGGTCAACTTCATGCATCCTCTCGAACATTTCCTACGATAGAAACAACTATCGCTAAGCATATAGCTTAGTGGTGTTAAAACTATAGATCCGGAGACCTCTAATTCACCAAGTTATCATTCTCAAGTCAATGGCAGCAAACTCGAAACAGAATCAATAAATCAAGTAAAAATACTAAGATTATAAGGTTTGATATTTAAAACACCAAAAGTCAATAACGCTCATAGTACCATTTTCTAAGAGGTTCAAATAACAAGACTCGCCCAATATATACATCATGTTGTCACACCAAGCACGAGCAGGTATCATGAAGGGTCGATGCGGTGTATCAAAAAGGGTCAAAGCCCAATAATCAAGAGAACCATATTAAAAATGACTTTCTAGTTCGTACTTAAAATGGACAACTCCAATACTTAAGACTAACTAAAAATCCAAAGTCAAGATGGAAAATGATCCGAATCAAGATGCATGCCAATAGTTACAAAGTCACATCCACAAGAAGTACAAGGTTCGAACATGATTGCCAAGTGATCAAACACTTCGTACAAGTGGGTGAATTACACAATAGTCTTTAACATCTTAAATAAAAACAACACGACAATGCAAAGTTACAAGAGGTAACAGAGGCACCAAGATAATATTTTAGATATACCAGAAAGTAAAAATAGTAAAAGTACAAGTTTATACACAAACCTCAGTTATTTAGAGAAGAAGCAGTCCAACACCACCTCAAGAGTTCAAACTGTAGACCAACCAACGTGTGTATGAAGGTCCTCAACTTGTTCACGGGTATATACAACCTTAAAATACAATAAGGTAACTTCTATATTTCCTAGCATCTCAATAATGTTGATGTAAAATATGATTATCATCAAAAGTAAGCCTAGCCTGTACAAATACGACTAATCTCCCAAAACAATAATTATGTCCAACAAAAGCACTTCATGTCGCAACATAGATTTGAAACAAGAAATGAAAAAACTGGACTTTATATACTTGATAAAAGATTTAAGTACATCTCTTAATCTTACAAATAATCAGGAATTACCGAAAATACGTTTTGTATAAAAAGATAAAATCAATACAGAAACATTTGAACAAACAAGATTTCTAATTCTAGAATCTGGACAGAACTTGTCATATGCTTTGTTCCAATATTTCTAATCCATAAAGGCAAAATTAGATTTTAACATAAAAATAGGAATTTTAGGTATACTAATTATATTTCCAAAACATATTTATTCACTGTAAACTAAGTTCTATATAACGAGATATCCTTGAAATATCAAACACTACATAGCATAGAAATAGATTTCATCACTTACCAAGAGAGAGTGTGTGTTTGTGTGTCGGATTCAAGCCAAAAAGAGCTAGTTTTTCTCTTGATTTTGAAAAAATTTCTTTAGCTAATGTTCTAACGTTCCTATAATTCAGGTGAGACGAAATTCACCAGAAGAGGTGTCAAAATATAGTCTCAAAGATGAGGCTAGTCGCATGTACAACTGTCACTACAAGGGTGCTGCCCAAATTATTGTGTGGTGCCCAAAATGCATAAATAAACACCTATATGTATATTCTTTATACAAGTACTTTCAATATATATAGAATTCTATTTACTCAAATTACGCAAATACACCCATGCAATACCTTATATTACGATAACACTTATGTTAAGCAAGGTTGTAAATATCGCAAAATTTCAAGTCCCCAAAATAAGAATAAAATATATTATAGTAATTAAGAAATGATTTATTGACCGAATCTTGGTCTATTAATTTAGGAGTGTTACAACTCTCTCCACCTTAAATAAATTTCATCTCAAAATTTACCTTAGACTAGTCTCGAAACAAGTGTGGATATTGTAACCTCATGTCTTCTTCTCTCACCCAGCTAGCTTGTTTACTAGAATGATTCCTCCAAAGTACCTTTACTAAGGGGATTCTCTTGTTCCTAAGATATTTTACTTCCTGAGCTTGAATTAGGATAGGTTCTTCATTATATGTAATGTCAGAGTTAACCTCAATAGATTCAACTAGAAGAACACGGATGGATCAGAACGGTATCTTCTGAGAATAGAAACATGGAAGACATTGTGGATATTGTCTAACTCAGGTGGTAAAGCCAATTTATATGTAATTGGTCTGGCCCTTTCAAGTATCTCATAAGGTTCAATAAATCGGGGACTAAGTTTTCCCTTTTGGTCAAATCTCATAATCTTTTTCCATGGAGACACCTCTAAGAATACTTTATCTCCAACTTGATATTCAATGTCTCGCCTTTTAGATCAGCGTACGACTTTTCTCTATCCAAAGAAATCTTTAAACTATCCTTGATAATTTTTACCTTTTCTTTTGTTTGCAGCACCATTTCAGGACCAATAAGCTTTCTTTCTCCAATTTCACTTCAACAAAGAGGGGTTTGATATTTTCTTCCGTATAAGGATTCATAGGGAGGTAATAAAATACTTTATTGGTAGCTATTATTGTAAGAAAATTCTATCAAATCCAAGTATTTGTCCCAACTACCCTCAAACTTCGTCATGAAAGCTCGAAGCATATCCTCCAAAAAATTTATCCCTCTTTCCGACTGGCCATCTGTCTGAGGATGAAACGAAGTACTAAATTTCAACTAAGTACCCAAAGCTTCATGCAAGTTGACCCAAAATATAGATGTAAACCTTGAGTTTCTTCTTATACAATAGACATAACGATCCAATTTAGTCTTATAATCTCATTAATGTACAACTCAATTAAGCTCTCAAGTGAGTAATCCATCCTGATTGCTAAGAAGTGAGCACACTTGGTTAGCCTGTAAACAATCACCTATATTACATCATGATTTCTATGAATGTGAGGAACTCCAGAAACAAAGTCCATAGTTATTCTCTCCCATTTTCATTTCACATCGACAAGGGTTGTAGTAATCCTACAAGGACTTGATGTTCTGCCTTTACTTGTCGAAAAACTAAACATTTTGAAATGAAATCCACAGTGTCTCTCTTCATAGCATTCCACTAATAATTTTCTTTAATGGTCTGGAAAATCTTTATACCTCCAGGATGCATTGCATATGGTGAAGTATGTGCTTCTTTCAATATTTTTCTCCTCAATGACATTTGTCATCATCAAGGACGCATAACCTATTTTAATAAAGTAAGACACCATCCTTTGTTAATGTAAAATCAAGCTTTTTCCCCATTTTGGACTTCTCTAGTCAGTTTTACAAGTTTCTCATCTAACTTTTATTCTTCCTTCACCTGTTAAAGAAAGATTGGCTTTAATTGCAAATTAGGAATAACTGAACCATTTGAATCTGGGGTATAACAAACATTCATGGAACTTAATTCAAGGAGCAATGTAAAAGGACTCAAAGAAATGCTTGCGAAAGATTATTGACGTAGGGCATCGACAACCGCATTCGCTTTACCTGGATGATAATCAATCGTACACTCATAATCCTTGATGATTTCAATTCATCTACGTTGTCTTAGGTGTAGATCCTTTTGAGGACCCAAGTACTTTAAGTTCTTGTGATCAGTGAAACATTTCTCTCCATACAAATAATGTCGCCATACTTTTAAAGCAAACACTATAGCAGCAAGTCCAAAATCATGAGTAGGATAACTCAATTCATTCAGTTTAATTACCGAGAAGCATAAGATATTACCTTCTCTTCTTGCATCAAAACACATGCTAGACCATTGGGAGAAGCATCATTGTATACTACGTATTATTTCCCTTCAATTGGTAGAGTAAGTATAGGCGCTTGAGTCAGCAAGGATTTGAGAGTTTCAAAGCTCTCTTGACATTTTTCATCCCAAATAAACTTTACTTCCTTCTACAAGAGTTTAGTCAAAGGGATGTCAATAATGAATAAGCCTTTCACAAATCTTCTACAGTATCCTAATAAGCCCAAGAAACTTCTTACCTCAATTGGACTTTTGATAAGTCTCCATTCAACAACTGCGTGTATCTTACTAGGATCTACATTCACTCCTTCACTTGATACAACATGTCCCAAAAAGATACTTCATCAAGCCGAAATTCACATTTAGAAAGTTTAGCATAAAGCTCTTTCTCCTTCAAAATCTACAAAATACTCCATAGATGTTTATCATGGTCTTCACTACTTCTAGAAAATATTAAAATATAATCTATAAAAACAACCACAAACTGAAGAAGGTAAGGATAGAATTCAAGATTCATTAGATCCATGAATACTGGAGGAGCACTTGTCAATATGAATGGCATCAGCAAAAAATCATAATGACCATACCGAGATTTAAAAATAGTTTTACGAATATCATTCTCTCTAACATGAAGTTGGTCATATTTATACCTTAATTCGATCTTTGAGAATACTTAAGCACCCTTCAGTTGGTCCAACAAATCATCAATCATTGGTAGTGAATATCTATTCTTTATTGTTATTCTGTTCAGTTGTCTATAATCAATAAAAAGCCCGAGAGTGCCATCTTACTTCTTTACAAATAAAACAGGAGCTCCCCTAGGAGAAACACTAGGTCGAATAAAACCTTTCTCAAAAAGTTCTTGCAATTGAGATTTTAATTCTCTTAATTCTTCTAGAGTCATTCTATAAGGAGTGATAGAAATAGGGGTTAGATCCAGGAATAAGCTCGATGAAAATTCATCCTCTCTTTCCGGGGGCAATCCAGTAAGGTTTTTGGAATAGAAGGACTCTTCAGTTGTGTATCAACTATGTGAGAAAGGTATGCCCTACAACCTTGACACATCAACTTTCTTGCCAAGGCCGTAGAAATAATACTAGATATCAATGATGTTTCAGCTTGTGCGATGATGTGTGAACATGTAGGATTTTTGAAATTCACATGCTTTGACCTACAATGTATGACTGCATGATATTTATAAAGCCAATCCGTCCTGATAATAACATCAAAATCCTTTAAGGGCATTTCAATCAAATAAACAAGGAAGACTAGGTTTTGAATCACGAAGGGTCAATCACGATAGATTTGATTACACAAAACCTGATAAGACTAATGGACTTTCAACAAGAACATCATAATTAAGTCTCATGGACTTCACATTTTCAGGAAGAACAAGTGATGAATAAATATAGGAATGTGTAGAACCAGGATCAAACAATGTAACACACACAAGCCAAATAAGTGAAATTTATCGACAAACACATCTTATCCTTCTTCATCATCCCTATACCCATAGTATAAGTGTGTGTCGTACCCCATTTTCCACTAGCTTGATTAGCTCCATTTGTTCCTACTACTTGGGTGTTTTTAGGTCTTGCACCTTTATTAGTTTGAGGAGGACTAACAAAAGGCTTATGAACCGAACCTTCAGATTTCAAGGAATGAGCATTATTAGGATTAGGAAAGTCCTTCACTTTATAATCAAAGCTCCCACAATTAAAACATGCACCAAAGGCTCTCCTACAAGTACATAATGATTCTTTCCACAGTGCGTACAAGCGGGAACGTGAGGCTTGCCTTGACATAATTTGGAGTCATGTTGTAGAAAAATCTGATCAGTTTTGCTTTTCTTGAGTTGGCCTATTATCATTACTAGCCTTAGAATTATCAAACCTCCCCCTTTATCATGGACCTCCAAAATCTTGTCTAGGCTTTTGGAATATGTTTTCATTTTTACTAGTATCTTCTTTATCAACTCGTTCCCAAGTAGAAGCAGCAGACACTAACTTACAAAAGTTTTTATGTTGTAGGATCGCCACATTCTTCTTAATGGAATCATTTAAACCATATTCAAATTTCCTGCACTTGTCTTTCTACTATTTAATAATACCTCTAGCATAACGAGAGAGCCTTAGAAACTTTGGTTCATATTAAGCAATAGACATGCCTCGTTGCCTTAGATTTAAAAACTCTTTTTTCTTTGCATCACAATAAGCAGGTGGTACATACTTCATAGGAAATTCCTTAAGAAAATCATCCCAAGTAAGAACAGGATGTTTTACCTTGGCATTCGGAACACTTATCCACCAATCATAAGCATCCTTCTATAACAGTGAAATACCATATTGAATTTTTCAACATCTGAACACTCCAACTAATCAAACACCCTCTCCATCTGATCTAGCCACTGTTCAGAATTAGTGGGATCACAGTGCTTTAAAACTCCACTCCACCCATTTTCCTCATTTTCTATAAGTTAATCCTATTAGGATCATGCATCGATTCATGTTGAAAAGAAGGATTCATGGCTTGAGTACTATGAATAATGTATGGATGTGAACTAGCTCTTACACGCTGACGATTTGCAACTTCAAACCCACTAGTGTGGGGAACATACTCATTCGAGATAGGTTCTTCGACCACTTCCAATGCATGAGGTTGGAAAACAAAAGTACCTGAACCTTCACGAGCACCTTTCATTGGTTGGTCAAAAGAAGAGGCCATAACTTAATTCCTTCAAAAGGGAAGATCACTTTGCATTAGAGACATGTTCATGATTCATGTGCACTTTACATGCAATAAGAATATGGCAAACCATGTAAATGATATGAACTCTAAATAGAACCTTTTAGAAAGAAAACAAATATACAAGCAATTTAGAGTAAAAGTCCTAGAACCACAAACCTAGGATCAGATACCAACACTTGTAGCAATCATTTCCTGGAGATACTAATACTTGACAAGAAACGTAATCTAATACTTGCAATATTTAAAAGAGATTAATGCAGGGCATACTAATTTTAATCTAGTTGAGGGATTAGGTTCATAATGAATAATTTAGTTAAGGATGTGCATCTTAAACATTTGAACATTTTGTTTTAGGTCAAATTGATATGGCATGAAAATTTAACTTATGATGAGAAACCCTTCAAAAATTTATTAAGCAAATAATCGACGAGCTTTTCATGCATATATTATCCTCACACTTAAGGAAGAAATAACAAGAATATTACCAACATTCGTGTAGCAAAATCAGTAGTGGTTCTACCATCGAATTGTTAGTGTGGGTGTCAATTATGATGGTTTGGGTCATGACACAAATAGAGAATTTCACCTCGCAGCTTGGTCCGCCTACGTGTGTATAATTTACTACCCTTACATTTACTTCATATTAGACATCACATAAATGTATGACTTAGTTTTCACCGTAGCACCAATTGACATTAGACTATTAGATAGTATTACACTAAATCTATGTAGATTATTCTTTTCTTATTAACCACCTCCTTGGTCCACGAGTAGCAACAAGGTGAGTTTTAGCATTGGCCATCGTTAAAAGACTTCTAAATGAAAGAACTATCAATGCATGCATCACATTTTTGGACGAGTATCATTTTCTTTCTTGATTATGCCATCATGATATTATTTTTTATCATGCTCCTACACATACAATCCTAACTCAGTCCGATTCAATAAAATTAAAACAGTCTCTAGGGGAAAAAACATAGGGAAGAAAACACCAAGAGAGGATTATGAGTAGGGTTACTCAGAATTTACTCTATCACACACAATTCGTTTACCCCACCCCCCAAAAAAAATAGTGTAATTATTACCAATGCAAAAAAAGTCAAGAATAAAGAATCAGGTGAAAAAAACTTGTGGCGCATAACGCCAAAGACCCATCAACAAGTAGTTGTGTTTGGTTTCTCGGATCCGCTGGACCAATAATTTGATCACCCTCACTAGTGCCCACATCAATCGTCTCAACAGTGAAAGTAGTGAAAACATCTACTCTCCCAGCACCATCAGTAGTGCTCATACTACTAGGACCTCCAACTCCTACCTCTCGATCATGTTGTTGGTGTGTCGCCTCATCAACTATCGAATCCCTCAGAGCCTCTTATAACTATTAGAGCTCCCTTTTGCGATCTATATCAGACTCAATATTCTCAAAAGTACTAGTGGAATAGGGCCACTTCCCAGCATGACGCAAAGGATCATGTGGTGGTTTGTCATTGCTGAACAAGGCACACACCAAAGTCTTATAAAATGGTGGCATAGGAGAGACTCAGGATCAGTATCTAGTGGTGAAAGCATTCCAGTAATATCAACATGGAGGCTTTTTATATTCTTCTAAAGAGCAGTCACATCAACACTAGGGGCCAACCTTTCTAAGATTCTCTCTTCAAAGTAATCCACGCATTTATGCATGGCTTGGACCTTCGGTCAATCATGTGCTCCACCTGCCACTCAATCCCAGCCTTAGATTCCTCTATCTGTTACTGCATCCAAGGTCACACAAGCTGAAGCAGGGTCGTCATCTGGGCCTCCGGCTTCTGAACACGAGCTAGATGTGATGCATTAGACCCATGAGTGGGTGGCTCTAGAGGAGCTCGGGGCTTGACTGACGGTTAAAGAATGGGAAGTTGGGACATCCTAAATAGTTGATGGAGGGGAAATCTCAGGTTCTGCGTCTGCTATACATCTGCGACTAAGTCCTCACCCAATGGAGGCACCTCAACCTGCGGTTGTTTCTGTGGAGCTGCCACATTGGTCTCATATCAAATTAATTGTATATTGAAGGTCTTGATCACCTAAATTAATTTATCACAATGCAAGACAGGTACTCTAGAATCCCTATACATCTGAAAGATAAGGTATGGAAAGGGGTAAGTAGTGGTGGACTTAAAGGCCCTCTCATGTATCTCCACAATAATCATGCAGGAAAAGTCAATCTTTAATCTAAACAAAACAGCAATAGCCATTACGACACAGTCTCTTGTAAGCACATTGACTACCTGCATCGAAGACACCTGGTTTACACACAAAGAGCTAGAATAATTTGGCCACAAAAGCCAAGTTGGACTTATTATACCTAAGCTTGGGTTGAGAACCCACTCAGCGTGCCCACTATCCACAGCAAGGTCACGAGATAAACAGAGCAATAAAGTCTCTCTCAGTGCTGCATTCCTATAGAACGCTCCGCTCCTCACAATGTCTCAACAATAATCAAATTTGGTCGTGTTGATTTCTAAAGTGTGGCCCTGACCGTAAATGAACTTGCGGATGAATCAGTTATATCCACTTCAAATCCACGCACTAGTGTAGAGGTGAGTGGATCCTGGGAAGCAGGCTTCACATGTTTATCGATAGAGCTTTGGAGGGTGGTTGCATAGGAAGCATAGAGATCCATCATGATCTCCTCACTGTATAACCCTCGGTCACGAGCCATCCACTCACTTCGGTGCCTCTAGTATAGATTATGAATGTCAAGAATAGTGTGAAGGTTTCCTCTGATAATCTGACGCTCCTCGATAATCAGTCAAGACATCCTTTATTTCTCATTCATCATTCTGGCATCCCTGTATATTTTCTATTGACCACTAACGCACCATCCATTGGGCTCCATAGAAACAGGAGAAGGATTTATGTTCGGAGGACATGAGTGTAATCTGTACTATTAGCCTTAGAGGATGAGAATTGTAAGCATTACAACTGGAGACAGATGCAGAGCCAGATTAGAATCGGAACAAGAAGGAGCAGCGGGCTCAGCATCGATTGCTGAATCAATCAATGTATCCTCCTCATCAGATTAGGAGGTTGTAACTACATCAAGACTCACTTGTCGTGATTGGCTCCTTGTAATGTGTGGTGTAGCAGGGGATGTCCTTGCAGCAGATAGAACATATGTAAGATTCATCTCCACGTTAGTATCTTCATCCACTAGGCGAGACAAGGGTGCCAAAGATTTTGACTTGCCTCTTGCAGCAAAGGTCGGAGCATTCTTATAATACATGGTACTTGTGGAGGATGATTTAGTACCAAAATAAACCCATAAGAAACTCGAAAAAATTTTAAGAATGAACTAAAACAAAAAACAAAATTAAAAATCTGGCAGTACCTTCAGTGGCCACCTATGGTGGGTACCTACGGTCCGTGGGTCCCCTCCATGGGTCAGAGGTCCCAAAAACCTCGACTTTGATGGGAACCATGGCTGTACAAAACGGTCTGTAGATTGACCTACGGACTATAGTCCACCTAAGTGGTTCCACACTTAGTGGATTCTCCATGTGAGATAGACCCACGAACCTGATTTGTTGTCTGTAGGTTGACCTATTGTCTGTGGATGGGGTCTCATTGGTCAGGTCTATTCTAGGTATTAGATATACCTCGTTTTAGACCATTTTTCAACAAGTAAAAAGGTCAACCTAAGTCTAATCATGCATTTCAACACAATTTATTAAGGTTTTCATTCGTATGATTCCGATTATTCATTACTGGGTAATCTAACCGCACTTCGCGGCGATCATAAATAATCATAGTTATTAAACTTGCAAATATTTTTTTACTAATATCCATACATTAAAGATGATGGGAAACTAGGGTCTTAAAAAGTATTCGCAAAATTCCAACATGAATTTGATTATTTTCGTTATGACATAACTCAAGAACCTCTAATGGGTGAATTATTCACAAAATGATGAATCATTGGTTCTTTAATAAACAATAAAAGGAAAATAAAGAATAAAAGAATATATATATATATATATATATATGTGTGTGTGTGTGTGTGTGTGTGTGTGTGTGTGTGTGTGTCCTAAGAGGAATTCAAAAAATTGTTAAAATATTCAAAAACAAATTATGCTTGAACATGAAAGCATGTATAACTTTTGAACTTGCGCAATGAATTTCTTGAATTGATAAGTCAGAATTTCATATCTCTGTAAAAAAAGATAATATGTAAGATTATATATAGCACTTGTAAGTTATAGAATTTAATATAGAATATCAAAACATAAATACTTTGAACTGATTACAATAATACTTTTTTTACAATGAATATACGTACTATATGTGTATATGTTCAATATAAACGGCGACAATAACTTTGCAAAAACATAAAAAATAGAGTTTAATATATGTATTAAAAATAATAATTAATATCATATGCATCAATTAATGAGTGTAAAAATTATATTAGGATATGTAAAAATAGAATGAAGTAGATTAAAAAAAATCATGTACAGTATGCCCAATGCCCTCTTAAGAAAACTATTCCCCACCAATACCAGATGTTTAAAGAATCACATCCTCTCAGGATGAAACAATTTTACTAACCAACTTATAAGTACAAAATATGGTGTCAGTGTGTCATTCAACAGGAGCAAAGTACACGAATAATTAATTTTGCCGAAGTAGAAAAAGAAGATCAGATTTTTGTTGTTTTAAAAAGAGACAAAATCCTTCTATTTATATACAATAAAAGGATAGTGTGAAAAGATGTTTATTGTGTCATATTAAAAAGGTTACAACTATTTGGAGAAGTTGCAACTCTTCAGAAAGTTCACAACCTTTCTTAAAAGTTGCAACTTTTCATAAAGTCGCAACTCTTCATTAAAGCCGCAACTTATCATAAAAGTCACTAACTTTTAAAAAAGTCGCAACTCTTTATTAAAGTCACAACTTTTCATAAAAGATACAACTTTTGATAAAAGTCGCAACTCTTCATTAAAGTCGCAACATTTTATAAATGTCAGATCTTTTCATCAAAGAGGAAGGCTAATTTTGGAAATAAATAAATAAATTTTCACATCTTTTCATCAAAGAGGAAGGCTAATTTTTGAAATAAATATATTTGAAAGAAAATTCTTGCTTATGGTGGCGCCACGTAGGCGGTCCTAGGTTTTTTTTCTATAAAAATATATGATATTATTTAACACATATTGCAGACAAAACTAGGAACCCTAAGTCAAAACTTCCCTTTAGACTCTTCACCAAGTTTATTTGATTACAATCACAACACGATCACATTCTATTGTTCCAAGGGTGTTTCTAACTATAGTTATCACGCAATTTCTGGAGAGAAAAAAACCCAAGGTCAAGATCCACTTCATGACATCATGTATTGAACAATGAATACAAAAGTTCAGAGTTAAGTTGAAATCGTTTACCTTAAAAGTATTTGAAGTGTGTGATTTTGTGATTCACTAGACTCTTTAGACCTTTGTGACACCGAATCCAGACCTTACTCTTTTGGTGAGGGGAGAATTAATATGGGAGTTTTGGGATTTGTAGGGATTAAAAATGGTTGGGAGGGAATATGGTATGTGGGGGATTAATTGAAAAAATGAAGAGTTTTATTAGAAAGGGGTTTAGGTCGGGGTTGGTCAAACCATAGGTTTGGAGCCACGAAATCCCATCTACGGACCGTAGGTCCGGTCCAAGGTGGCTCTTTCAGTTAGAAAAATTTCGAACTTACCTGGGGTTTACGGACACCATTCGCAGTCTATGGATGAACCCATGGACCGTTCATAGACCTCTATACAAACCTTTTTCCGTAGATTTTACTTCTCATACCTTCACATGTAGAACCTGTTAGGCCATTATTTTAATATTTTGTTGACACTTTTGAGACATGGACCCTATGCTAGATCTATCCAACACTACAACAAAAATATAATGTCAATCTAAAAAATTACAGAAAATCAAACAGACCAAGAAAACTCCTGAGCTAAAAAAAACCTATAGTTGGATAGATTGTACATCTTGGGTTGCCTTCCAAGCAGCGTTTGATTTAACAGTGCAACAAGACACACCTCTTGATTAGTTATACTACATCAAGATAGTAGGCCTCGACCACCTATTGCACATTCTTTCTCTTTACCCATGTAGACCTTGATCCTTTACCTGTTCACCTTGAACCTTGTTCCCTCACTGTTCTCCAGCTCGACCACTCCATGTGGGAAAACTTGAGTGATTATAAATGGCCCGTTCCACTTGGAATTAAGCTTTCTAGGAACTAAATGCAACCTAGAGTTGAATAGAAGCACCAGATCACCCACGACAACTTTGCATTTTCAATCTTTTGATCATGATACTTATTTTCCTTATAAAAGGCTGAACTTTCATAAGATCTTAGGAGAAACTCATTAAGCTCATTTACTTCATTGACTCTTTGATTCGATGTGGCGCCCCAGTCCAAATTCAACTTATTTAGCACCCACATACCTTTATTCTCTACCTCTACTAGTAAATGACAAGACTTCCCATATATAAGTTGGTAAGGGGACATACCTATGGAAGTTTTTAATACAGTGTTATAGGCATATAGAGCCTCATTAAGCCTCCTTGACCAGTCTATTCTATTAGTATTTACAGTCTTAGCAAAAATTTGCTTGATCTCTTTATTGGGAAATTCAAATTTCCCACTAAACTGCAGATGGTAAGGAGTGGCTACATTGTGACAGACTCCATATTTCTGTAGCAAAGCTTTGAACGACTTATTGCAAAAGTGGGAATCTCCATCGCTGATAATCACCCTAGGTGTACCAAATCTGAGGAAGATATTGTTTTTCAGAAATATGGTGACAATGTTACTTCATTGTATGAAAGCGCCATGTCTTCCACCCACTTTAACATATAATCAATCGCAACAAGAATATAGTTCATCCCCATGTGAACCCACAAATGGACCCATAAAAGCTTATGCCCCAAACATCAAAAAAATCAATCACCAAAATTGAATTCATAGGTTGCTCTTGTTTCTTTAAAATTCCTCATTCTTTTTGGCAACAATTACAAGACTTGGTGAATCATGAGAATCTTGGTGGATGGTGGCCAAATATTACCCAAACTGTAAAATCTTATGTGCAGTCTTAATACCACTATGATGCCCACCAAGAGGAGAAGAATGACACGCCTCTACTATACTAATACTCTCAACCTCGGGCACACAACGACGAATAATCCTATCAGCATAAATACAAAACAAATAATGTTGAACCCAACAAAATTTCTTCACATAATGCATAAACTTTTCCCTTTGGTGAAATGATAGATCTGATGGAACCAGATCACTTGCAAAGTAGTTAGCAAAGTCTGCAAACCAAGGAATCCGATCATGAAGAGCAGCCAATGCATGTTCATCTAAAAAAACATCATCTATTTCAGCCCCATCTTCTAGCTTAACCATCACTTCCTCCTCTAATCTTGAAAAATGATCGGGAACTTGATATTTTGTCCCCTTTCTATCTTTCAGCTCAAAATTGAACTCTTGCAGCAACAATACCCATTTAATCAACCTCGGTTTTTTATATTTCTTAGCCGCCAAATACCTCAATGCAGAATGGTCAATATGTACTATGACCTTAGTACTAAGCAAGTAGGATTGAAATTTCTCTAATGTGAAAACCGCTACAAGTAGTTCTTGTTTCGTTACTGTATAGATCTATTGAGTCACATTTAGAGATTTGTAGACATAATGAATATGATGAAAATTCTAGTCTTGCCTTTGTCCCACTACCACACAAATTGCCACTGCACTTACATCACATATTCCTCAAACGGTTGCCCCTAATCTGGTGAAATAATGATAGGTGCAGTAACTAGGTTCTCCTTCAACTCTCTAAATGCTTTATCGAAACCAAACTTACTCTCCTTTTTGAGTAGTCACTATAAGCGTGCAATTTTGGAGAAATCTTTGATGAAGCTCTTATAGAAGCCTACATGCCCAAGAAAACATCTAACTCCATTAAGATAGATAGGTGGTGGAAGATTTTCTATTACCTCAAATTTATATCTATCAACCTCAATATCCTTCTATGAAATGCAACAACCCGTAAAATGAAATAGTGAATTAGAGCCTAACTAGTGAATCCGTTTTGAGTTTTTAAGCAGTATCGAGCCATGGTTGAGAAGATTAGGGGTTACAAATCAAGGACCAAGCCCCAAAGGACCACCCTAAGGGTCCTTAAGCAGGACCCTAAGTCTAAATCCCAAGACCCCAAGGAAACCATCAAGTTGGCAAAAACTTGGTGACCTATAGATATGGTTCGCGCCCTGTAGGTCCAACCACGCCCCGTGGATGGCATCCATAAGTAAATGGGAATAAAATAATGTTGAATACCCAAAACACAGACCAAAAGCACAGTACGTGAATGGACTCTCGTTCTATGATTCAAGGGCGTGAGTGGATGCTATTTTCTGGTGTAGTCTCGGCCAAGGTAAGAACCATTTGGTAAATTGCTAATTAATTCTTGTTAGTTCATAGACGGTCATCTGAAGTATATTATGATATTTAAAGAGTATTAAATCAATAAAATACTATTTTAGATTCATTATTAAAAATCTTCATATCAAAACCCCTCCCTCTCCAACAAACTTCTCTATAGAACTCCATTGAAGAATCACGAGAAGAAGAAGGCTTAGGGCTTGAAAAGGAGGCCTAATTGACTGTATTTTCATGGATATCATCTATTGAGGTATGTTGATCCTTAATCAAGGGATAGATTTCATACCTAGAGTGAATTTCAAGTTTTCAAGTTCAAGAAAAACACCAAGTTCTACTCAATATCAAAGGTTCTTTCACCAAACGATTTTAAAATACTTTTAATGACATATTATGATTGTATTAATGTTTGATTGATGATTTATGATGAAAATACTCTATGAACCCATGAAATCACTCAATTCTTCAATTGTGCCTTTATGAAGTGGGTTTGTTGATGGTGAATACATGTGAATACAATTTGTTTAAATTGATTTAGATTATTGAATTGTATTATTATCCATGTGTTAATTATAGTGAATTATTGGTGTGTTGGTGATTTGATATTCATCGCCTTGAAGGCAAGTTATGGTCAATTACTTAATGAATTAGAATTATAAGTTACATGTCGATCCATTTGAAAGGTAGATGTGTTTACTTATTAAGTATAATGAGGTATTGAATTTATGATCATCTATGTATCTATATATGCATGAATATCTATGTATGATCATAAAATGAAGTATGTGTATGTGATGTCTATGAATGTATCATGTTTATGTCTAGAATGTAATAGTGTTATAATTGAAGCCTTATTATTTATTAATACTTATGAATGATGAGGCTATATGTGAAAGAATTTTCTCACATACACACTCTCATGAATGAAGAATGTACAAAGTTTCTGAGACTGTTAATGAAGAAGTGTTAATTGAAAGGTAATTCTTAATCCTACACTAATGAATGAATGTGGGATGTGAGATGGATGATCATTCGTAAGTTGAGGCGGAGTATCTAGTAACAATATATATATCCTTCTTAATGAAATAATGTAGAGTTTCAAATAGATGCTCATCCGTAAGTTGAGGCGGAGTGTCTAACAATCTTAATACCCTTGATGAGCTATCCAATGAATGAATAAGGGATGGATGGATACTCATCCATGTTGAGGCAGGATATCTAGTAACAATCTCTTTTCCTTTAATAAATGAAATACTCTATGGCAATATAGGCTAAGCACCAAGAGGATATTGAATGAGATGGGTAATCATCCACGAGTCAAGGCGGGGTATCTAGTAGCAATCTATTAGTGTGAGTAGTAGTACGTGATGCTACTCATACATTGCACAAAGTATAGCTTTAGGTTACTTGAGGTGAAACCTTAAATTTGAAGATATCACTTGTATGTTGGTTATGTTTGTATATCATCTCTATTATGCTTACGGTCATGAAGTTTCTACCAAAATGGCATATGAATGACTTTTAAAAGAAGTCCTTTTCAAAACACATTTTTGCATGGTCTTCATACGTAGTACATTATGTGTGTTAACCCATACTTGTTCATGTTTTACTACAAAGTGTAGGTTCCGGCAAGTGATTGAGTTCCCTAGATTGAAGTGCATGGATAGAGATTTTCCTCCAAGACTTGGTATGTCCTCATGGATTTGAGGACAGGGACTTTTATTTTTTATTTTATTCTTGTAATAGACAATTCTAGTCTTTTCTATTGTAAAAGGTCGTGTCCCTACTCTACTTTTCATGGCTTGGTCAAATGGCCATATGAGACTCTATTTGCAAGTATTTTTTTAAAATGAAAATTTTAATATTTTACATTCAAATGAGTTTTAGTTCCGCATTATTTCTATATTGAATGCAATGAAATTCTATGAGGCTTTCAGAGTCTTGTACACCGCGTCACATCTACGGGGTGCTCTCGGGGAGTGACAAGAAATCTGATGACCCAGCACAGTCCCCTCTTTCACCATGAAGTGGCTTTTTTGCAATTGAGCACAACATTGCACTCTTTACACCATTTTAGTACCTCGGAAAAATGATCCAAGAAACCATCAAATGGGTCACCAACGATTGAGAAATCATCCATAATCACCTCAATAGTATTGCAACCATATCAGAAAAGATCGACATCATGTAACGCTAGAAGGTCTTTGGGGTATTACACAACCCAAATGGCATTTATGCGAACGTGAAAGTCCAATTAAAGGCAAGTAAATGTTGTTTTATCTTGGTCTTAAGGGTAAATGAAGATATTATTGTAGACTGAATAACCATAAAATAAACAATATCAACCCTTACCAGCAAGGCGATCTAACATATGATCCATGAACGTTATAGGGAAGTGGTCCTTTTCTGTCTAATCATTCAATTTTTGGTAGTCCATGACTACTCTCAATATAATAACGGGCCAAATCGCAACAAGCTCATTTCTCACATTAGGCACCACATTAGTCAACCTTTCTTGAGAAGACATTGAACATGTCACACACAACTACTATCAACAATGGGATAAATTACTTCTTCTTCCAACTACTTGATGATTTCCTTTTCACTACCTTTTGCATAGTAGGATTTAGTCATATTTGGTGCTCAATACTAGGCTTGTGATCCAACATGAGCTGGATTTTATGAGAAGAAATTCCAGGAGGAATCCCAATAATGTCCGCAATAGTCCACCCAATGGCCGTCTTGAATCTTTTGAACACAGAAACCAATGCTTCAACTTTTTCTACATTCATATATGATGCAACATGACTATTGAAGTACCGTCTCTCCCAAGAATACATACTTCAAATGTGATGGTAGAGACTTAAGCTCTAATTTTAGAGCCTCTTCAACAGATGGTTTTGCAAGTGCAGTGTCGCGATTCTTCATATCTAACTCAAGCTTCTTTGGTTTGGAAAGGAATTCTAACCTATCAAATCCAACAAACAATTCATCATAGTCTTCATCACCCTCAAAATTCATCAGTTCCACTGCCAGTGCATCAACATCCAACCTATCTGCAATAGACACATCAGTACCTCGCTCCACAATAGATTCACCATAGACACTGATTAAAGATATCTTTCCTACTTCATGGAACTACAAATATTGAAAGTTATATCTTCATTGTTCAATCAGAATTTTATCTCCCCCTTCTCCATATCGACCAAAGCACGCCCAGTATAAAGGAATGGTTTCTCTTGGATAATGAGACCTCAAAATCAACCTGACAATCAAGTATCATGAAATCCACCAGAAATATAAAAGACTCAACTTTCACAAGTACATCTTTGAGAAAACCAATGTGCGTCTTCACAGTTTTATCGGCAAGGAGCAAACACATCACAGACGATTTTGGATCCACTAGACCTAATGTTGTGCCACCAAAATGAAATAAGGTTAACTAGAGACTTTCACGTGTTTAAAGGGTTAATAACTCATGTATAATATGTTTCGCAGTTTCTAGAAGTTGGTTTGAAGAGGTTTGAGGTCAAACGTCAAATGACGACCAAGACGTTTGAAAGTTAGCCGTTATGTGTGCTAGGGTGTTCTAGTGTGCCGTTGCATGTTTTAAGTGTTGTTTGGAGTCTAAAATGATAGGGGAGTATCTTAAAATGTATATGGTCATATTTAGGGTCAAACGTCTGGGTACGAATCCACAAGGACCACTCTAAGGGTCCTTGATAAGGACCCAAGAGCTGGCAAAAAAATGTTTTGGCAGTGTCAAACGACGCCTACCAAACGATATTTAGTTGATTGATCGACGCCCTGTCGATTGGGGGATATGATCCACACTTAGTGGTGGGATATTATCCCCCAAGAATTGATCCTTGATCCAAACGAAGGAGTGCAGGACGATTTGTCACTCCATAGATTCCCCATCACTTGCAATTGTCGATTGGACCTGCAACACTGTCAAAAGACACGACCAAGCTAGGGGTGAATTGGGAAATCCACCCAACATTCCAATTAATTCATGGACGGTTGTTTTAGGTGTTGTTTTAGGTATTTTAAGTATATTTAAGAAAATAAATTACCATTTAGACTCTAGATTCCAAAACAAAAACCTTTTCCGCCCAAAACTCTCTGAAGATCACCATTGAAGAAGAAGAGAAAGAGGAGGCAGCTTCCAAGAGAAATTTCACCATGGTTTAAAGCTTACTTTAAGGCTTTTATTAAAGGTATGTGAAGTTTTTTCATACATGGATTCCCCCTAGTTTCCCTCGATTGTGAATTCAAAATACCCCAATCTAGTTACGGTTGTGATTGCATTGTGGGTAAGGCTTGTTTGTGATCCCAATTAAGTAGGTAGCATTCAATTTTTATTATATGATAATAATGTGCTGTTTTCATATGTTTTCTTTGATAAATTCTAATATTTGATGATGAAGGTGATCATGGTGATTTAGGCTATTACAAGCAAGATTTAGGGTTCTAGATTAATCTTCCTTAATTCAATTGTCTTGAATACTAATTATCATAGTAGAATCATCTAAGATATGAATTAAACTAGACCTTGTTTATTAGGACTGATCTTGACTTGTTATGTTTTAATTGAACCTTAAAGATGAATTAGGGCTAGATTCACCTAGAAATGAAGAATGTGAGAGGAAGTCTACTACTTGATAATCCTGTAATCTACATATGAATGAAGATAGAATGAAGTAAAGAATTATAAATCTTAGGTTGTTGTGTTGGCTGTAGACATAGTAATTGAATGAATAAAAGTGATAGAATCACTGAGCATCCCTCCATGAGAGAAAAGTGTTGAGCAAGTCTTAACAGTAAACCTTGGAGTATATTCTTGACTCCAAGTGGATATGTCAATGAGAAGGAATGTCACACAAGGGTCCGGACTCCAAGTAGAAAGGAAGACACACCTATTTATTGTGATGACTATCCAAGTTTAAGGAGGAACTCTTAGGTAGTAGAGTGTGGGTTTTCCCAAAGTTAGTTCTCATGATGCAAGAGTCCTTCACGTAGTAGAGTCAAGGTTTCCTAGTAGTGATCTTCATATCCTATGAACTAAGACATGCTTGAGAAGCATCTCATATTGTTCAAAGCATAATGAACTAAGACTTACTTAATAAAGTAATTTGTAGTGTTCAAAGATGTGTGTATGAACTTACACATACCCAAGAGGGTATCTCATAGTGTTCATGATTATAGATGGATCAAGACATACTATAGGAAGTATCTCATAGGATCCATGCGAAAAAGGAACTTAGACATAATTAAAGAAGTATCTGTTAGGGTTCAAACTAGTAAGGAACTAAGACGTGTTTGAGATAGAGTACCTCATAGTGTTCTAAAGTTAAAGAGAGGAACTAGGTTCCGAAGTAAGAAGAAATAGAATAAGGACCTAAAGGTAATACTTTGCATGAATAGTATGATGGGGTGCCATGAGTGCATTGCACAAAGTATAACTTAGGGTCACTAAGGAGGAAGCTTGAATATAGGATTGGACTAGAGTTGTCTTTCCTAGTCATAGTTGACTAGAGATGAGAGAATCTTAGTCAAGAGAGTTAAGTTAATGATAAGGCTTATGAGGGTGAATAGGTTAAGGATGAATTCAAGATATGCTTAGTCTCTAAGGTAGTATGGGATGCCTCATATGCATTGTACAAGTGTGTTTTGAGGTGATCAAGAGAGTATAGAACTCTTATGTATGAAGAACTTAGGTCTTAGTTATGAAACTGGACTATGATCAAGAACGACAAAATACATGTACTTAGCTATGTAGTATAATGGTATGCTACCATGGTCTTGCACAAGTATACATGGAGTTGGCTTGTGTGGTAGTTCACTTGAGTAAGAAATAAAAGGGAAGAAGTATTAACTTATGTATGCGTATGCTTTATGATGATTTACTATGCTTATGACATTCAGGTTATGTTTATGCTATTATCACTTATGATTGTGTCTATTATTGACTAACCCTCGAGATATCTTATGTTTTTGTATGTTAGCTTTCATACTTGATACATTTTGTACGAACACATATTTGCCTACATAATAATCCAATGTAGGATGTTGAAGCGATTGTGTTGCTTTGAAGGGTAGAGATTCTAAGGCTTTTAAGAAGTGAAGATTGGTGAGTACTTATAGCATTCGAGGACAATACCCTTATGTCTCGTTTATGTGATTTACTATGTTTTTGACTTGTGGGTTGTGTCCCAAGACATTTTTATTCTTATATTACATAGATGGTTTTTGAGACATATGTTAAAAGACATCCATTGCTACGAAATGATTTTCGTATTATGATGAAAGAAAAGTTTTTAATTCCATCCATTTTTGCATGATGTTATATAATGACACTAATTGGCTTGTATAAGACCTTCGAGAGGTCAAGTACATAATATCATGACTAGGGGGTGCTCTCCGGTCGTGACACCCAACTTCTTGTAAATAGACAATGGCATCAGATTAATGCTAGCACCTAAATCACAGAACGCCCTAGAAAAATGCAATAACCAGATGATGAATGGAATAGTGAAGGCACCAGGATCCTCTTTTTTATACACAAGCGACCTTGTAGCAATAGTACTACAATGTTGCAACCTATAGTCATCTTCAAAACTGACTGCCCTCTTCTTAGTCACCAAATCTTTCATGAACTTACCATACCGAAGAATTTGCTCCAAAGCTTCTATCAACGTAACATTGATGGCAAACTTCTTCAACATAGCGATAAACCTATGATACTTTCCTTTTTCGTTCTTCTTCAGCAACCTCTGTGAGAATGGAGATGAAGGTCTAGGCATGGGAACAACTTTTTGGGTTATCTCCACTTCCTTCCTAGTAGCATTATTGGACTCTCCAGTAACCTCAATATCGTCATCATCTTTCTCAACTAAAATTTCAACCTCATACTACATCGTTGGATCAATCGTCTTGTTAGCCCTCTCGAGTAGTGACTTAAATACAATGCCCATCGATCATTGGATTTTGAATAGTTTTGCCAAGAAGTGTGCCACAGTGACGTGGGTTTATTGTAGTGGACAAATGATTCATCTGCTGCTCAAGTTGCTTGATCAACACTTCATAGGCATTTACCTTTTGACCGATTCTAGACAAGTTGTTCCATATATCCTTTAAATTATCATCACTCGAATCAAAATTCTTCATCATCTTCTACATCATATCTTCAAACTGTGATATAATACCCCAGATTTTCTATTGCCAAAGTCTCGATTTTATGGAGGAACATAAGGCCACTCCTATCATTCTTGTTGACATAGTTGTTCCGGTTGTAGTTGTTGTCCCAATTGTAGCTCCCATCTCGAATATATGACCCTATTTGTTGTAGTTGTCATCGTTTTGACCTTGGTTTCCTTTTCTTTGGTGCCAGTTATCTAAGTTGGAACCTTGGGCATTAGCTCGGAAATCCCTTTTTTGTCATTCAGCAATTATGCATCCTCTTCATAGTAATATTCCAAACTCGGTAGTGGTGGATTTATAGTGAAATAATTCATAGATTTTACCTTTTCGGCACCTACACTCACATGCTTCAACACCAACCCCAATTTGGTCCTCATCTGAGCCATTTTCTCACGAATATCATTGACAGATTGAACTACAAAAGTGCTTCTCTTTGTCTCTGACTTTCTACTGCTCCAAGGTTTTTTTTGTTTTGGGAGATTTTCTCCAATTTCTCAATGAACTACTCAAAGGTGCACTCATAATATGAACCCCCGACGGTAGTATCATGCACAACCTTGTTATTGTCATCCTGATCTCTGTAGATGTATTCCTTCAGCAACTCATCATCAATGCGCTAATTTGGAATACTTCTTATGAATGTAGTGAACCTATCCCACTAACTACTCACCAACTCTCCGAGTAGTGCCACGAAGTTGGTGACTTTATCTTTGAGGTTCAGCTTCTTTGACAACAGAAATACATGGCCATGAACATATTGTGCAATCGATCCCACGTATGAATCAATTTATATGGGAGCTCAGAGAACAATAACACAGCATCACTAATCAAAGATAGAGGGAAGACTCTCAACCCTAAAACATCCATGTCCAGTTCAAGTCAACCCATGAAACTCTTAGAAACACTCCTCAACTTGTCCATGTACCAATGAGGATCCTCTGATGCTATACCCGAAAACAAACCCCTCATTGTATGAATCTACATCAAACTGCTAGTTACCACAAATGTATGCCCCAGTGGTAGAGGAGGTAGCACGTAGGTCCTTCAAGTTCAATTGTATTGAAGTCAACCCTATAGTTATCACGCAACATTGTTTCAGGTGGATTTTTTACCCTCAATGCATCTCCTAGTAAACTACCACCATGATCCCCAGGGTTCTCATTAACAAACCGAAGAGACTGCAAGTCAACTCCATCACCCAAATTTGCTCCGATTGGATTTACTTGAACCCCTTGGTTATTCATTCTTCTCAAAGTTCTACTCACCTCTAGATCATAAGGGTTAGTAGTTCGCCTCAACTTTATGTACTTAGCATATACAAGAGTAGAAACATATAGAAAATAAAAATAAAAATAAAAGTAAAATTAGGAAATAATTGACTAAATTTCAATAATGTAGTTAACCTTAATCTAAAAGCCTTATTCCTCTACAACAACAAAAAAATTTGATATGCTCAAATTACATCTCCCTACAGAAGTATAAGCGATAGTTATCAACTAACGAACTCTACTGTAGGTTTGAGTCGATCTGACTTAAACTTAACTCACTATTATTTTTGTTTAGCCAACTTATTTCCAAGACAAGTAAGTAAAGAGGGGGGAGTTTTATGTAAAAAATAATTGATGGTTGTTTAGAGACCAAGTGATCAAGATTCGAACTTTAGTTTTTATCAATGAGATAAAGATAGTAGGGTATATGTGTTCCCCATAAGCTCATAGCGTGGTAATCCTAGTAATAGTAATACTTTCCTAGTGTATCACATGAAAGGTAGTAAGTTATGTATCCCTAAGTCCTTGGTCCGGTAATTAGAAAATTGCACTCCGCACCTTGGTTTGGCTACGTGTGTATAATTTACTTTAACCCTTATCTTTACCTCATATTAGCCATCACATCAATGTATGACTTAGTTTTCACCCTCGCACCAATTGACATTAGATTATAAGATAGTACACACTAAATTTATGTTGATAAATCTTTTCTTATTAACCACCTTCTTTGTCCGGCAAGTAGCAACAAGGCGAGTTGTAACGTCGGTCACCATTATAAAAACTTTTAAATGAAAGAATTATCAATGCATGCAAAAACACTATTCAAGAATTACTTAGTTACTATTCATAATTTTCTAATTGCTCTTGGTTCCCACAACCCTAATTGTGGATTTAGTTACTGATACTAGTAAGAACACAATTCATAGTTTTAGAAGAAAAATTCAGGAACTTACATGAGGAGAGAAAACCAAGAATCTACAATTGAAAATTCAAAGAAAGAATCTTTATAAATCTAAAATACGAAATCAAATTGCTAGTGTTTGCAACTTAATTCCCAAGAACTTAGTTTAAGCATAGTAACTAATCCCAAAAAATGAGGCTTACATACCCTATTTATAGAAAAACTTGTCATAAACAAAAAGGAAATGAAATAGGAAAATAAATTGTTGGACGCGACTTCAATTGACAAAATTGACCTACGGACCATGGATCGACCTACGGTCCGCAAGTCCCTTCCGTAGCTCAAGACTTAGAACTTTTCCCAGGTACTCGAACTCAAAATCTTTGATACAATCGACGGAGGTGCAGGATGACTCGAGGGTCGATCTACGATCCATAAATGGCTTTCGTAGTTCCAAACTTGGTCAAGACTTCCCTTGGGATCCATCTACACCACCCACTATAGAGTGTGACAGGACCTACGGTCTGTCGGTCACCTTTATAGATGGATCCTTCTCTAGAATCTCAGCTGATCTTTCTCTCTCAACCTCGTCCAAGCTTATTTCCTGTAGTTACAACACAAATACATTAATTCTAATACAAAATGTCCCTACACACATAACTCTTAATTCAAATGTATTAAAAATACCATAAACTCACGGTATATCACCACACAATCACTGAAATAATCCTCAACTATCAAAAACATAAAGAGTTCATTAAAAGGGGTCCACAGAGACCCATATTTGTAGGATTTGAAACTAGAGGTTAATTAATCCAATAATCACTTCAAAAATAGAAAGGGTAAAATTTATTTTTTAGTTGAACATCAATTTCTACAAGTCAAGAGGAGGTCGTGGTTGAAAATCTCATTAAAAACAAGTAAGAAACGAGCTCCACATCATGAAAATACTAGTTTTCAACTTAAGGGAAAAAACCCCAAAACTCACATTAAAATCAAGATTAAACTTTCAGATTATAAAAATGGATGAAATCAACATGGAGTTGGTACAAGAATATTATACACACTAATTTTCATAAAATATTCCCAGAATCGCCTATCTGAAGCTTACAAAGACCCAAAAAGGGGGAAACAAGAAAAATGGGAAAATCTCAAAATAACAGGACAAAAATGGGTTTCATGTGTCACAAAAGTGATTCCATGTTCTCAAACCCCGAAAAACTTTAGCCTTTGCTAATGTGAAGGTCGCAATTGCAAACAAACCTTCGCTAACGGGAGGTCGCGATCATGAACATGCCTTAACTTTCACCAAAGCCCTCCTGCCTTCAAAAACATGACCCTCCAAAAAGTGAAGATCCTCCAAAATCACGAGGTTAACAGATACCAGAAATTTAAGCAACTTTTAAATGATTGAATGAACCCTCGAGATTCGTTTGGAGTCCAATATCCAATAGAACTCAATTTTAACTCAATGAAATCGTCATATTTCTAAAAAAAGAGGTCAAATAAAATAATTGCCCTCCTTGGCTACTCTTATGGCTTAAACTCAACTTCTCACCCAAACGCTCAAAACTTGATCAAAGGCCTTGAAAAACTTACCAACCACCCTACCAGCTCAAACACGATGTTCTTAATATAATGGAACTTAAGAAATTCCAATCTAATGCTCAAAACTAAAAATATTTACCAAAGTCAACCCTATCATGAAATCTCAGTTCAAAGGGGGTCAAATCACCAAAAACACACCCGATAGTATCGAGAACCACACCAACCATTACCAAAATACAAATTAAGCATGAAAACACTAAGGAAAAGAGCAAAATGGTCATTTTACAATTGACAGCAAGTTCATAAGAAATGGTACATTACAATATGGTTGAGTGCAGGCCATCAATTCATTTCTTTGAATTGTACGTAGTTTTACTCTATCGTTTTGAAGAAGTATATTCTTCATAGTCTGCAATATAGGAGACACAATAAATCTCTAACATTGAGAAAGGAACCTATTTTTTTAAAAAAATATAAGTAGGGGTGGACGCTCAATCATTTCATTTTTTGGTGTTTAATTTAGTAAAAGAAAGAACCTAATCCGAATTTAAATTACTTCGGTATGGTTTAGTTTATTTTGGTTCGATTTTTCAGTTTACACTTCTCATATTATAAAATGTAGATATTGGTAAAATTATGAAAAAATTTAGAAAAAATATATGAAAAAATTTGAAAGTAAAATATTCTTAAGTAATACAACTAAAACTTGATGAATCTAAAGAAGTTGCTAAACTCTATTTTGTACTGAGAATTTATATACTTGTTGTTTATGAAAGAAAATAATTTAAAAAATAAAAAATGGTAAAAAGAATAAATAAAATTAAGTGATAATATCACTGATCTTAACTTTGGTAGAAAAACACATCTAATTTTGGTCTTACCTATGTGGAATTTTTGGGCATGAAGAAATTGGTAATGAGGAAAATGAAATTTGGCTTTTCGGTTAACTAGTTCTTTTCTTTAAAATCCAAAAACGGAACCGAGTTACCGATATTTTAAAATTTAGAACAAAAACCTACCAATAAAATCTAAATCGAAATTAAAATAAAATCCATTTGATTGATTATTTCATTTGAACCAAATTATGCCCAATCCTACATATTAGGATTGTCATATCCGGGAAGTACCCCTAGACGTAACAGGCGTCGTCATCCTCGAAGAGGACTTAGACTAGCCTCTTAGCATTCATCATTACATTCATAGATTAAGAAGTGAGGAAAATTAAAAACTTTTCATCTACAACTACTTCATGAGGTTACTTAGACCTCTCGCTTACACATAATATATTCATCTGGAGTATACATAGACCCTTCGTATAAGAAGATTACATAGTCTTCTACTTCTATGGCACATATATAAGATACATAACATAGCCTTAAAAGAGATGTATCATATTAAACCATCTAAACGGAGTCAAATAACCATGGGCATAAGACCTGACACAATATAGAAATGCCACTTAGGGCTTATAAAAAGATCATGCAACAACATGATTAAAATGAGTATCTTTAGCTACAGCAACGTAACATAGGTAGAGTGATAAAAAGGCATCATCCTCGGAACATGAGGACACACCCACACTTGGAGAAATGATCCAAGCGTTCCTTCAAAAGTTTTCACGAACCCTTCACCGGCCGAAACCTAAAATTTTGAGAAAAAGGGAGAAATGGGGTTAGCACATCGCTTGCACTAAGTATGCAATCACATGCACATACAACATAGAAATCATGCTAAAAGGGACATTTGATTAAAGATTTCTAATCTACGTTGAAAACCCTTTTGGACATTCAAGAACCATTACAAGTTAATAAGCACATATTCATTAAGTCAAGACCATGTACATCAAATGACCAACAATATCAAGTCTAGTCAAGTCAACTGCATATCAACATAATTGAGCAGATAATGAAGACAACTGTATCATCAAGTATAATATCAACAAGCATGTATAAGAGTTCATAACATCATAACCAAAGTAAGACCATCACTCATACACCCCATTATGTCCACTAGAGCAATGACTAAGTAAGGCTCCATAACCTCACTCAATCAAGTAAACCCAATAATAACTATAAGCATTGCCCAAGTTCACATACTATATCATTAAGAGTAAACATCATCATACCTTAACAATACAGACCAACAACATGTTCATAAGTTAAACCGACATCAGATAGTGTCATTAAAATTTAACATCAACATATACATACCCTTTAAATTTATAAAACTATAAATATATAAGAACATTCTTCTAAGACTTCCCTCAAGAATAACTAGTGCAATGTATAGGTAGAGTCTCATACCTCTACATAGACAAAGACAAACCCCTTAGGTCATCCTAGTTAGAGTTCACTTTAATAATTCATTTTACTTTCGGGGACATATTTCCTTAACTGACATAGACCACATGATCCAATGTGGAATCCAGTGTCAATGAAACCTTACACC
Source organism: Solanum pennellii (assembly GCF_001406875.1). Classification (NCBI taxonomy): domain Eukaryota; kingdom Viridiplantae; phylum Streptophyta; class Magnoliopsida; order Solanales; family Solanaceae; genus Solanum; species Solanum pennellii. The sequence continues at coordinate 55,724,453 of NC_028640.1, forward strand.
TAAAGAAGGCGAACTACTTGCCAACGTAGTACCAAAAGATGAACAGAGCATATATGTGGATCCACTAGCTAGTATTGCTATGGGGGAAACATAGTTCAAGAACTAGAAGATGTAGTTGGGACCCTCTTTATGCTACATGTATCATAGTCTCCAATATCAAGAGTACAATAGTGAACCTACCTTCCCTTTGTGGAAACGGACACCCCTCCCTACTAGAGTCCCTTTTGAAATGTCTTTCATTAATAATCATAACTTAGTTTAGGTCATAGGGTATACCCCTTGTATAATCATAGTCATATCGCAATAGGAATTGCAGGAGAAAACATTTCATTACAACTCTCATATGTGAGATTAGCACATAAACATCATTATATCATACTAAGGCACATAGGTACTTCATCACCAACCTTATAGCGTTACATCTTAAGCATAATCTCACAATTACATAGTCAAGACATTTCAATTCAAAAAAATAACAACTCTAATCAATCTCATCATAAGGTATACTTCAATATCACTTCATCACTAAACACAAATAACCACAATTGATGTAAAGGTTTGAGATCACTATACTTACCCAATCTCCTTCACAAGCCATCATCCAAGCTTTTACCATAAACAATCAAATTCACCCCAAAAATGGATGTAATATCATCACACAATAGTAATTGATACAATAATAATGTCAATTGAATCACTACCCAACAATTCATTACAAGTTCATAACCTAGGGTTAAGGACGTGCGTCAAATTCGTGATCTAATCTACCAAACTAGGTTAACTCATCAAGAAATAGCATAATTGAATCATAATCATTTTAATCTAATTATAATAATCAAATAAACCATTAAAAATACAATCTAGAAGATCAAATTCGTAATAGAAAGAAACCCCCTTGAAACTCATCTGTTTGAAATCAATTTTGAAGGAACCCTTTGGGGAAAGAATCCCAAAGGTGAAAGGAATTTCATTTCTTGTTAATTAATGAAGATTTAAGGATAAAATTAGTCTTCTTTCCTCCCTAATAACTTGACCTAGACCTGCAATGGAGTTCTTCTTTGGGGAGAGAGAAAGAAGAATAGGAAGAGCAATTGGGTTTTGGGAAATATGAGAGTTGGGTTAGTTTAATTAGGATTGGGTCTTTATATAAGTAATTAACTAACTTAATTAGACCTCCCTTAAACCCTAACTAACTAACTAACCACCTAATTAATTTAATTGAACTAATAAAAAATGGTAGCAACCTAGGGACCCTGACCTACGGGCCGTAGGTCAATCGACGTGCCTTGGACCAACCGTCCTGCACAGGCGTCGTTTTGGTAAGAGAGTTGTGAAATTCTCCATTATTGAAATCGTCTAAGTGTTGGTCGAAGGAGGCAATCGACGCCCCGTTGATTGACCTACCCCTCGTCACCTGCAACACGTAGGTAGACAGTACCTCAATGACAGCTTTTAGCCAAATTGGAAGGGTCCTCCTCAAGGGCCCTTAGTTAATCCTGGTGGAGGCGTACCCGGATGTTTCAACCCTAAACCTACTCTAATGCATGTTATACACCTTACCACCAAATTTTATTGAATTTCGACTCCTAAAATCTCGTCAAATATGTCACATCCGGGGAGCACTCCCTAGATGTAACCAGCGTCGTCGTCCTCTTTGAGGACTAAGACTAGCCTTTTTGCTTACATCATTACATTCATATGTCAAAGACGCAAAAAAATTAAAAATTTTCATTACTTCTATGTTGAGATTTACATAGACCTCTACATACACATAATAGATATCTATTGAGTATACATAGACCCTTCGTATAGGAAGATTACTTAGTCTTCTATTTTTATTGCACATAGATATATAGAATATAACATAGTCTCAAATAGTAGTATAATCTCATAACCATATAATAAGAGTATATCAAATTGGGCCTATACCATACATCAATACAATAAGACCACATATAGGTCATACAACGTTTTGTATCCAATGAAAAGGAAAGAAACATAAGTGTCTTAATACTAAAAACAACTTGATAGTGGCATTGCCCTCGGAAAGTGAGGACCTAACCAAATTGGATGATTAAGAATTCCAAGTCTTCTTCAAAGTCGTCCCCAAAAGCCCTTCAACGATCGGATCATAAAATGTTGGGGAAAAAGAAGAAATGGGGCTAGTACACCACTTGTACTAAGTATGAGACCATATGAACACATGTCATGAAAACATGCTAAAAAGGGACCTTTCTTGGAAACATGCTATTTTACCCTTTCAATAAGACCATACCAATCAAAATGACATATTCCTTAAGTCATAGGCATATACACCACAAGACCAACTATACAAAGCATAGTCAAGTTAACAAACATATCAACATAATCGTATATAATATCAAGACCACTCTAATCATCAAGTTATAACTTCAACAAGCATAAATAGGAGTACATTTTTACATAACCAAAGCAAGACAATTACCCATGAACCCTTATCCAGTCAACAAGTGCAATGACCAAGCAAAGCCCCATAATCTTACTCAATCAAGTAAACCCAATAAGAACCATGACTAACATCCAACTTCACATAGCATAAGGAGTACATATTATCATACATTAACAATAGAGACAAACACATTTTCATAAGTAAAACTAATCAACATATAGTATCAACAATGTGCAAGTTCATCATATACATATCATGTACCATTAAAAGAATATAAATACATAAGAACATCCTCCTAAGATTTCCTTCAAGGTAAACTAGTGCAAGGCATAGGTGGAGTCCCATACACCTACCTAAGCTAATTCAACCTCTCAAGTCACCTTAGTTGGTTTGTAACTTATTACTTTATTTTAGCTTAGGGAACACTTGCCTGAACCGATATAGACCACAAGAGCTAACTGTTGAATCCAGTATTGTAAAACCTTACACAAATGGAAGGTGGTCTACTAGACAAAGTAAAACCAAACATAAACATAGCTTTCTAGGTGGATCCACTAGCTAGTCTTCTTATGGGGGCAACATAGTTCAAGAACTAAAATATAAGTATAATCCCTCTACATACCACTCGGCAATTGGGGCCTCCTTTCATGGGAATCCAATGGATGAGTATCCTCAATGGGGAGTCAACAACACATGTGGAACTATATGATGAATCTTTCTCTATAGAAAGTCATAGCCTCCCATTGTCAAGTTCACTCGGTGCTAAGTAAAGTCCCTTTTGAAATGTCTTTAATGTCTTTATTAATAATCATAACTTAATGTAGATAATAGGGTTTAACCCTTGTACAATCATCATCATCATAGCTCAATAAGAATTGCATGAGTATAGTACTTTCATTACAATTCATATAAGTGAGGTTAGCACATTTACACATCACTTCATAATAAGGCACATTGGTAAATCATTCACCATCCTTATAACATTTACATCTTAGCTAACACCTCATAAATCATAGTCAAGACATTTGAATTCAACATCATACCAACCCTATCAATGCTAATACAAGGCATATCAATCCTAATACAAATCATACTCCAATACAACATCATAACTTAATCAGAACTAACCATATTTGAAGTAAAGAATAGGGATTACAAGACTTACCAAGTCTTCTTCATAATTTATCATCAAGGTCTTACCATCAACCCTTAACTCAACCCAATTAGGGTGTAGTTTCATATTAAAACAATAACCAACATAATAACAAGGCTAATTGAACCAATTCATCACAATTCATCACTAGTTCATAGCTTAAGACAAGATACTTAGGTCAAATTCACAACATACTTCATAACCTAGATAACTTCTCAAGAACTAACATCATAGGACTATAATTCACCCTAATTTAATCACTATTGAAAGACTAACATCATCTAGTAGTAATTCAACCAATAACCTAGTCAATTGAACAACCACTAAACAATTCATATCAAGATCACAACCTAGGGTTAAGGGGTAAAGGTCATGTTCTACAAACTAGACCAATTCATCAAGATATATCATAATTAAGTTAGAAATACATGTTAATCTATTCATAATATCCAAAATAAACCATAAACAAATCAATTCACAACATCCATTTCGTATTGGATGAAAACCCACTTGAAAATCCAATTTTTGAAATCAATTTGATGGAACCCTTGGAGGACAGACGTCTCAAAGGTAAAAGAGATCTCATACCTTACTAATTTATGAATACTGATGGAGAAACTTTATTTTTTTTCATCCCTTAAACCCTCCCCTAGCTTGGTCTTCAATGGAGTTATTTACTAGAGAAAGAAAGAAGAGAGAAGGAAGAGAATTTGGATTTGTGAATAATGAGAGCTTACGTTAGTCTAATTAGGTTAGGACTTTATATAGGGGGTTAACTAACTTAATTAGACCTCCATTAACCCCTAATTAACTTCCTAACTAAGCAAACTGATTAATTAACTTAAGTGAAAACGTGCAGCAAAACAGACCCCTCACATACGAGACCCCGATCGACGGTCCGCTTTTGAGACGACGGCCACAAGACCCTCTGTCAGTTGGTCCATCGTTTTGGTCAGATACTGGTCCAAAAAAAGTCTTGGGAAAAATTACTAAGTGTTGATCGACAAGTCAATCGACAACCCCGTCGATTGATACACGGATTGTCGACTACAAGTCGTGCTCACACTGCCTTGGGCAGTTCTTTGACCCCAAACGCAAAGGTCCTCCTCAAGGGCCCTTGGTTGGTCCTTGGGGAGTCGTGCCCGGATGTTTAGACTATAAATTAACTCTAATACATGTTATACACATTTTACAACTCCTAAAAGCTAGTCACATAGGCTAAGGCACACTAGCAACTCCTTGAACTAGTTTTTGAATGTTATCAACGTTTTTGGACGTTTTGGTTTCTAGACTTCCTAAATGACTGATATTCACTAAAATAAACCTTAAAACAGTTTCTAAACCTTTTGACACTTATTTTAGTCTCTAAAACACGTCTTGGATTTTTGAATTTTTACAAAATATAGCAAGGCACGCTAGCACCTCTTGGACTAGTTTCCGAACGTCATGGAAGTTTCTTGACATTTTCATTCTAAAACTTTCTAAATGACTTATATACACTATATTTGACCTTAAAACAGTGTTACAACTCTTAGACTCTCATGTTAAGATCTATATTAGGCTTTAGACTTTCGGAGTATTACATTATCCCCCCCCCCAGGAACATTTGACACCGAATGACACTAAAAAATTTTATAAGGAAGGAATAAACTTAAGACTAGCAGCCCAACCAACAACAACATATCTAGACATGAGTTACAACTCAAATCAACATAACCACATGACCTTTTACACAATGCAACTCAAAACAACATTTTAAACTCATAAGAACTCTACATTCACTACATATGTATCACTTATGCAAACTTTTCTTCAATACATATAATCATGCTCAATACAACTAATGAAGGCACAACATACCAAAATACACGACATAAGTTTAAATAAAGTAAAAGAGCATTTTTTGAAAACTTTCACTGCTATGGGCATAGTTCACTTTAACACAACAAATATTTCAATAATTTACCAAAAACCAAGGCAACTTCAAATAAACTCAATATATTCACTATGAATAGGAACAATTAACCTTACTTATCAAATAGATGAGGGTAACGGGACTTAATGTCGGCCTCGACCTCCCATGATGCACCCTCAACTAGGTTGTTCTTCAATAACACCTTTATGGAAGCCACCTCCTTTTTTCTTAACTTCTTTGCTTGTCTATTAAGGATTTCAACCGGAACCTCCTCATAGGAGAGGTTCTCTTGCACACCTAGACCCTCAATAGGGAGAATGGACTCGGGATCACCGATACACTTCTTAAGCATGGAGACATGGAACACTGGATGAACCGAGGCCAATTCACTAGGTAACTTCAACTCATATACAACCTTCTAAACCCTTTGCAGGATTTCATAATGACCCACATAATGAGGACTCAATTTCCCTTTCTTTCCAAATCTCACCACCCCTTTTATAGGTGAAATATTTTAGATACGCTTTATCCCCTTCTTCAAATTCTAAATCCCTTCCTCTATGGTAGGCATAAGACTTTTGCCAACTATAGGTTATTTTCAATCGTTTTTTTATTATATGAACTTTCTCCAAAGTCTTATAAATCAATTTGGGACCCAAATGTGAAGACTCATCTACATCAAGCCATCCAATTGGAGAGCTACATCTCCTACCTTACAAGTCCTCAAAGGGAGCCATAGATATAGATGAATGGTAACTATTATTTTATAAAAACTCAACCAAAGGCAAGTGTTTATCCCAATTTCCCTTGAAATCAATTATACAAGCTCTAAGAATATCCTTAAGTGTTTCAATAGTACGCTTCACTTGACCATCCGTTTGGGGATGAAAAGTCGTGCTTAGCTTCACCTTGGTACCCAACCCTTTTTCAAATGACCTTCAAAACATAGATGTGAATTGTGCATCCCTATCCGATATGATGGATAACGGAATACCATGCCGATACACAATCTCATCTATGAAGATCCTTGCATAATCCTCCACCAAGTAAGTGGACTTGCGAAGGAATAAAATGAGCAAATTTGGTAAACCTCTCCATAACCACCCATATGGAGTCATGTTGCTTTTGTGTCCGAGGCAAACCTACCATGAAATCCATATTTATATCTTCCCACTTCCAATTCGGAACTTAGATTTCTTGAAGTAAGCCACCTAGATTTTGGTGTTCGGCTTTCACTTGTTGTCAATTTGGACATTTTGCAACAAATTTCGCTATGTCCCATTTCAAGCCTTCCCACCAAAACACTTCTCTAAGGTCATAATACATCTTTGTAGAACCCGGATGAATGGAATAATGAGAACCATGAGCTTACTCAAGAATCTGGTTCCTAAGTCATCCACATTGGGTACGCACAACCTTTCTTGATACCTCAAGACACCATCCCCTCTAAGGAGAATCACTCATTAAGCTTACCAATAACCAACTCCTTCAACTCCATCAATGGTTGATCAAGGTGTTACTTGTACTTAACCTCAACTATCAATGATGATTCGGAGTTATGATGGACCATAAAACCACCATTGGTAGAATCTTCCAGTCTAACACCCAATCCTGCCAACTTATGAACATCTTTCACTAGGTCTTTCTTAGCTTCATCTACATAAGACACACTACCCATGGTCATACAACTTAGAGCATCCGCAACCACATTGGATTTGTCGGGATGGTAGAGAACACTCAGGATCATTCAATAATTCCAACCACCTTCTTTGTCGGAGATTCAACTCCTTTTGAGTACACACGTATTGAAGACTCTTGTGGTCCGTATACCAATCAACATGCACACCATACAAATAATGCCTCCATATTTTTAAGGAAAATATCACGGCCGCTAACTCAAGATTATGAGTTGGATAATTCTTCTCATGCACCTTAAGTTGTCTAGAAGCATAGGCTACTCTTTTGCCATGTTGCATAAGAACACACCCTAAGACCACTCGGGATGCATTATAATATACAACGAAGCCCTTGGTAACCTTCGGTAAAGTCAACACCGGAGCGGAGGTAAGCTTCTCTTTCAAGATTTTGAAGCTTCTTTCGCATACCTCCAACCAGTCAAATTTTACACTCTTTTGGGTCAAAGTAGTCGAGGGAGATGTAATGGACAGAAAACAATCCACAAACCTCCTATAATATCCCGCTAGACCCAAAAAGCTTCTAATGTTTGTTGGAGTCACTGATCTAGGACAATTCTTGACCGCCTCAGTTTTCCTTGAATCGACCTCAACTCCTTCACTAAATATGATATGACCAAGAAATGCCCCGACCTTAACCAAAAATGACATTTGCTGTACTTGGCAAATAACTGGTTTTCCTTAAGCACTTGCAATACCACCTTAAAATGGTCCATGTGTTCACCCTCATTTTTCGAATATACCAGAAGTCGTCAATGAAAACAATGACAAATCAATCTAAGTAACTTCGAAACACCCTATTTATGAGGTCCATAATCTCCACCGGGGCATTAGTGAGACCAAAAGACATTACTAGAAAATCATAGTGACCATATCCAATCCGAAATGCCCTTTTTGGTATGTCCTCACCTCTCACCCTTAGTTGGTGATACCCCAATCCCAAGTTAATCTTAGAGAAGTAGTTTGCCCCTTAGATTTGATCAAACGAGTCATAAATCCAAGGGAGAGGATACTTATTCTTAATAGTGACTTTATTGAGTTGGCGATAATCAATGCACATTCTAAGGGACCCATCCTTCTTCTTCACAAACAAAATCAGAGCACCCCATGGAGAAATACTAGGTCTAATGAAGCCTTTACCTAGTAAGTCTTTTGAGTTGAGCCTTCAACTCTTTCAATTCACTCGGAGTCATCCGATAAGGAGGAATTGAAATGGGGTTGGTATCAAGTAGCCAGTCAATACCAAAATCAATTTCCTGTTTGGTAGGGATTCTGTGAAGATCATTAGAAAAGACCTTCGGACATTCCCTCACCACGGGACTAGCTCGATGGAAAGATTTTCAGAGTCTAAATCCTTGACTCTTACAATATGGTATAAATACCCTTTTGAGATCATTTTACAAGCTTCCAAATAAGAAATGGTACGACCTTTAGGAATAGAATTTTCCCCCTTCCACTCTAAGACGGATTCATTTGGAAAATTGAACTTGACAATTCTTGTTCTACAATCAATAGAAGCAAAACAATCATGCAACCAATTCATCCCCAAAATGACATCAAAATCGACCATATCAAGTTCTATTAATTCAACATAAGTAACTCAATTGGGAAACATTATAGGACAATTTCTATATACCCTTTTTTCAACCACCGACTCTCCAACCGAGGTAGTTACCATGAAAGGTTCATTTAGGATATTGGGCTAAATATCAAACTTCCTAGCTATCAAGGGAGTAACAAAGGATAATGTATCACCCCGATCAAGTAAATCATACACATCAATAAAGAAGACTTGTAACATACCGGTCACCACATCGGGAGAAATCCTTGTTCACCCCTCGAGCGAAGTGCATAAAAGTGATTCTTCTTTGGAGCATCCACAGTAGAATTACTAGCTTGAGCTTGACCGCTATCTTTGTCTTGCCCCTTCACATTAGGGAAATACTTCACCTTGTGGCCACTCTTGCCACACCCAAAGCAATTGTCCGTCCCAACAAGGCAATCACCATAATGCTTCTTGCCACACTTTCCACAAGTTTGTTTCTTTTTTGGTGAGGTAGAACCTCTTCCCTTTTGAGACTTAGGGTAAGACACCCTATCATCACAAGCCTCGGGAAATTTAGAAGGAATTTGATTAGAAAACCTCTTCATGAATCTAAGATTGTCTTGAATGTCAAGCCTACACTTAGATAAACCACATTCATAAGACTTGGCCTTCTTGGCCTCCCTATTCTTCCTCCTTAACCTAGTTTCTTCCACTTGTTGAGCATGAACGATGAGACGAGAGATATTCATATTATTATGAAGCATAGCCTAATGATATTCTTCCACCAAGTCATCGGACACCCCAGTAAGAAAATGACTCATCTCATTTCTTGGGTTTGAAACCAAGGATGGAGCATACTTGGACAACTTAGTAAACTTCAAAGAGTAGTAAAGTAGACTCATACCTCCTTGACAAAGGTTGATGAATTCTTCCACCTTAGCTTCCCTTATCTCTCTCGGAAAGAACCTATCAAGGAAAGCCCTCTTGAAGATCTCCTAAGTCACTGGACCACCTCTTAGTGCCCTATTATCCCTCCACTGCACATACCAAGTTTGGGCAACATCTTTGAGTTGATAGGCTGCCAATTTGGCGTTCTCACTTGAGGTTACACCCATAGTATAAAGAATCTTATAGACCTCATCGAGGATATCTTGAGGATCCTCATCCGAAATCGACCTAAAGAATGAAGGTGGATTCATTCTAGTAAAGTCTATCAAATGTGAGGCCATAGTGTTTGCATGTTGAGGCACTCGAGGTCCAACCTTACTATTCATTTTGGCTATCATGGCTTGCACTTGAGAAGTGATGGCATTAGCTTGAAAGGCATAGATTGGGTTAAAGTTAGAATAGTCGTCATTATCTCTCCATTGGTAATCGGTGAAGGGACAACCGGAACTTGATCACCCGTCGCAACTTCTTCAAATGGAGGCACTTGGTTATCTTGTGGAGGCATTTCGTTGTCTTGTGCTACCACAGTAGCCATTTCTTCCTCGGATCTTCTAGTAGTTGTTCTTCGAGTATTCATACATATAACCACGATACAAGGTTTAGGTGAAAGCATATAACAAGACTCTATAAGCACGACATAAGAATACAAGGAGATGAGAGTTTCTAATCATCATATATTCTCTCATTCATAAGTGTGGCGCGCTTCACAATTATGAATAAGAATCTACATAGACGTGGTTTAATGAGACATCATTTCTAGGGATATTCAACCTCATGCTGTGATACCAAGTCTGTCACATTTTGGAAGTACCCCCTACACGTAACCGGCGTCATCGTTCTCAAAGAGGTTTAAGACTAGCCTCTTAGCATTCATCATTACATTCATAGGTTAAAAAGTGAGGAAAATTAAAAACTTTTCATCTACAACTACTTCATGAGGTTTACTAGACCTCTTGTTTACACATAATATATTCACATCAAGTATACATAGAACCTTCGCTTAAAAAGATTGCATAGTCTTCAACTTTTACGGCACGTATATATATAAGATACATAACATAGTCTTAAACCATCTAAACAGAGTCAAATCAACATGGGCATAAGCTGTTGCACAATATAGAAATGCCACTTAGGACTTCAACAATATCTTGAAACAACATGAAGGAAATGAGTGTCTTTAGACTTTAGCAATGTAACATAGGTAGAGTGATTGAAACACATCATCCTCGGAACATGAATACATACCTACACTTGGATAAATGATCCAAGCCTTCCTTCAAAATTCGTCACGAACCCTTCACCAACCGGAACATAAAATGTTCGAGGAAAAGGCAGAAATGGGGTTAGCACATCACTTGAACTAAGTATGGAATCACATGCACATACAACATAGAAATCATGCTAAAAAGGGATATTTCATTAAAGCATTCTAATTTACTTTGGAACACCTTATGCACATTCAAGAACCATTACAAGTCAAAAAGAACATATTCATTATGTCAAGACCATGTACATCACAAGACCAACAATATCAACTCTAGTCAAGTCAATTGCATATCAACATAATTGAGCAGATAATAAAGACAACTCTATCATCAAGTATAATATCAACAAGCATGTATAAGAGTTGATAACATCATAACTAAATAGACTATCACTCATACACCCCCATTAAGTCCACTAGTGCAATGACTAAGTAAGGCTCTATAACCTCACTCAATCAAGTAAACCCAATAAGAACTATAAGCAATGCCCAAGTTCACATACTTTATCATTAAGAGTAAACATCATCATACCTTAACAATAAAGACCAACCACATGTGCATAAGTGAAACTAACATCACATAGTGTCCTTAACATGTAAGATCAACATATACATATCCTTTACATTTATAAACATGTAATTATATAAGAACATCCTTCTAAGACTTCCCTCAAGGCTAACTAGTGCAATGTATAGGTAGAGTCTGATACCCCTACCTAGACAAAGTAAAACCCCTTAGGCCATCCTAGTTAGAGTTTACTTTATTAATTCATTTTATTTTCGGGAACATCTTGCATTAACCGACATAGACCACATGAGCCAATGTGGAATCCAGTGTCAATGGTATCTTAAATCGAAAGAAGGCAGACAACTTGCCAACGTAGTACCAAAATATGAACGTAGCAAATATGTGGATCCACTAGCTGGTATTCCTATAGGGGCAACATAGTTCGTGAACATGGAGATGTAGTTGGGACCCTCTTTATTCTACATGCATTATAGTCTCCAATCACATGAATACAATAGTGAACCTACCTTCCCTATGTGGAAGGGACACTCCTCACTACTAGTTCACTCGGTGCTAAGCTAGAGTCCCATTTCAAATGTCTTTCATTAATAATTATAACTTAGATTTGGTCAAAGGGACTGACCCTTTTATAGACATAGTCATATATCAACAGGAATTGCATGAGACACATTTAATTACAACCCTCATATTTGAGATTAGCACATTATTATCATTATATCATAGTAAGGCACATAGGTACTTCATCACCAACCTTATATCATTGCATCTTAAACGTAATCTCACATTTACATAATCAAGACATTTAAATTCAACATCATACCAACCCTAATCAATATTATCATAAGGTATACATCAATATCACTTCATCACTAAACACAAATAACCACAATTGAAGTAAAGGTTTGAGATCACAAGACTTACCAAATCTCCTTCACAAGCCATCATCCAAGGTTATAACATCAATAATCCAATTCACCCCAACAATGGGTTTAATATAATCACACAATAGTAATTGATACAATAATGAAGTCGATTGAATCACTACACAACAATTCATCCCTAGTTCATAACCTATGGTTAGGGACTTGGGTAAAATTATGATGTAATCTACCAAACTAGGTTAACTCATCAAGAACTAGCATAATTGAATCATAATATATCACAATACAATTATAATAATCAAAATAAACCATAAAAAATACAATCTAGAAGATCAAATTCTAATAGAAAGAAACTCACCTGAAACTTATCTTTTTGAAATCAATTTTGAAGGAACCCCTTGGGGAAAGAATCCCAAAGGTGAAAGGAATCCCATACCTTGTTAATTGATGAATATTGATGGAGAAAATTAGTCTTCTTGTTGCCCTAAGACCTTGACCTATCCCTTCAATGGAGTTCTTCTTTAGGGAGAGAGAAAGTAGAGAGAAGGAAGAGAAATTGGGTTTTGGGAAATAAGAGAGTTGGATTAGTTTAATTACGATTGGCTCTTTATATAAGTCATTCAATAACTTAATAGGACCTCCGTTAACCCCTAAATAATCAACTAACCACCTAATTAATTTAATTGAACTAATTAAAACATGGCAGAAAAACAGGGACCTTGACCTACGAGACCCCAACCTACGGGTCGTAGGTTAGTCGACAGTGCCTTGGAGCAACTGTCTTGCACAAGCGTCGTTTTGGTCAGAGAGTTGTCAAATTGTCTATTTTGTAAAATGTCTAGGTGTTGGTCGATGGAGGCAATCGACGCCCCGTTGCCTGCAACACTAGGTAGAGACTGCCTCAATAACAACTTTTAGCCAAATTGGAAGGGTCCTCCTCAAGGGTCCTTAGTTAGTCCTTGGGGATTCGTACCCATAATTTTCCACCCTAAACAAACTCTAATACATATTAGACACCTTACCACCAAATTTCATTAAATTCCAACTCCTAAAACCTCGTTATATGGACTAAGACAAGCTAGAACCTCTTGAACTAGTTTTCGGATTCTTGACGTTTTTTATTCTAAAACTTCCTAAATGACTTATATACATTATATTGACCTTAAAACAGTGTTTCAACTCTTAGAATCTCATGTTAAGCTCTAGATTAGGCTTTAGACTTTCGGAGTATTACAAGGCTTGCTTTCACTCCTTATCTGGCTATTCTCTGTAGTTATTACCCATAGAAGATTAGAGGATCAGACGGTTTGCTAAGGGTATGAATGTGGGGTATCAACTTACGACTCTACAAGATTGTAACTTTTTGGAAGTTTTTTTCGGAAGTGATTGAGCATGGTTAGATCAATTCTTTGGCATTAGTTTCTCATGAGTATTCTAGCTTCCTTATTCAGTTATCCATGTAGGTATCATCTAGGGTTCCATTTGGGACTAGTCAATACCATTAAGGAATATAGGGTATTCTACTTCGTTTACTTTAGTGAAGAGGCCGATATTGGACTGAAACTTCTAAGAGTGTGGTTAGCTAGGTCCTATTCATGGTGTCCCATGTTTTGAAAGACTAGATAGAGAGTACCACAACACCAACAACCTTCTTAGGCTTTTGTTCCATTATGACAAAGTTTCATTCGGTAAGGATCATATTCATCTTGGGTAAGGTGGCCCCGCAATTGATATTTGGTAGGGGTGGTACTGAGCCTAACAAGGGTAGTGATTAGGCAGGTAGAGTCAGTATTTAAACTAGCGGAGGCGATGCTTAGACGGGGGGAATGACTCATTTCTACAGTTTCTTGGGTAGATATGAGATGGAGACATCCAACGCAACATCGTTTAGAGTCACTTCTAAAACATCAATTCTAGTTTGTGCTAACATATTTTTGACCCAAGGGTGAGCGCTCTATTTTAGGCCACCATGGATTTTCATACCACTCCATCCATTGTCGAACAATGAGACGCTCAGTATTTATTTTTGTTTTGGAGATTTGTATTAGATTCGGTATAATTATAGGTTTACATATGCTGAATAAATATAAAGTTAGTTGAATTTATTTATGTTAAATGTTCCTTCTGCTGGAGGATTAATAAGGGTGCCACCTCACGATTATTGGTAGGCTACATTAGAAGATTTAATTCACGGATTATATATGATATTATTTAGTACTATGTTTTGTTGGAATTTGGTTTATGTATAACTACTCCATAGATTAATTATACATCTTACATGGTATTATAGGATATGTCACTAATACCTTTCATTTTAGAGGGATACGTAATACATAGGATATAATATCATGCGATAAGTGTATGTAAAGACAAAAATATCCCTCAGATTATTTTAATTATTTTGTTTATTTTCTTGATTTTATATTTTATATATGTTCTAGTAAATTTATTTAAATAAATCAGCTTACAAATTATATTGGGAGAGTTTTTTGTTACAAAAAAATCCATTACAAATTTAAAACATTAGTTGCTTAACATTTACTAATTAAAAAGGTAAATATATAACCCCAATACGTTTTGTGTGTGTGTGTGTGTGTGTCTATATATATATATATATATATACACACATACTGGTGTGATTTTCTAACTATTTGTATTTTGAATAATTTAAAAAATTGCATACATATTAAAACTACAACTTGAAACTTTTAGGTGTAAATGTAGATGGTTGATTTAATCTTACCATTGTTGACCGTGTTTTCGATTTCAAAAGTAGATGATTTATATTTTTTATTGAAAATTGACATTTTATGAGTGGTCAATTTATTAAGATGACAATTATTTACCTTCAAATAATTCAAGTGAAAAATAACAAAAATGACAATAAAATTGTTCTCATAATTAGTTAGAAGGTCATACAAAAGTAATATTATTGACAATTATCTACCTTGACCTAATTACATAAAAATTTGAGGCTATGATTGGAAAGAGGTTCTTTTTATAGTTAATGCAAACACGATGAGGTGAAAAATAATGAACCAAATACTTGATAAAAATAATCCTCGCATTACTAATTTCTGCACTATTGGTTATTGCGTTACTAATCCCTACGTTATTAATCTTGTATCAAACAACCCCTTAGTCTTTTAAAGCCTCTTGACCCAATTAAGAGAATATTACCCTTAAGCCTTGCCGACACTTGAGTATCAAATTAATTTCTTCATTCATCATATGCCTCAAGTTAGTTTTCATATCTCTAGATCAAGCTATTAGATGGAATTTGGTACCCCAAATCTATATTAATGACCTTTTTGTTCAATCTTAACTTCTTTTGTCAAGCAAGTTATAATACATGCTAGTTGTTAATGTTTGCAACCATTAAAAATTCAATATTTACAAAAGAATATTTATACACAGTGATCACCTCTTCATGAGAAGATTTTAAGGTAAAGAATCTTTTATCCTTATCCCTATCCCTATCCTAAGTGTCATCACCTACTCATAACTACATACAAATAATGATAGAAGTACTTAACAACTAATGAACATAAATATAAAAGAAAGTAAATAAACTTTTGATTAATGTATCTCTTGCAAGAATATCTTGTTCATCCCATAATAATCTTCTAGGAAAGCAGTAATTAACCCTAAAAACTATGAATGATGAAAACTCTATTATAATGGTTATCCTTAACTTATAGTAATAATGTGTCACCTAAAAAGATCGTCTTAATGACCTATTTATAATAGCAAGATTAATTCCTAGTTTTGACTGGACTGTGCTTTTACTTGATCAATTTTGGTCGGTCAAACAGGGGGGGGGGGGGCATCGATGAGGCTGGAGTCCATTACCTGTCAGTTCTGCTTTGCTAGTTCATTACAAGAAATCTCTCCACCGAATTTGAATCCTCAACGTCTGCGATGCAAGGAAATCACGTGCCATGTACCCCGCGATGTGGACTCTATTTTTCTGTCTTTTTGACTTTGTTTTAGTCTAAGACACTGTGTTTTGCATTTCAATCCATCGTTTGTGTCATTTCTTACTATTTTTAACCTAAATTGATTTTATCATATCTATAAGTTCATCACAAAATTAATACATAAAATACATAATATACATAAGTTTATGATAAATGGTGATTGAATATGTAAATACGGCCTAAATCACTTAATATGATACTAGAAATTGTTCTTATATATAATGCTAAAAAGAATTTAAAAGAGGACTTATAAACTTATGTATTAATACCTTAATGAAGTAAAAGTCAAGTCACTATAACCACCACCACCGGTTGATCAATTAAATACTCAATTGACTCAAATTAACAATAAGATTTAGGATATTTTCTGTAACACACGTTCATCCATGTTTCAGTTCTAATTCTCCAATAAGCATTATTAAGACTCGAAGCATTTGTCTATCCAAAATCATATTCTAGTGACTCGCATGACTAAAGAAAGTAATATTAAATTAATTCTAACACGACATTTCCAGTTACATACTATATACGAAGTGAAGAGAAGCTACCAATGAGGAAATTAAAGGGAAAATCAAAATAACTTAAAATAAACTTGTATCTTATTAAAAATTGAACACTATAATGTGAATAAATTATAAGAACAATGATGGACCTTTATAGATTTTTTCAATAATAGTATGAACCTTAGAACTTGTGTAACGAACATGTCTTCATTATTCGAAGGCACCTCGTGTGGAATTTAAAAAATTCTTAAAATACATTTCCAATTTAAGATTTTGGGGTGAAAGACAAAATTTTAAGAATTTGAATGGATTCAGACTAATATCAATTAGTCATTGTTGGAGCCTTCCCGCTATGGTGGTGCTGTTATATCTCTTGCATAGTCTAGTCTCTATAGCACCATTGACGGAAATCAGAACCTAGAAATGAGAGTTCTTATTTTTTTTTGGTCCTACTTTTAATTGGTAAAATATAAAGAAGGTTACCTTATACCCCCCTTTCCCCTTAATCATCTATAAGCCTGTGGACCATGGAGGGGAGGAATCTCAGTGCAAGAAAAGTTATAACCAATGGTTTTTTTGGCCTACTTCTGTCACAATTCGCATCCACTAAGCTAGTTTTTTGTATTCTCTATTATTGAATAGTTGTATGGTGCCTATGTAGGATAGGCCTCGTTAACTGAGTAGTTAGACTTGTCTTTATTTATATAATATCTTGTAATTTGTTAAGGGATTTCATGCTTAGGCCTTTGGGCACGGAGTTTGGATGGTTGAATATGTGGGTAGTTGTAATTTAAGCCGAAGATAGACTTGATGAGCTAGTATTGACCTTATGATAATATTTAGGTGCTGGCCTAGGAAAGGGGATTGTGGGCTAATCGAATCATGATGAAGAAACATATGAGAAAGAATCCTTTCGAGTAGGTGATGGTTATTGGTTTCAAGTCTATGTTATATGTGATTGTCAACTACACCATTAGTATTGCATACATAATATATAATTATGGAAACATGATAACATGATTTGAAATGTTAAAAACTTGTCAATCACATGCATTTACTTGAGTGTATAAGTGTATTTGTTATTCATTGTGTTTGTTATTGTTATTGTGATTGTGATTAATGATTGGCTCAGGTACCACGCCTGGTAATAGATATCCCTCGATTAACTCAGGTACGACGCATGGTACAAGATATCCCATGGTTGGCTCAGGTTCCATGTCTAGTACAAGATAACCCTCGATTGGCTCGGGTAGATTTCTCATGGTTGTCTTGAGTATCATGCATGGTACAAGATATTTCATGGTTGGCTTGAGTACCGATACAATAATATCCATATATGGTTGGCTAAAATACCATGATGGTACAATTAACTTATGGTTAACTTAGGTACCACGTCAATACACTAACAAGTTATGTGTAGATTCCATGAATCTACTCTATTTATTATGTTGTGTTTATCACATGTTGGTCATCAGTGGCTAAGTTGATGTATTTAAATGTTGGAGTGGATCGAGGTTGCATATTAAATACAATAAATGATGTCTTAAGGATATTTGATGGTCCGAGTTACATTAAAGGTGTGATAAATCAATTATAACTCATTGTAATGTTGTGGATCATGTGATTTGTGAATGTTAAGTCACGATGTTGGTCAGGAGTTTCACTTATTCACTAGCTTGCACTGTATTGTCAGTATAGGTGGTTTGCAACATATCTAGGGATTTGAGTCAAAACGATCTAGTAAGAGTATGGTCAAGTAAATTGGTCAAGGGCCAATATATTGGTGTGATAGCTTGAGGGAGATTAGTAAATCAGCTAACAAAGTTAGTGGTGGACTTGTATTTAGGAATGAAATAGGAAAGGAATTTTGGTGTTGGTAGAATGAGTGATTCAGAAAGTCTTATATGATATAAAGGTCAGGTTATATGATGTGAGAGTGGAATGGCCTAGATAGTAGAGTTGGCAAGGGTTGGCTCTGGTACACATTTGGTATAAGTATATCCATATATAGTTTACTAGGATACCAATATAAATAACTTATGATTAACTTTGGTACTATGTCAGTTCACTAATAATTTATGTGTGGGGCTCCATGAGTAAACTGTATTTATTTATGATGTTGTATTTATTATGTATTGGTCCTTAAGTGACCAAATTAGAGCATTTAAATGCAGTTGTGGTTCTTGAGTAGATTGAAATTGTATGTTAAATATTGTAGATGAGTCTTAAGGATCCTTGGTGGTCCGAATTACTTGAAAGTTGTGATGATTTATGTATGACTTACTGTAATTATATGGATCATGTGATTTGTGAATGTTAAGTCAAGATGTTGACTGAGGATTTTTCTTATTCACTAGCTTGCACTGAATTTTCAATCATAGGAGGTCTGGGACATATCACATAAGGAAAATTTGAGTCAAGAATGTTTAGTAAGAGTCTCACATGTGGTCAACTAAATTGGTCGAAGATCATTGTATTGACATGAGAGTTTGATGGAGAGTTGTAGATCAATTAACAAAGTTAATGATGGACTTGTACTTATGAATAAAAAAGTAGAGGAAATCTGATGTTGATAAGGTGGTAATTGAAGGACGGGGGGTTTTAATCATGTCTCTAAGTTTTATGCTTTTTTAGCTAATTGCATGATATTATGTGGTGGATTCAGGTTTATTGGTGATACCTCTCATTACGTGTTGTTTGTACTGATACTACTCTTACGCCTAGGGCTGGCAAGGGGACGGGACGAGACGGGGGACGGGGAGAGGGGATTTGTACCGGGACCGGGATTGGGGGACAAAAATGTCCCATCTTGTCCCACTATATATATGGGATGAGATGGGATTTGGGGGGACGAGACGGGACGGGACGGGGGATTTTTTTTTTATTTAAATACTTATATATTTGTATTGAAATTATACGTCTTTAGCTAATAAATTTTAAATTTAATTTTTAATTTTAAAATATCAAATTTAAAGTTTCAATTTTCAAATTTCAAGATTCATGTTTCAAATTTCAAGTTTCAACTTTAAAGTTTTAAATTTCAAATTTGAGAATTTTAAATTTGTAATTTAAATATTTTAAAGTAATGTAAATTGTAAACTTTAAATTAAGTGTTTTAAAGTTAGTTTAGTACTTTAGTTAGTTTAGTACTCTAGTATATATTTAATTGTATATATTAAAATTAAATGCAAAACAATAATTGTATAAAAAAATATGAACAAAAGTTAAAACCTTCAAATTTATTCAATAGAACTTAGAAGTTACAATTAACAAATATTAGTGGGGTAACTAATCTACGCAGCCACCTTCTAGGAAGGGTTCTGTTTCAATAAGTTCTCATACAAAAAACTAATATTTCTACAGATATTAGATGAGTAACTAATTTTACGCAGCCACCTTCTAGGAAGGGTTCTGTTTCAATTAGTTCTCGAATAAAATATAAAAATATATGTTTTCTCCTCTAAAATTTAATTCTAATTGTCGCATCATATCGATGGTGATATCCTCCGGTGTTGGCAAACTTGCTAGAAATTCTTGTGCCTCTAATTTATCATCACTGCATTCAATTTGTGTTCTGATCCAACTTGCTTGTTTTTTACTTAACTTTGGCACATTGTTATTCCTCCTTTCGGCATTGGACCAGTCTCTAAATAAAACTGTTGTTTCCAAACTGTCTTCCACCAATGAATGTCTATGATCACCAATTTGAAACCGTGCCCCACTGAAAGCAGCCTCCGATTCAACTGATGAAGTTTGAATAGCTAGAACATCACGAATCATTTTGCTCAAAGTTGGAAATGCATCGCTTCGCCTACCCCACCATCCTAATAAATCTTCATTGCCATCTTTGATTTCCAATATTTCTAAAGATTGATTAAGATATTCTTCAAAATCATCACGGTTAATAGAATTTAGACCAAGAATACCTCGCATATAAGTTGAAATTGGAAGTGACAAATCAATCTCAACATTAGAAGTTTGACCAACTTCTCCTTCAAAATTTTCCGTATTTCTGTATTTTTCATACAACAGTTCTGCTTCTACTTTTATGCTAGACTTACACGTTTGGGAATTTCTTCCGGTAAAATTTCTAAAGTTTCATAAAAAGTGTCAACAAGGCCTTGCACACCTTGTAATTTATAAGCAGGATGAAGTAAAGTAGCCGTTAAAAAAATTGAGGAATAGGAAAAATAATATTTTTTGAATTTTTCAATCATACCTTCAATTGGAACTCTAAATTTATCTATTTTTTATATTTACAAAATTGAATTGTAAGAGCACAAATATTTATTAATACGGATAAAATAGTAGGAAAATAAATTCCAGATCACACGGTAGTAGCATCATAAAAAAGTCTTAAAAATTGTAATAGTTCTTTAGTTTCTTCCCAATCTTCATCACAAATTCTATCTGATGGGTCAGCATAATGAGCATTAAAAACCATTTGTATGGGTCTTCTATATTTTTAAGCAACCGAAAGCATTTCTTAAAGAGAATTCCACCTTGTTTTAATATGTTTTGGAATTTTTCTAGGTGACAATTCACATAGTAAACAAGGCTCGTTAAATTCCCTCATTCTAGCAGCATTGTTTGTATGAAAAATCTAGGTAACGGCATATTCAATGTTTACTCTACCACAATCAAATAATGAAATACCATCTTGTACAACTAAATTTAATATATGTGCAACACATCTAACTTGAAAAGCATTATTGTCAATTGGACATAATCTAACTTTTAACATTTTAGCAGCGTTTGTATTATTAGATGCATTATCTAAAGTCACATACATTATTTTATCTATAATCATGTAATAATCTAAAACACTTAAAATATTTCAAGCTAAATATGCACTAGTTTTTTTCTCTATACATAGTTTATAACTTATAATTCTTTTTTGCAAATTCCAATTATGATAGTAATAGTAAATAATCATTTCCATTAACACTACGACCCATGTCCGAAGTAATAGACACTCTACTATCTAATATGCTAAATATACAACGAAGAAATTGACAATGTTTACTTTGAAATTCAAAAAACATCAGATTTAACAGTATTTCTTGAAAAGCCTCTATAATCCGGATTATAAGTTTGTTGAATATATTCAATAAAATCGGGATTTGAAGGAAAACTGTGGGGCAAACTACAAACAAAAAACCTTTTAGCTAAATTTTCCCGATCTAATTCGTTATTATATTTACGTTGTGTTATTGGGCCAGCGGGGTTAAAAGGATCTAATGTTCCTTGAACCATGTTAGAAGCCCCTATCATTGCATTACCGGTAATATCAAATTCATTAATTGAAATTCCTTTTTTTCTATTGGCTAATGCTTTAGCTTCTTTATATTGAATCAGCACACAAGATAACAAAAGTCTATTTAATCCCCCCGTTCCACCTTGACCCCCACCTTGTTTATGTTTAAAAGGTTGCTTACACTTATTACAAATAGCAACACTATTTTCTTTATCGAAAGTCATAAATTGCCACACAATAGAAGTTTTAGGGTGTTGATACTTTACCTTCTCCCTTGTGGGAGGTACAAGGGGTGGATGTCCAAAATTTTATTCCGATAAATTGATAGTCTCATTTGGAACTTCTGTCACCGGACTAGTAGGTGTTTCTTCTAACTCCTCTTCTCCCAAATCAGCTTCTACTTCTTCGCCTGAATTTTCATCAACATTAGGATTGATATTACCATAACGTCGTTATAAATTTTGGTGATCGAGTTGAACATTTGAATCAATATCATAAGGAGTATCATCAACATAAGTAGAATCATTTATGTTAAATCTAACTCTACTCGTTGATTTAGATGAAGTACCGCCACTTTTACTACTCTTTTTTCTTTACTATTTTTTTTACCAAAATTAAATAATTTAAAAAGTCTACTTTCTTCGTTATCTTGTGCTTTCTCTTTTCCTTTACCGCTATTTTTTTTGCTAGAACTCATACTTAATTATATATAAAGTGTAACATAAAAATAATAATAACAAAAAATAAAGATGAAAAATAAAATATAAATATTATGAAACGAATGTATCGAACGTCTGCGTTAATAGTAGACGTTAAACCGATTGTTGAAGCTTGTGATTTGTTGTAACTTGTGATTTGAAACTCCAACCAATACATGACAACAAATATGAGATAATACAATTATATATATTGATATAATATGAAAATTTTGAATTGAAAATTGAAATATATGGATTATAATAATATGAGAATTAAAATGAATAGAAATAAAGATTGACACTTGAGAGTTGAGAGTTGAGAGAATATAGAAAAATAGATGAGAAAAATCAGAAAAGATTATTTTGTAAGAAATAGTAGGGGATAAGTGTATTTATAATATTAAAAATGGGTTAAAGTGTAATTATTATAACTTGAGGGTTTCAAAAAAGTTTTAAGAGTAGGGGGTGCTAGGGGGTGTTTGGGAACACAAAAAGTGGAAAAAATCCGTTGGGGGGGGGGGGCA
>NC_028640.1:55747900-55757365 GCF_001406875.1 Solanum pennellii
GAATTTTTTTTTTTAAAAAAAAGGTGATCCCGCGAACCGGCTGGTTCAACCGGGCGGGACCTGGTCGGGTCGACCGGGACACAAGGGTGAACCGGCCTCTGACCGGCCCCCTCATCCCCCACCCTTAAACCCCTTAAAAAGGGGATGGGCCGGGCGGGACGCGGGTCGGGTCGGGACGCGGGTCGGGTCGGGACGCGGGCCGGGGCGGGATAGCCCGGTCCCCCTGCCACCCCTACTTACGCCTATGCCATTTAACATAATCTGGTTGAAAGATTAGTGATGTTTGTTAGGTAAAGATGAAGAGGATCTTTGACAACTTCTACATCTCTTTCTTTATGATGAGGGTTGTGTCTTATTATTTTAACCCTTCTAAATTCTTAGAAGCTTTTGTACCTATTTAGTATAGTTTGTGGGGAATGTTCAATGTATTTCTTGATAAAAGTACCTTCTTAAGTCAAGTTTTATTTGAGAGTAACTCTTCAATATGTATACACACTCAAGCCCCAATATGTAAAATAACCCTACTATCGAATGACATTGTAGTATATGGAAGAGATGAAAATAGGATAATGTTAAATTAAATTAAAATACTTATTAGTTTATTGATGACAATTAAATAAACCTTTTCTTAAATCATACAATTTACTCCAATTTTCCTCTTATAAAATAGTATATACAATTAACTAGGTAAATTACCCGTGTTTCGCACGGGATTGAACTATTTTATTAAGCTCACATATGATCATTCGATAATATTCATATTTTCGCTATGTACACTTTATTGTAAAGAATATTTTATTTTAAGGCAAAGCATTCCTTCATAATCTTTAAGTGCTATATTTTTTTATGATTATTTTTGTGATATAAATTATGAGTCATAGAGAGATTTTTAGTATAAGAAAGACGTCTAAGAAAATCTACATAGGAATAGATTGTCAAAAGTAATGAAGTTTGTTAAATTTCAAATAGTTATAAAGAACAAAAATAGACAATAAAGAAGAGACCAAAACTTCATCTCATTTATTATGAACCTCCATTAATCTATTTTTTATCATAGTATGACGTATCATGTATATGTTTAAAAATGAGTCTGAGATTGTTTTTATCAAACATGTTTTCTCATTGTTTCATAGTAGTCATTTCTATTGTTATGAATCATATCACCGACACCAATTTTTTTTGAATTGAACCATAGTTATTTTTATGGTTATAGTATGTAGTTAGAAGGAATTAATGCAAACATCAACCATGAAGTAGGTGGCCTCTCAATGAAACTTTTCACAACTGAACATTCTAAACCAAAATTTTGATACATAACACATTAAAATATCATAACATAATTTTGTGAGCACTTGAACTTACAAATATCGTCAACTAATAATAAGAAAACCTTGATTTCCTAACAATCAAGAAGAAAATGGCATGTTTTGTTGGGGTTTAGCTAAGTATGAATGGGAAAAGAGAAGAGAAAAATGGAAAAGTGAGGGAACCAATTTGGAGGAAAAATGACAAGTCATTTGCAAAGTGCAATTGAAAAGTCATTTCTCCTGTATCGGTAAAAAAAAGAAAACGGTTGTCTTTATATTAGGAAACGGCTACTTTACTTCTTAAAGACCTAAGAAGAAGGTGCCCCTCGCATCGTCATTGTCGCTCGCTCGACCTCGACTTCGGCTTCGGATTTGAATTTGGCAAATGATGTGATTGATTGATAAATTTATTTAATCAATTTTGTTAATAAAATATATCCTATTAATCAATTTCTTTTCTCTTGTAAATTCTAGTTAAATAACAGATTAATTTTGGCGCAATGAAATTTATTTGAATTTCACATGCAACGGTCATAACGGTCACGTTCACTTAAATGAAGAAGTTTTAGGTACCGCCACTTCTTTAACAGAATTAATCTGTTTTATCTTGGGAGAAATAAATATGTAACCTCGAGTACAGTAACGGGATTAAACTTCTTAAGGAGACACAGTTGTTTCTGTGGAATCTGAGTAAGTACATTCTGTCTATTTCATCTTCTTTCTATTTGTGTAATTTTTACTAACCTTAATACATGTGATAACAATCTTAAGAAATTTTAAGTTTCTGTATGTGAGGTTTCTGGAGATTAAAACCTTTATGGTTTTCTACTCTATTTGAATTTTTAAAATTCATTCGATTAACGATTAAACGAACATAAAAACTTTATCGTTAAATCAGAAACAGTGTGCGTAAAGATTTATTTTTTATTGTTAGTATTTAATATACTAAAATCATTTGCCATTTCTGAAAGAAAAAACTAATTCAAGTCAAGTAAATGCTGAAACAGTGAGTGTTGCAACAACATCAGTTGCACACAATCATTCAACTGTTGCCTTAGCGTCGGCTAAGAAACCTGTAAAGTTTTCAGGAGTCGACTCCAAGAGATGGCAGTAGAAGATGTTCTTCTATATCACTACATTGAGTCTGCAGAGGTTCATTAATGAGAATGTTCCTGTTATGTCAGATGAAACTCCGCCTGAAGAACGATTCTTGGTAACAAAAGCATGGGCACACCCAGATTTTGTGTGAAAATTATAGTATGAGTGGATTGCAAGATGATCTATACAATGTGTACACCAATGTCAAAACCTCAAAAGAACTCTCGGAGGCTTTAGAAAAGAAGTACAAACAGAGGATGCTGGAATGAAGAAGTTCATTGTGGAAAAGTTTCTATACTATAAGATGATAGAGAGTAAGACTGTCATCACCCAAGTTCAAGAAATGCATGTCATAATCCATGATCTCCTTGTTGAAGGTCTAAATTTATTTAATGCCTATGTTAGAAATTCTAAGTGTTTTCTTACTACTCACATAATCTTTAATGTAGGATTGATTGTGAATAATATCTTTCAAGTGGCTGCGATTATTGAGAAGTTACCGCCATTGTGGAATGACTTCAAAAACTACTTGAAACATAAACACAAGGAGATGACTGTTAAAGAGCTCATAGTAAGGTTGAGAATAGAAGAGGATAATAAAGCTGCAAAAAAGAGGTCATGTTGTAATTCCGCAATATCTGGAGTAAATATTGTTGAAGAATATCCCAAAAAATTAAAGAACGGAAAGAACACATTTGGTCCAAAAATCAATCCTCCTAAGAAGAAACTAAATGGAAGTTTCTTCAATTGTGGTAAACGTGGTCATAGGTCTACTGAATGTCGGGGTCCCAAGAATGACAAGAAAGAAAGGATAAAGCAAAGTTGGATGAATCCACAGGAGAAATGGACAATCTGTTTGCAATGATTCAGAATATAACTTGGTTGGAAATCCAAGAGTATGGTGGTTAGATTCTGGTGCCTCATGTCATGTTCAAAGAATTATTTTTATTATGTACTCCACCACCTACAGATGAGAAGTTGTTTATGGCAAGCTCCGCTGTTGCAAAGGTGGAAGGAACTGACAAAGTCCTATTAAAGATGACATTAGGCAAGGTGGTTACTTTGAACAGGGTCTCGTATGTTCCGGAATAGAGAAAGAATTTAGTTTCTATTCCTGTTTTTACTAAGAGTGTATCAAATGTGTATTTGTTTCCGATAAAGTAGTAGTAAGTAAGAATGAAATGTATGTAGCAAAAGGTTACCTAAGTGATGACCTTTCTCAAACTCAATGTAATTTCAGTTGATATGAATAAAGATTCTACTTCTTACTTGCTTGAGTCAAAATGTTTATGACAGGAACATTTGGGACACATTAATAACAAAACCTTGCGAAAACTGATTAACTTAAATGTTTTGCCAAAATTAGAGTACAATAAATCAAAATGTCAAATTTGTGTTGAATCTAAGTATGCCAAGCATCCCTATTGTTGAAAGTAATTCAAATCCTTTAGAACTGATTCACAATGTTATCTGTGACATGAAGTCAACATCATCATGTGGTGGGAAAAAGTATGTCATAACTTTTATTGACGATCGCACTAGATATTGTTATGCCTATTTGCTAAATGGTATGGATGAAGCAATAGATGCATTTAGGCAATATAAAACTAAAGTTTACAAATCAGTTGGATAGAAAGATCAAAATGATTAGAAGTGATAGAGGCGGAGAATGTAAATCTGCATTTGCAAAAATATGTTTAGAAAATTGAATAATCCATCAAACTACTGCTCTTTACACTCTTCAGTCAAATGGAATTGCGGAAAGGAAAAATCAAACTTTAAATAAAATGATGAATGACTTACTTATAAGTTCAGGTTTACCACAAAACTTGTGGGGGGAAGCTATCCTTATAGAAAATCGAATACTCAACAGAGTGCCTCACTCGAAGACATATGTTATTCCATATTTAAAATGGAAAGGTAGAAAACCCAACTTGAAATATTTTAAAGTGTGGGAGTGTCTAGGTAAAGCATAGGTTCCTATACCTAAAAGGGTGAACATAAGGCCTAAGACTTTTGATTGTGTATTCACTGAATATACAACAAACAATAAGGCATGTCAGTTTTTGGTTCATAAGTATGAACATCCGGATATTTCCTGATAATATAGTAATGGAATCAGATAATGCTGAATTTTTGGAACATATCTATCCGTATAAATCAAGACTTGAGTCATCTAGTGGGGGGTCTAAACATCCCCAAGAAGAACCAAAAGATAATGAAACCAAAGAAGAGATTCCAAGGTGCAGTAAATGTCAAAGAACAGCTACTTCATTTGGATCTAAATTTGTAGCGTTCCTTCTTCAAAGTGATCCTCAAACATTCAAGGCAGCAATGTTGTCTAGCGACTCAACCTCTCGGAAGGAGGCTGTCAATAGTGAGATTGAATCAATCCTAAGCAATCACACTTGGGAGTTGGTTGATCTTCCTCCAAGGAACAAACCCTTGGGTTCAAAATGGATCTTTAAAACAAAGATGAAAGATGATGGAACTATTGACAAATACAAAAGCAAGACTCGTTGTCAAAGGCTTTAGACAAAAAGACGGTCTTGATTATTTTGACACATACTTGTCAATGACTAGGATTACATCAATTTGAATGTTAATTTCCGTAGCATTAGTATACGGTATTGAAATCATTCAAATGGATGTTAAAACCGTCTTCTTAAATGGAGAGTTGGAAGAAGAAATTTACATGGAACAGCGTAAGGGTTTTGTAGTTCCTGGTAAAGAAAAGAAAGTGTGCAAACTTATTGAGTCACTTTATGGACTAAAACAAACACCAAAACAATGGCATGCAAAGTTTGATCAAAAAATATTTTCAAATAGATTTAAGATCAATGAATGTGATAAATGTGTTTAATTAAAATTATTCCAAATCAGGAAGTCATTGTATTCATATATGTGGATGACATGTTGATAATGAGCAAGGACATTGCCAATGTAAAATCTACCATGCATATGCTCGCTAGTAAGTTTGATATGAAAGATCTAGGAGTTGCTGATGTGATATTGGGGATTAAAATTCTCAAAACTCCTAAAGGTCTAGCATTGTCTCAAACTCATTATATTCAAAAATTACTTGAAAATTTCAAGTGTTTGAATTTCAAAAGGGCAAAGACCCAATAGATGTGAACCTTCATCTTGCAAAGAATAGAGGTGAAAGTCAGTCTCAATTGAATTATGCCAGAGTATTGGGAAGTTTGATGTATGTCATGAATTGTACACAACCAGACAGAACTTGCGCTATCAGTAAACTAAGTAGATACACAAGTAATACCAATCAAAATCATTGTTTGGTAATCAAAAGAGTTTTGGGATACTTAGATGACACCATAAAATATGCTTTGCATTACAACAAATATCATGTAGTTCTTGAAGGATATAGTGATGGAAATTGGATTACTGGGTCAACTGAAATGAAATCCACAAGTGGATACGTTTTCACTATTGGTGGGGGAGCAATATCTTGGAAATCATCCAAACAAACATGTAGCTCGCTCTATAGTAAGTCTGAATTCACAGTCTTAGACAAGGCACATGAAGAAGTTGAATGGCTCCGTAATTTCATAGAAGATATTCCATTTTGGCCCAAACCAACGGCCCCTATATGCATACTATGTGATAGTCAAGCTGCAATAGGAAGGGCTAGAAGTGTTATGTATAACGATAAGTCTCGTCACATAAGACAAACACATATCTCTCTGAGATAACTATTCTCTAGTGGAATTATCAGAATTGCCAATGTAAAGTCAAAGGATAATGTGTCAGATCCACTTAGAGAAGGCCTAACTAGAGAAGGAGTTGAGAAATCATCGATAGGAATGGGAATATGGGCGAGAACAAGTCATCGTGGTGGTAACTCTACCTAGAATACTCGAGATCCCAAGATCTAGTTCAAGGTGATAAAACAAAGTTATTTATGACGGTTCAACATTGTCAAAAATTATTTTATGGTCCATTGTCATGATGAGACAATGTTCAGCAACCAAGATAAAGGCATAAGGAATTTTTAATGGTTTCTGAGTTTGAAACTAGGTATATCAAATAGTGTTTTTACGGGGTAACAGATTTAGAAATCACCTATGTGAGTGTGAAGTGTAAGTCGCTTCAAGGGGAATCCGGTAAGGGTTCTCTAAACACTTACTAACTGAGATGTGTTCATGGCTGAAATGAACAATACAATGAGATCTAAGAACAATTCAAGGGTTGATTGTGTGGCATATGTTATCTAGGTATACACCAAATCTCGACGGTTCAAAGATATCAAATCTATCGATTGACCGAGTATATCTGATATATGTTCACTATGAAAAGTTTAAAGGGAAACCTACTTATCCATATGTGATTAACCCTTACTTACAAGACACAAGTTTTTCATGAATATGTTTTAACAATGGTCATTCCCCATTCATATGGGGGATTGTTGGGGTTAGCAAAGTGTGAATGGGAAAAAGAGAAGAGAAAAGTGGAAAAATGAGGGAACAAATTTGGAGGAAAAGTGAAAAGTCATTTGCAAAGTGCAATTGAAAAGTCATTTCTTCCATATTGGTAAAAGAAAGGAAATTATTGTCCTTATATTAAGAAACACCTCATTTACTTCTTAAAGAGCTAAGAAGAAGGTGCCCCCTCGCCCCCATCGTCGCTCGCTCAGCCTCGGCTTTGGCTTCGGATATAGATTTTGAATTTGGATTTGGATTTGGCAAATGATTTGATTGATAAATTTTTTTGGACAAAATTTACTAATCAATTTTGTTGGCATAATAAATCTTGTTAATCAATTTTTTCTCATATAAATTAATTCATAATGTTAGTTAAGTAACGAAATTAATATCGGCGCAACGGAATTTATTTAAAATTCACGTGCAATGGTCATAACGGTCTGATTTCTGAAAAGTCGTTATTTTTCCCAAAAGACACATCTTTCCAAAAAGTTATTATTTTTTCCAAAAGACACAACTTTCTAGAAAAAATGGGTCTGAACAGACATGTTTCTTACTGAAAACGACTATAAAAGGAAGTCATTTCTCATTTTTCAAATATAGTGAAAAAAAATTCTTCTCTGCATATGTTTTCTCTCATAAACAAAGTGACGATCGACTGAGTCTGTGTGTCTTGTTACTGTTCTTACGTTCGCTGAAGTTATAGAAGTTTGAGGAACCGCTACTTCTTTAATAAGATCAATACATTTTATCTTGGGATAAATTAATCTATAACCTTGGGCGCAATGAGGAGATTAAGTTTCTGAAGGAGACACAGTATTTATTGTGGACTTGGATTATAAGTACATTCTGTCTATTTCATCTTCTTTCTTTCTATAATTTTTACTAACCTTAATACAGGTGATAGCATGATTGTTGATCAAGTTGTATCCAAGTTTACAGTTCATAAATTTAATTTAAATAATCCAAAACAGTGGGTTGTTACTCTTTATTTAAAAACACAGAAACTCTATCAAAATAAAGAGTAATCACTACAACACAAATGATATTTAAAAGCAATTAATAGTTTTATTTTCGCTAAACATGTATTTTAGAGGCAATTGATACTCTCTATAAACGTTCTTAAAGATTATAGCAACATTGAATGTAATGACAATCAATTAATGGCAGTAAAGACTCTAGAACTCTTCGTTAATGTGCATATTTATTGTAAAAAAAATACATTTGTTATAGTGTATTTTGGACATTTGTTTGTTTCAAGAAAACTTGATCTCTTATATGCCCAAAAAGAAGAGACGTAGAAATATGACAAATTACTTAACCTGCTACAAAAGAAGTAGACTGATGTGTCTATACTAAAATTCTAGGAAGAGTGCAATGACATAAGAATTGTTTCTACCTAAGAAAAATAATCAAAATAATATACTTATTGTGGCAAGTAAGACAACAATCTGTTTGGTTCTTTTAGCAAACTTCATCATTGATTCAGCATAAATTATCATATATTTGTTGTTATGTGCTATCAAATATAGTACAACCCACAAGCAACTTTCTCTAAGTGATTATGAAAAAACATGTAGAACGGGACAATGAGAACATAAATTTTCAACCATCCTTGAATTTTTAAAAGAGTTAAAAAAATCACCAAAATAACAAATAAAAATGCAATCGATACATGAATCACTATTACTTACACAAAAAGATTAAGCTTCATTAAATATGGAAAAGAAAAATTTGAGGAATGAAACAAACTTCATAAGAGTTTGAATAATTTATTTGCATTCGACTTCCCTATAGCCAAAAAAAACTTACAAATAATAGTGGAAGAAATAAAAATTTTGTTTATTAAAGAACCAAATGTAATAAGTTCAACCATTTTAACAGCGTTAAGAATTGTGTGGGAAATGCAAGAGTCATAATGTCGCATTGCAATCAAAAATCTTTTTATATGTTTATACAAAGAAACCTGTAGAAAGAGACAAAAGAGAAGATCAATTTTCATTAATATTTGCTGAAATTTTAACAGAGTTTTAAAACAAGTCGCCAAAATAGCAAAAATAAATTATCATAATTACATTAATCGTTATGGTTTACAGTAAAGATTAAGCTCCATAAAATAGGAGGAATGAAACAAACATCATAAGAAGTTTAATTAATGTATTTGAATCTGATTACCCTAGTGCGGAAAAACACCTACAAATAATAGTGGCAGGAAATCCTTCTATTTATAGACAACAAAGGATAGTGTAAATAAATACTTATTGTGCCTTATTAGAAATGTCACAACTCTTTGGAAAAATTACAACCTTTAGTAAAGGTCATAACCTTTTATAAAAGTCATTTTTTTTTCATAAAAGTCGCAACGCTTCATAAAAGTCAAAACATTTCACAAAAGTTACAACTGTTTATGTAAAAGTCAGAAGTCTGCATTAAAGTCACGACTTTTCATACAAGAGAAAACTCTGCATAAAAGTCACAACCTTTCATGAAATGAGAAGGCTAGTTTTTTAAAGACAATAAATTAAAAGGGAATCCATGTTTGCTAGTGCCACATAGGCGGACTTAGCGTTCTCTTATATATATATATATATATATATATATATATATATATATATATA
>NC_028640.1:55758247-55761244 GCF_001406875.1 Solanum pennellii
ATATATATATATATATATATATATATATATATATATATATATGATAGGATAGGATAGTTCCTAATCTCATCATAAAAACTCATCTAGTTTAAGTAGTTCATAGTTTGCAGTTTATTATGATAAAAATACAGAGATTGAAAGATTTTTTTTACTTCAAGGCTTAATGCAAGACTTTGTGAAATTAGAAATTTTCCATCATTGTTCAGGTGTATACAACGGAAGATTTATGATATTTCCAGTTGGAGTTCAAAACCAAGTGTTCTTAGACAGCATGCCACCTGAAACTCTTATCCTCCTTTAGTTGTGCGTTTAAATGAGTTTGTGAATGAAATATTATGCTAATGCACAAGGAATTTGGTTGTCGAAAATCTAATAGTAGTAGTATGCTAATGTTTAAACCGTAAATTCATGTAAACTTTATAGTATCATCATTACTTTAAGAATTATTAAGTTGTTACTATTTGAAAAATTAGTAGTAAAACGAATCTCTCTTTCATAGCAAATGCACTAGCCTATAAGTCAACGTATCTGAGTACATTGAAACAACACTTTGTGACTATCTATTTTGTTGCCTATTCTTGTGAAAACTAGTGTGGATTTTCTATGAAACCTATCTACTAAGACAACATTTTGTTTATTGTCTTTACTAGTCTCTAGGAACTTGTGTTACATGTGAATCCCATGCTAGTTAGTTCAATATCTTAAAATTATATAACTAATGTGGTAATATTTTTGTGATGAGTAGAACTAAAATTGAACTGATGGAATATACAAAACACAATGGATTGTTTGAACATCTCCATTTAGTTATGTAAATTAATTTGCATACCAAACATTCAACTTCATTTTCTTGTTTATTTTACATTTTAACAACATAGTCTACATGTGAATGTGATCAATGTCAGATCAAAGTGCAAATAATTCATGCATCGAAAATTTTGCATTGTAATTTGATTTCTTCTATAGCCGCATAGATATTGAAAAGATTTATCAAATGAAAGTAATATTATCGAACTAATATAGGTATGTGATCAGTATATGTATTTCTTTGAATGATCATTATCAATTTCATGATGCAAAGCTACAAAAAGCAAAGTTATTTTTAATAGAGATATTTAAAATATATAGGCCCATTAAAAAGTTATAGTGATATTATTTATGCACATACACACAAATTTACAACCTCTTTCATTAGTAAATGTAAAAATAAAATATTGGCATTGTTCCAAATTTAAATATGTATCAACAAAATATAACACTATAATCATATCTCAATAGGTATAATATTAGGCACTCAAACAATTTTTGTAAATAGGAATGACCAAAGTAAAGTGTTCAAGCAATTTCTATGAGTATATGTTATATCATCAAAATAAATTCATCTACCAGACTAATTACAAGCATGTCATGAATATTTTTTTCGAGATAGTTTGATATAGGTTATAGACTACTGACTATGAATGAAATCGAAGATATTTATAAAGGTATTCTAAAAATTGAAATGTTCTTGTACTTGCAATTTGTGAATAAGAATAAATTATAAATAAACCTCAAATGGAAATGAAAATAACCAAACAATTTATCTTTGTCAACATGTCACATTAGTACCAATTTATACTATTTCGGAAGTTATTTTTCCAAACTCAAAAGAGAATGTAAGAAAATAATAAAAATATTGAACCAAAGTAAATAAGTATTAAGAGAATGATTTCTATAATCTGACCATATACAAAATTACACTAATAAGTTATCTTTTAAGTCCAGCAGGACGCTCTTATAATCAATGGTTTCGATACCATCATCCTGCTACCGAAAAGGAAAAACATATCAAAGAAATCATAAGAGTGTTCAAAATGTTCATCTATGTGAAATTAT
This sequence comes from Solanum pennellii, assembly GCF_001406875.1. Classification (NCBI taxonomy): domain Eukaryota; kingdom Viridiplantae; phylum Streptophyta; class Magnoliopsida; order Solanales; family Solanaceae; genus Solanum; species Solanum pennellii. The sequence continues at coordinate 55,760,123 of NC_028640.1, forward strand.
TTGATAAGATATGACATACAATATGATGAACCATTGTGTGTACCGAACTAAATAGTTTGATAATTTCATTTTTCTTTGTACCTACAATAAGAGGTAGTGTTTCAATTAATTTTGAAACAAAATTCATTTGATAAAAGTTTTAAAATAACAAAATAATGAATGTCAGTTGTAACATTCTTTTTTGATTAATTCTACGTTATAGGATTTTGGAAGAGTCTTTTTAATTCTACGTTATGGATTTTTTGAAGATGACTTTTATTTTCCATTCATGAACCTATAATTAATTCTATTATTTAAAAGTCTTTGCTTGCAAAACTTTTATCCTATAAATTGAGTTTTATTTTAGTTGAAAAAGAGAATCATGTCCAAAAAAAAATATTTCCCTTGAAAACACTTGTGAGACATTAATCAGAAGGTGAAATCACCAATTCAAGAATAGAAGAGCAACATTCTTGAATGCTACTTGTTTTGTGGCTTAGTTGAATCTCGAAGATAGAGTTGTTATTTATTCTTCCGATTGCTCGTGGGAGAGACTCCAACTATCTTCAAGAAATGTATTAACGTGCCTCTAAGCCAAACAAGTTTCCTTGTCCTGAGGCTACTAGTTCTGAGGTAGCAACGGACGAGGCTACTTTAATAAAGAACAAATTGGCAAATGGGAAGATGATGATTACTTATGCAAGAATTATATTCTTGGAGGAATGTCCAATAAACATTATGATCAATATCATATTAAGTGCAAATTTGTCAATGAGATTTGGTGTACTCTTAAAGCTATCCATTTAGCAGAAGAGGCGAGTTCAAAGAAATTTCTTATTTGAAATTATATGGAGTTGAAAATGATTGATGACAAGTCAATCACTGAAAAAGTACAAGAATTTCAACTTATAGCTAATAAAATTGCTTTATGTGGAATTGCTCTTGATGAAAACTTTCATGTTGGTGCTATTGTCTCAAAACTTTCTCCACCGTTGAAGGAGTACAAAAGCAAACTCTTGAACAAGAAGGAAGATTTGAATCTTCAACAATTATAGTAGCACTAGCAAATTAAGCAAGAGACACGATACCGTGACAATAACCTCTTGAAGGAGCTCATCATGAAAGCTCATGTTGTTGAAGAAA
>NC_028640.1:55761661-55762528 GCF_001406875.1 Solanum pennellii
CTGAGGCTACTAGTTCTGAGGTAGCAACGGACGAGGCTACTTTAATAAAGAACAAATTGGCAAATGGGAAGATGATGATTACTTATGCAAGAATTATATTCTTGGAGGAATGTCCAATAAACATTATGATCAATATCATATTAAGTGCAAATTTGTCAATGAGATTTGGTGTACTCTTAAAGCTATCCATTTAGCAGAAGAGGCGAGTTCAAAGAAATTTCTTATTTGAAATTATATGGAGTTGAAAATGATTGATGACAAGTCAATCACTGAAAAAGTACAAGAATTTCAACTTATAGCTAATAAAATTGCTTTATGTGGAATTGCTCTTGATGAAAACTTTCATGTTGGTGCTATTGTCTCAAAACTTTCTCCACCGTTGAAGGAGTACAAAAGCAAACTCTTGAACAAGAAGGAAGATTTGAATCTTCAACAATTATAGTAGCACTAGCAAATTAAGCAAGAGACACGATACCGTGACAATAACCTCTTGAAGGAGCTCATCATGAAAGCTCATGTTGTTGAAGAAAAGATCAAGAAGGAACCTACCAATAATAAATTGTAGAAGGCAAAGAAGAGTAAAAATTGCAAGCGTACTGATTCTAATTCTAAGTCGATTTAATGTTATCATTGTCATAAAATTGGTCACTATGCACGTGGTTGTAAAATTCTTGAAGCTGAAAAGAAGAAAGAAAAGGCAAATAACAATACAAAAAATGACCTGCTGGCTGATACGCTCAAACTTACTTCTCAAATAAGAAGTAAAGCGGTCTAATCAAGTAAATAACCCAACTAATGAGGTTGGGATCGTTCCCACAAGGAAAATAGTTTAGACTTAACTTCAATCTATTATTACTATTGTTCAGT
>NC_028640.1:55763132-55771966 GCF_001406875.1 Solanum pennellii
CACTATTCTAGAATTGTTATTTTAGTTAGGTTTTACCTCATTATTCGCCTATGGTTCCCACAACCCTAGTTATGGAGTTTAATTACCCATAGTCATAATCACAATATTCAAATATGTAATATAAGAATTCATGCACTTACTTCAATGAGAAAGAATAAAATCCAAAAGTTCACTTGATTAATCAACAAAAGTCACCAACAATCAATTACTAGAGTCTAAAAATATTCAAGAGTCTAACAAAGAGTCTAAAAATAATCCAGAGTGTAACAAAGAGTCTAAAAATAATCCAGAGTCTAACCCCAAAAACGAGGTTTTTCGAACTATTTATAAAAAATAAAAACCTCATTAAATAAGGACTCTATTTGTTTGTGGAAATCTGTCAAAACGCGGCTGGATCGATGGACCTCGCGACGGATCGTCGTGGTCATGACGGACCGTCATGGACTCCGTCGTCCCATACTTGTGCAATTTCTTCTGCTGCTCTCTTCATTACCCTCGACGACAGGTATGACGGATCGTCACAGGCACAACGGTCCGTCGAGGGTCTCCGTTTCAAAACACTTGAACTCTTGGAATTTGGGTACTGGACTACTTCTCTGATCTTCATTACGAACCAGCAGGACGGACCGTCATGGCTACGACGGTCCGTCATGCACTCCGTAACCCCACACTTGGTCAGACTTCCCCATCTTCCTTCAGCAGCTGCACTACGATGCTACTTACGGACCGTCACGGGCACGATGAACCATCACAAGCCCCGTAGGTGGTACTTTTCTGTATTTCTTGCTCAAAAACCTCCTCATTAAACTTTTAGACAGATTTCCTGCAAATAAAGAGAAACTTAAATAAAAATTAGCACAAAAAGGCTTTTGGACACACTAAACTTAAGGAAAAAGTATTAAAAATACCGTGGAACCACGGTATATCAACACCCTCAACTTAAATTCTTTGTTTGTCCTCAAGCGATGCACTATGACTCAATACAAAATCTTTGTACAATAGTATCCATGTTTTATCTTTCGCAATCATTTGGCTATCAATCCCGATCAGTCTCATCATGTTTATGCATGCTATCACTATTAGGCTTGAATTTTGTGGAATCAGACCATGACACAGACTCACCATGCACTAACACACATCCTCTTCAATTTCTCACCGAGGTGCTGATATTTCTTGTATTGCAACTAGTGTCCTCACTTCAAAACAAAATCTTAATTTTCACACAATGATTTCAGTTTGAGTATAAGGATTACTTTTCAACACTCACTCTCATAACAAATTCACACTCATTCATACATATTGCCATAAGCTTGCCCTTATTTTCCCTGCTTTAAGTTCCCTATACAACTCTTAGGATCGCGATAGGACTTTCTTAGCTTGTAAAATAGGCTCAGGGTCAGGTAAGGTATATTTAGGTATACTTTTATCGGCTAAATATACCACTTTTTCTCATTTTATTTCTCCCAATTTCTCATATTCTTTCACCTTGCTATTCCCTTCTTTCTTCATTTGTGTAAGTGACTCTCTTCTTTTCTTGCTTGTATTTCTTGTATTTTGTTTTTTTTTACTTGAGTCACTTTACTTTTGTTCTTTCTCTCTCTTTGTTCTTTCAACCCCACTTTCCAGAGCATTTCTTATAATAGCCACCCTCAACTCATGACTTTGCCATGAGTCAAAGTACACAATACCCAAAGTTTGGTAAGGGCCATAAAAAGGGTTGTTTACTGCATTAGCACCCTCAACTTATGCTTTTGGCATAAGCTGAGGTGCACATGTCCAAGGAGGGACCAGGGCCAACACATTATTCTCAAAAAAGATCAGTTGGGGTGAAAAAGAAAGTTCTAGTTTAGGCTCAAATCATTTGGATCAAAGAAGGATTAATTTCATTCGGTTTTCTTTTATTTAGGATAAAAATGGGCTCTATTGAACAAGGTTCTATGATCCTTTCCTAATTGTGTATTACAGCTTACTTTTAGCAGGACTAACCAGGCAAGTTCTAGCTCAGTACAAATAGTGGACTATTCAAATCTTCCACATACTCACTTGACATCTCATTACTCTACCAGATTATTAGTCACCTAGTTCGAATTTTAGACTTAGGGTCATGCATTGGTGTACCTCTATGTCATGCTTAGAGTCACACATTTATCAATTACTATGCCTAGTCATGCATCATTTTCATTTTATCAGGATATAATTTTAGCCATCATACTTCAGAATTAAACTATGTACACAAGATATAGACATGCCGGTTCAACAGAAAAAAATAATCAATCTCTTAGGGTAAAAGAACACAGGCAAGAAAATCCCAAAAGAGGATAGTGAATTGGACTACTCAGACTTCACCCTAGAACTCACTTTCCATTTACCCCACCCCCAACAAATAGACATGCAATTGTCCCCAATGCATAATAAAATTGAAATACAAGAGTGGTAGGTGAAGCAAACTTGAGGTGCAAAGCGCCGACGATCAGCAAGCTGGTGGGTCCGGTTCCCCAGAACCCACTACCTCTGTAATCTGGACACCCTCAATAGTGTCCTTAGCATCAACAGCACTATCAGTAGTGCCTCCAGCTATCTCCATATTTCTGGAGCTAGACGCCCCAGCAGCCAACTCTACTGCTCTCATCTGACGCGCCTCCTCATCAGCAAGCGAGGCTTTCCTCGCAACCTCCATCTCACGGCGCTCCTTCTTCCATGCTCGATCTTCACCTCCTCTCGACCCCTACGCCTCTTGGCATGCTCTCGAGGGGGAGGTGGTGGAATCTCTGAAGTGGCGAATAGGGCAGCCATCACTGTGTCTTCAGCAGGCTCTGCAGAAGGGGCCTCAGAATCAGGCACCCTAGCCTCTAAGATCATATCGATGTCTGCGCAAAGACAGTCAACCGCAGCCTGAAGGGTCGACACATCTACCTGAGGGTATGTCCGGGCTAGCACCCACAACTCAAAAGCGTCCAAGCGCTGATGAACCTCAGCGATCTTCCGCTCTGTGTGCTGAACCATTCTCCGCTCCAAGCACTGTTCTGCCTCAGCAATAGACCTCTGCATCCAAGGCTGGATGTGATGCAGAAGTGTATTCATCTGTGCCTCTAATTTCTGGACCCTAGCAAGCGAGACCAGAGCGGGGAAAGGGGATGAGTGAGAGGAGCTCGGGGCAGTGCTACTACACGGGATAGACTCGACCGGGGTAGTGTCAGTGGAAGCCGCCAGCGTAGCCGTGCGAGCCTGTGCTACCGTATCATCCAGATTTTCACCAAGTGCAGGCAACTCTGGACGGGACCCTCTGCGTGGAGCCAACTTATTGGCCTCATCCCTGATGAGGCCGATATCAACAGTGCCCAACGGGGTCTTGAGCTGATCAACGTGCCATATAGGGACACCTGCAGACCTGCATATAGAAAATAGCATGCACGAGAAAGGGTAAGTAGTTGTGACCTTAAAAGCCCTCTCGTGCATGACCGCCTATAGAAGCCCAGCAAAATCCACCTCAAAACCGGATATCATCGCCGCCATCAGTACTGCACGATCCCATGTGACTATATTATCAGCGGCTGTGGGGAAAAGGCAGTGGCGGACAATCAACTACAAAAACTTCGCCGTGAAGGTCAGTTTAGCCTTCTTGATAGCTCCATTCGGCTCGGTCACCCAGTCAGCACCCTCTCCATCAACGGACAAGTGCAGGGCCATCCATCTCTTGGTGGTCTCTCTCAGCGACGGCTCACACAGGAATTGGTCATCTTTGACAATTTGCCACCAGTAGTCAAACTCGGCGGTGAGAGGGGACCGGTTGGCATCAACATTCTCACCGTATAAATACCGGCAGATGGCAGGCAGGGAGATATCAACTTGAATGCCACGTAGTCGGACATGCTCCAGTGGGGCCTGTTTGGCGGGAGGAGCCCGCCTATCAATCTGTAATCTGAGAGTAGCCACGTAAGAGGCGTAGAACTCTCTGACCAACTCTTCATTATAACGTCCCAACGAACGCGTTGTCCACTCCAGTCGATGTCTAGTGAAGAGATTATGTATCTCTGGCATAGTCGGGAGACTTCTCGTAAGGACCCGCCGCTCCAATGTAAGTGTCTGTGTCATGATTCCTTTGTCATTCAGGAACTTTGCATCGGAATAGACTTGATACTGCCCGTCGACACACCACCGGTTGGGCTGGTCGGTAACCGGGGTGAGAGCACGAGTTGGTGAACCGGGTGTGGATTTCGAACTGTCAGCCTCCTCAGACAAGGCAGACAGTGCAGCGTTGGCGGGTGCAGGGACCTCAGAAGATCCGGAGGCTTCCTCCGATCACGAAACCCCTAAGGAGCCAGACGCTCCTTTTTCATTAGTAGCTGACCCAGAAGGTGTGCCGGTCAGTATGCGCTACACATCAGATTGGGAGGCAGTGACTACGCCGGACGCCACCTTTTTGGGTGTGGCTCTGGCAGCACATGCAGCTCGGCATGGGGTGGAAGTGTCTGGGGGCACGTACTCGGGTTCACGCTCATCATCAGAGCCAATGACCAGGCGGGCAGACGGGGCGACAGACTTCAATCGCCCACGTGAGTAGACTCGATCTTTTTTTTGTGCCATAATAGATAGTACATATAAAGAATCAATATTAGTACTAGAAGGAGCAAACAAGACAAGCAAAACCACACAAAATAAATAACAGAGTTAAGATGTAATGACATTTCTATAGTAACAGTGAAACACGACGGACCAGGTGACCGCTCGTCGTGAGTATGAAGGACCGTCATAGGGTTTGTCATGTCTTACTTAAACTATGTTTATGTGAAGAACCCTGAAGGAAAGTCTCTGACAAGTATGACATTATATGAAAGACGGACCGTCACAGGTATGACTGTCCGTCGTAGGTGTTCGTCAGAGGACACTTGAAAAAAAATATGGAGACCCTTAGGAGAGGGGTCTCTGACCGTCATAATGGTTATGCAGCATGGACCGTCGAGGGTATGACGGTCCATCGTAGCTGTCCGTAATAGGACACTTGGAAAAAGTATGGATACCCTTGAGAGAGGGGTCTCTGACCGTCATACAGTTATGCAGGACGGACCGTCGAGGGTATGACGGTCCGTCGTAGATGTCTATTGGAGGACACTTAGAAAAGGTGAGAGACCCTTAGGAAAAGGGTCTCTGACAACCAGAACGGTTGCTCAGGACGGACCATCGTGTGAACAACGGTCTGTCGCATGTGTCTGTTGAAGGACACTTAGAAAAAGTGCAAGACCCTTAGGAATAGAGTCTTTGACAACCAGAACGGTTGTGCAGGACGTACCATCGTGGGAATGACGGTCCGTCGCATGTGTCCGTTGGAGGACACTTCAAAAAAAGTGAGAGACCCTTAGGAATAGGGTCTCTGACAACCAGAACGGTTGTGCAGGATGGACCGTCGTTCCCATGACGGTCCGTCATATGTGACTGTTGGTGGACACTTGGGGAGAATTGGACAGTGGGGTGTTAGGGATGTTGGGACGGACCCAATGGAGGTCCGTCGTGTGTACGACGGTCCGTCATCGGGGTCTTGTTCTGTCGTTCAGTGACAGAACTGGGGATGCCCCATTCATCCCCTATGACCCAAATGGAATTGTTAGTGTTTTAACCTACATTTGTCTAACCCAAATACCTAGTAAACTAGCAATGTTAAAGCACCTATTTCTAGAGTTTTAACACGGCAATTTTGAGGATTCTCAACCTAGGTCAGACGGAATTTGTATTAAAGAATGAACCCATCAATAAGAACTAGGCTAGTACTAATTGATAAAAAAAATGCAAAGTAAATGGGTAGAAATCAGAGACACATACCTGAGAATATGAGAAAAACAAGCGAGGAAGGTACTTGGTGATCAAGTAGAGACCCACGGTGGCAGCTCTGACTAGTAGATAGTGAATTTTAGGAATTTGGGGAAAATGATCGGTTGTAAGAGAGGAAGTTATGAACTTGGAAGTTGAAAAGGGAGGAAAATGGGAGAAAGAGGGAAGGAACGGGGTGACATTAAGGGGTGGGGGTTTTAAATGTTGAATTTTTTTAAAAACCCAGTCGGGTCGGGTCGGGTACACTTCATTAATGACGCGACGAGTCCCCGACGATGGTCCGAAGCACTTGTGACGGTCCGTCATTGGTTCCGTCGTGTGTGCCCTAGTTTTGAAAATAACAGAAAGACGTACCTGGCAAGACGGATTCATGTGACGGTCCGTCACAGGCACAACGGTCTGTCGATGTATCCGTCAGTGACTGCTACAGAGTGATTTTCTGCAGAATTTCCTGGTGATGTGCCTCAAAATTTAAAACCCATTAGTAGAAAATGCTACCATTACTAAAAAGAAAAAAAATATAAGTATTGGGTTGCCTCCCAACAAACGCCTGATTTAATGTCGCGGCACGACTGAGGACACTTGATTACTCAGCCTTCATCAAGATGGTATGCCTCTATCACTTCATTCACCGATGCAGTATGCCCAAAACAGAGTTTTATTCGTTCTCCATTCACCTTAAACCGCACTGCCTCCTTGGTTTATAACTCAACTGCTATATAAGGAAACACTTGGGTAATCAGGTAAGGGACAGTCCGTTGGACTTGATCTTGCCCGGAAGCAAACGCAACCTAGAACTGTCTAAAAGCACCAAATCCCCAATCATAAACTCTCATTTTTCACTTTTTAGTTCATTATCCTTCTTCATCTTTTCTTTGTGGGATATGGCAGATACCGATTGGAGCTCACCACTCTGCCTCATGAATCTACAAATGTTGAAGGTCACTTCTTCATTGTTCAACCGAAATTTCATCTGCCCCTTTTCCATATCAACTAAGGCTCTACCTGTAGCAAGGAATGGCCTCCCAAGAATAATAGGCACTTCGAAATCGACTTCACAATCAAGAATAACAAAATCTTCCCGGAATATGAACGACTCAACTTTTACTAGCACATCGTGGAGTATCCCTATAGGAATTTTCATTGTTCGATCAGCCATCAGTAGCGGCATCGCAGTGGGCATTGAGTCACCCAAACCCAACTTCTTGTAAATCGAGAGCGGCATGAGATTTATGCTTGCCCCAAGATCACATAATGCTTTCGCAAAATGTAATGACCCAACTGTACAAGGAATAGTGAACGCACCCGGATCTTCTTTCTTTTGTACGAGAGATCTTATAGCAATAGCACTACAATGATGCATTCTATCATCATCCTCGAAAGTGACCGATCCTTTCTTTGTAACCAGATCTTTCATAAACTTGGCATAATCGGGCATTTGTTCTAGAGCTTCTACCAAAGGGACATTGATAGAAAGTTGCTTCAGCATTGTTATAAAACGCCGATATTTACCATCCTCGGTCTTTTTCACTAATCTCTAAGGAAAGGGGGGTCTAGGCATGGGAATTACCTTTATAGGGGCTTCTGCATCTTTTCCAGTGTTATCTTCTGCTTCACCACTAGCCTCTACCACCTTATCATTATCCTTTCTAACCTTTTCCTCATTAGACGGCATAGTTGGTCAATGCTTTGCTTACCACCCCGAGTAGTGATTGCCACACAGTGTGCATCATTTTTTGGATTTTGGACAGTGTTGCTAGGAAGAGTGCCCGGTTGCCGTGTATTCACAGTCGCAGATAATTGGGCCATTTGTAACTCGATCTGCTTAATCGATATTGAATGTGTATCGACTTTTTGCCCAATACCCGCTAAATCACTCCTTAACTCTTTAATGTGCTCATCACTAGCATCGAACCTCCTCATCATTTTGTGCAACATATCCTAGATAGTTATCTCTATGGCATTCACGTCAATAAAAAACTATCTTTCAAATTCGCCTAATTCTAATTTTAAAATATTTGATGGCAAAGACTTTCCTAGTTGGCGTGGTTGAATTCTTTTTAAGACAATTAACGTTGACATATGTTCTTGAAAAACCTTGTTCTGAGGCTACTAGTTCTGAGGTAGCAACGGACGAGGCTACTTTAATAAAGAACAAATTGGCAAATGGGAAGATGATGATTACTTATGCAAGAATTATATTCTTGGAGGAATGTCCAATAAACATTATGATCAATATCATATTAAGTGCAAATTTGTCAATGAGATTTGGTGTACTCTTAAAGCTATCCATTTAGCAGAAGAGGCGAGTTCAAAGAAATTTCTTATTTGAAATTATATGGAGTTGAAAATGATTGATGACAAGTCAATCACTGAAAAAGTACAAGAATTTCAACTTATAGCTAATAAAATTGCTTTATGTGGAATTGCTCTTGATGAAAACTTTCATGTTGGTGCTATTGTCTCAAAACTTTCTCCACCGTTGAAGGAGTACAAAAGCAAACTCTTGAACAAGAAGGAAGATTTGAATCTTCAACAATTATAGTAGCACTAGCAAATTAAGCAAGAGACACGATACCGTGACAATAACCTCTTGAAGGAGCTCATCATGAAAGCTCATGTTGTTGAAGAAAGATCAAGAAGGAACCTACCAATAATAAATTTTAGAAGGCAAAGAAGAGTAAAAATTGCAAGCGTACTGATTCTAATTCTAAGTCGATTGAATGTTATCACTGTCATAAAATTGGTCACTATGCACGTGATTGTAAAATTCTTAAAGCTGAAAAGAAGAAAGAAAAGGCAAATAATAATACAAAAAATGACCTGGTGGCTGATACGCTCAAACTTACTTCTCAAATAAGAAGTAAAGCGGTCGTATCAAGTAAATAACCCAACTAATGAGGTTGGGATCGTTCCCACGAGGAAAATAGTTTAGACTTAACTTCAATCTATTATTACTATTGTTCAGTCAATTACTTCCTTGGAAAGCAAAAATGATATAAAAAAAAGGG
>NC_028640.1:55772070-55780208 GCF_001406875.1 Solanum pennellii
AACTCTAACTATAACAACTCTTTCCTAGTATCTTGCATGCAAAGTGATAAGTTATGTATTTCTAAATCTTTGGTCCGGCATCTAGAAAATTTCACTCCGCACCTTGGTCCGGCTACGGGTGTTGCTATACTAACCCTTACCTTTACCTCATATTAAGCATCGTATTCGATATTTGACTAAGTTATTACCTCGTACCAATCAATACTAGCCTATTAGATAGTATACACTAAATCTATGTTGATAATTCTTTTCCTATTATCTACCTCCTTGGTCCGGCAAGTAGCATTAAGGCGAGTTCTAACGTTGGCCATCTGTTAAAAAGACTTCTAAGAGAAAGAATTATCAATACATGCAAGACACTATTCTAGAATTGTTATTTTAGTTAGGTTTTACCTCATTATTCGCCTATGGTTCCCACAAACCTAGTTATGGAGTTTAGTTACCCATAGTCATAATCACAATATTCAAATATGTAATATAAGAATTCATGCACTTACTTCAATGAGAAAGAATAAAATTCAAAAGTTCACTTGATTAATCAACAAAAGTCACCAACAATCAATTACTAGAGTCTAAAAATATTCAAGAGTCTAACAAAGAGTCTAAAAATAATCCAGAGTCTAACAAAGAGTATAAAAGTAATCCAGAGTCTAACCCCAAAAATGAGGCTTTTCGAACTATTTATAAAAAATAAAAACTTCATTAAATAAGGACTCTATTTGTTGGAAATCTGTCAGAACACGGCTGGATCGACGGACCTCGCGACGGATCATCGTGGTCACGACGGGCCGTCATGGACTCCGTCGTCCCATACTTGTGCAATTTCTTCTGCTGCTCTCTTCATTACCCTCGACGGCAGGTATGACGGATCGTCACAGGCACAACGGCCCGTCGAGGGTCTCCGTTCCAAAACACTTGAACTCTTGGAATTTGGGTACTGGACTACTTCTCTGATCTTCATGACGAACCAGCAGGACGGACCGTCATGGCTGCGACGGTCTGTCACGTACTCCGTAACCCCACACTTGGTCAGACTTCCCCATCTTCCTTCAGCAGCTGCACTACGATGCCACCTACGGACCGTCACGGGCACGACGAACCGTCACAAGCTTCATAGGTGGTACTTTTTTGTATTTCTTGCTCAAAACCTCCGCATTCATCTTTTAGATAGATTTCCTGCAAATAAAGAGAAACTTACATAAAAATTAGCACAAAAAGGCTTTTGGACACACTAAACTTAAGGAAAAAGTATTAAAAATACCGTGGAACCACGGTATATCAGTGGCAATGGTCACAGAAGCATTTGTAGCGGGAGATCAAGTAGAATGGTGGATAGACACTGGCAACTCATCATATATCAGGTAATCAAAATTCTTTCACAACCTATGAATTAGTGGGGGCGATAAAGTTTTACATATGGGAAACTCATCCTCTGCTAAGGGTGTGGGAAAAAAACTGTTGAACTAAAAGTCACTTCCGAAAAGATTGTCACATTGATAGATGTATTGCATGTTCCTGATATTCGAAAGAACTTGGTGTCAGGTACACTTATTTTGAAGCATGGTTTTAAAATGATTTTTGAGGCTGATATATTTATTTTGTCTAAACAAGGCATGCTTGTTGGAAAAGGTTATGCTATAAATGGCATGTTCAAACTCAATATTGAAAACGAAAATATTTCTGCTTATGTTGTGGAGTCTTTAGATTTATGGCATGAGTGTCTTGGTCATGTAAATTTTAGATTCATTCAACTCATGGGGGAAAATGGATTAAGTAAAGACTTTGGAAAGAATCATATTGCTAAGTGTATTACTTGTAGTAAATGTAAAATAATAAATAAACCTTTTAAGTCTGTTGAAAGGATATCTACACTTTTGGAGTTAATTCACACTGATATTTGTGAGATGGATTGTTTATCACGTCATGAAAAGAGATATTTTATCACTTTCATTGACGACTACTCAAGGTATACATATGTCTTTCCATTTAAAACAAAAGATGAGGCATTTGAGACTTTTAAATATATAAAGCAAAAGTTGAAAATAAATTGAGTTTGAAGATTAAATCAATTAGATCTGATAGAGGTGGAGAATATCTAAAATCAGATTTTATTGATTTTTTGTGAAAACGAGGGCATTGAAAAACAATTGACTATGTCTTATACACCACAACAAAATGGTGTAGCGGAAAGAAAAAATAGAACTCTCATTAAAATGGTTAACTCTATGCTTTATGGATCTGGTATCACTGGAAATTTGTGAAAATTTGTGGACTAAAGCCTTATTTTTTGCATCTCATATTTTGAATCGAATTCCTTCTGTGAAACATGATTCATCTCCATATGAACGTTGGAAGAATCGAAAGCCAAATATAAATTATTTTAAAGTATGGGTTGTTTGGCTCATGTTAGATTACTAGATCAACAATTAACTAAGATTGGATATAGAGGAGTAGATTGTGTATTTATTGATTATTCACAAACACCTAAGACTTATAGGATTTTGAATCTTGAGACTCCAAGCCCTCATACAAATTATTGAATCGTTGCATGCTAACTTTTTTGAGCTTATATTTCCTAAGAAAAAAGAATCTTTGGAACAAAATACAAGTTCTTCTATATCTATTCTTAAAAGAAAAATAGTTGTACCTTTTGGATAAAGTCAACCATGACGTAGTGCAAGATCAGCCAAATCAAGAGACTTTTGACCAAATTTTCAAGTTTATTTAGTTGAAAGGGATCCTGAAAGTTATGCTAAAGCAATGGTTTCACATGATGTTCCTTTTTGGACTGAAGCTATTGATGTGGAAGATTGAGATTTTTTCTCTTAATAAATTTATAAGACCGATCTCGGTTGGAGTTAGTAAGAAAACTCTTGATAAGTTTTTTCTATATTCCTACTGAAGAGAAGGATGAGATTTTATTCTCTTAATAAGTCTATAAATTGATTTGGATTGGAGTGTGTAGGAATAATCTTGATAGATTTACCGATACTTTGTTGTAAAGGAGGATGAGATTAATTTTCTCTTCATGAAGTTCATAGACTATTTGGTCAAAGTATGCAAAGTTACTCTTGATGAATTCACCGCACTAAGTGCGAAGTGGAGGCCGCTTCAATAACATTTTTAACAGGGAAATCTTAAAGCACTTGGCTAAAAGGATTCAGGATACATGGCCTTTAGGTGTCAAAGGATTTCGATTTTCACCGAAACATAGTGATATGCGTGGAGTATTTTTCTAACTTCATTCAATGAACCACTTAGTTCAAGATTTGCTCACTATGTAGTCAATGATTTAGAAAACCTTCACTAGCTAATGATTCAAGTCCAAAAGACACCATTATTGATGATGTTGCTAGATTAATGTCTCAATATAATTTTTTTAATTTTTTTTTTTAGATTTTTCAAAGATATAATTTCTTGAAACAAGTGGGGAATTACAAGAGTTAGTGTTTCAATTAATTTTGAAATAAGTTTTAAAATAACAAAATAATGAATGCAGTTGTGACATTCTTTTTTGTTTAATTCTACGTTATAGGATTTTGGAAGAGGCTTTTTAATTCTACGTTAAGGATTTTTTGAAAGATGACTTTTATTTTCCATTCATGAACCTATAATAAATTCTATTATTTAAAAGTCTTTGCTTGCAAAACTTTTATCCTATAAATTGAGTTTTATTTTAGTTGAAAAAGAGAAGCATGTCCAAAAAAAATACTTTCCCTTGAAAACACTTGTGAGACATTAATCAGAAGGTGAAATCACCAATTCAAGAATAGAAGAGCAACATTCTTGAATGCTACTTGTTTTGTGGCTTAGTTGAATCTCGAAGATAAAGTTGTTATTTATTCTTCCGATTGCTCGTGGGAGAGACTCCAACTATCTTCAAGAAATGTATTAACGTGCCTCTAAGCCAAGCAAGTTTTGTTTTTTGGATTCCTTGTATCATTCTTGTTCATTTGTTCTGACACCTACAAAATTAGAATATTGCTAGGATGAAACAAAAAGAAAAGATACTTATTGCAGTATCTCCAATGAACATATGAAATCAGAAAGATGATAGGCTAGATTGTAGAATGATTAACATCTGATAAAGAGAATATACACAATATATTATAGTAAATGAGACTCTTTGTTTCCCTCCTCTGTTATGCCTTTTCATTTGCATCATTTTAATATGTCTTCATTATTATAGGATAGATTTACTGAAGGTTGAAACTATATAATTGTACAATATAATTAAGATATTATTAATTAAAAATTTTATATGTAATATTAAAAAATAACTCCAAGAAATTGAACATATTACAAAAAATTAATTTCCATTAAAATAATTTATTTACATATTAGAGTATCAAAATAAGAATTAAGGAGACATAAATCAACACAGGTAAATAAATTAACAATTAATTAATTTATAAATAGGGCTAAGAGATAAACTTCAAAATTTCAAAACTATTTTTTTTAAAAAAAAAAAAAAGGAAAATGTGCCTTAAGATAATTAAACTTTATTATATACTTTATATACTAATATTTTACTAATAAGCAATTAGATGATTTTTACAATTTCAATTTAAGGATAGGGATAAGATAGTAATCCAAATTTTCCCTTTTAATTTTAGACTATGTATTAAATTATTAAATGTGATTAACTTTCAAGACTTTTCAATTTTAAAATTAAGAGTGGTTACGTTAAGACTATAAAATAATTAGTAATTTATTTATTAATATTTAATTACTTTGATTGTGATTTAATATAGGGGCAAAATGATAATTCAACTTTAGCTCTATGACGGGTATGAATTCTTATAAATTATTTTTACTAATGACAACGTAACTAGAAAAAAAAAGTAACTGACAATTATCTCTGACTCTTCATAGAAAGATAGTGAAAAGATAAATCTAATAATTGTAGAACTTTCTGTACAAGTTTTTTACTTTTTTAACTTGCTCATGTTGCAAGTCAAAATAAAATTGATGTTATTCTATATATATCTTAATTCATCCGACTAAGTGATGTGGTTTTGTATTTTATAAACTTTATAAACGGCATAACATATTCCATAACTTGTAAGCTATTAAAGTAGTTTTCCACCTTGCGATGTGCGGGTTGTTTACCTAATAATTGATGATATTGAAAGACAAATATGATATTTTTCAGTAAAACAAAAATGTGACAAATGATAATAATATGAGAGTTATTAGTTTGACAAAGTCTATGAATGACTCAATTGTAACTCTCTTTAATTATCATGTCTCTAACCAGAACATATTTCCAAACAAAATCAATGACTGATTATCATAATTAAGCATTAAATTACCTGTCACCAGTTAACGTCAATCCAAAATAAAAATTCAGTTCATGTATTGCTTAACATTATTTAGATATCTTCATACATACATATCATTTCCCGGGTGCTAGAAGAAATGACAGACAAATCCTTCTGAAACAAAATTAAAACAAAGCAATCAAGGTCTATCGTTATACCTTTTTGTCTGGCATTATTTTAGGACAAAAGTGAGCTCGAAATGAATAAGAATGAACACAAGCTCGTCTAAACTGTTTAATCTGTACAATTATATGATTTGGGTTCCAACTTCAAATCTAGCTTTGAGAAAAACAAGGACCAAATAAAAGATTGCTTGCTGCCAAACAGCAGGGTGTTTGGCTCCCGAAATCCATTACAAATTTACAGTAGCTTGGTCCAGGATCCTAAGAACGGGAAAACAGCAATTAGCAGTCTCAATACAAATGGAGTTCCTCTCCTTCCGATTCTCTTGCTCAATTTACCATCAGTCCATTGTTTTGGTTCAGCCAGACTCTGATTGAGGGACTTTTCCTGATGTCCTTCCATCCCATGATTGTCTAGTTCATCCCAACCACCAAAATTTAGAGTGCTTCCTGATTTTTTTCTATCTGGTGCACCATTTGAGGACTGATAATCTCGAACCTTGCCATTTCGAGTATTTACTCCTTTTCCCATTGTTGTTCCAGGGTTGCTCGCTGCTCTAGCACAGCGTCTTTTCTTTTTCTTGTAACTGGATCGTGGACCTTCATCGGACCATCCCCAGATGGCATCCATCACTAATGAAAGAGCAGACTGTGCCAAAGGAAGTGCTAATGCCATGATAATAGTATTTGTGCCTGTTCCAAGTACTACTGACATAATAATAGCTGGAAGCATCCAACCAAAGGCTCTCAGCACCTGCATCAGACCATAAGACAATTATACTTATAATAGTCGGCAAAAATGGAGGTTTTATAAGCAAGCATTAATAAATCGAATTTTCCACTGGTCACAAAAATACAAGCCAACAGATTAAAACACTCAATATATTTCACATATTTAGATGATCTTTGAAACCTAATGAACATAAAAGGGTGAAATTTTGTCGTTACCAGGTGATCCCCAGCAATATTTCTACTTTAATTCAGTCTAATAGCTCGTATGTAGATAGAAAATGCTAAATTATGTGATCTCAGTGTCATCATCATCTCTTCCAATAGATATGACATAAAAGAGTTTCCAGTTTCGTAAACTGATGCTTTTCTAGAAAGAGCAGAAAATATGTAAGGTACAGGTGGCAGAGCTGCAAATGAGTTCGATAAAAACAAGCTTTATCAAAAGAAAAAGTGAAAATACATAAGTAGCACCTCAAACTTACTTTGATAACTCGGCTACATGCCTTAACTTTACGGGTGTTTCTTTACCATATTCTAGTTTAAAGTGAAACAAACCCAGATTAATGTACAAGAGAGATACACGTGTGAAACGTGCCCGACATGTGTATAAGATCATTTTAAAAACTTTACGGGTGTTTCTTTACCATATTCTAGTTTAAAGTGAAACAAACCCAGATTGATGTACAAGAGTAATACACGTGTGAAACGTGCCTGACATGTGTATAAGATCATTTTTAAAATTATTTTTATTATTGTTCATTTTACTATTATTATTATTGTTTTTCCGTTCTTCCTTCCTTATTCTTTCCCTACTCTTTTTCTCTACATCCATGGCTATGAGTTGCATTTTCATGGCGTAGTTTTTCAGTAATCAAATCCATAACACAGACACTGCTCACAATTCAAAGGGCTTCTCAACAAGATAGACCATTGTATAGAGGAAATCAAGGTCATCCGAATTCAATTTTCCGGTGAAGGTTGTTCGGTTTCAATCTCTACTTTTGGATCTTGGATTCCGATTTGTAAGGGGTAAGATTTGAGGAAGGTGATTTAATCAGTGTTTTACAAAGGAAACATAGACATTGTCCACTTTATGGGGAAACAATGGTGATAGCAAACAACTTTTCTGCCAACCAAACTCACATCTGTATTGTCTAAGAAACAAATTTGAACTTCCATTTATAATAATATAATATTAAACCCATTAATCAATTTTCTGTACAAAGAAAACGAGAATGACGTAGATGAGGGAAAAGATGTCGAGGGAGATGGTCCGCGTCAGAAAATCCTGGGAAGCAAGAAAGAGGAAAGGGAGAAAATAATAATAAAGAAAAATAAAAGGAAAATGTTAACCTAAAAGAAAAATACTAAGAATATATGATTAAGTATAACTAATTGCTAAGTTGCTCGGACTCGGGTGTGGGTGGATAAGGGTGTGGATCTACAAGTTGGATCCTTCATGATCATATTTTTAAGATTCAGGGATAAGGATCCATGCATGGATTAAAATATCTAAAAATAGAGTTGTAAAACCTAAATTATGAGATATTTTGTGGAGAACTTGAGGAGAATCTTGGAAGGAGATTAAAGGAAAAGGAGCGACATAGAAATTTCTATAAACAAGGTATTTCATTTTCTTCAATTTCACCTTAGCTTTTGTATTGATAATTGGAATCAATAAAACTATCCCCATCGATTTTGGTCCAAGTACCCAAAATTTGACCAAATCAGACACGGATTCCACACCCATACCCATGTCGTGTCGACACGGGCGCGGCACCAAAAGTGAAGAGCTCGAGCAACTTAGACTAATTGTATATCATCCAATAAGAAGATGACAAATGTACCTTTTGAGCATTTTGTGTTATTTTTCCTTTCATGCTCTTCCCGAAAGTTGATGACATTCTGTGTGTCATTCCATCTGTTAAGGGAGTATTAATTTCACTTTAGAGGGGGGGGG
>NC_028640.1:55780775-55850977 GCF_001406875.1 Solanum pennellii
GGGGGGTTAAGTTCAAGTCTGTAGCCTAGTTCTCCTATCAAGTTCGAAGTGCAATTTATGCATTTTCCAAAAGAAAAAACAACAGTTCAAGGACAATTAGGAAGCACGAGGAACAACAACACCTCTTACCTAGATAGAAGCTGGCTTAGTCTAGCAGACTCAAGACCCAATAGCATGAAACTCAACTTAGATATAAAATTGCAGAAAGGAGAAAAAAAACTGATGTAAAAACCATGAAACAAATTGGACCCATATAAAGTCCTATGTTGAGTTATATAGTTGTTCCACAGCAGTTCAACGGTCTTGAATTACTCCACCAGTTGTCTTAAGGTCTTGGGCTGGATTCTGAATTCTTTCACCACATAAAAGTGCATGTGTGAACCACAAAATCTGGATACACGTATAGTAGGGTCTCAACTCATATGGTTGTTACACATGAGTTGTTTAGAGCTTCTAAATCAATTTATAAAGGTCTCAAACTATCGCCTTAGATTTTGAGTCTGAATGCTCAGATTCTCACACACATATAACTGGAGAAACTTTTATACCAAGCAGGATCTGATCCTTAATTTTTTGTATTTAAGTTCATCATCTGCATGCCAGTGGCAAGGAAGTGAAAGAACCACAAATTAAGTGTTTAGGCTTTTTACTGAAGCGACTAATGTTTTTTTAACAAATTCGCCTAACACTTCTCAAGAAACAAAGAAGTAATCTTGTTCATAACTATCAAACAGAAACTCTGATACATTCTCTTAATTTAGGAAGTCTTGACCTTATATGACGTCAACATGAATTTAACTTATATCTAACTGCTTATAAGTTGCACTATGAAGGATCTTATTTACCTGATGACTTTATCTTTTACCTGATTAAATCCCCCCATGTACTTTTCTTGTATCACCATTTACCACCTTACCAAATTGAAGGATCTCTTTTCTTTGTTATCATTCCACAAATTCCTTCTGATCTTGTTCAAGTTATTCTTCACACTGGAAGGCATAGGAAAGAGCAACATAAGGTAAGTTGGTAAGGAATCAAGAACACTGTAAATAAGTATAACCCTGCTAACCCAGATATAGGTATTGTCTATTCCAAGTTTCAAGTTTCTTTCAAATCTTTCTTCAATCTTTGCCTTATATTGTTGCTCCTAACGGAATGCCCAAAAAAATGGTTGGAAGCTCACCAATTAGACACCCCAAATTCTCATTAGTATGTGCAAGTCATCCACATCATTAACGGTAAATAGCAAGCTCTTTCACAAGTTGATCTTTAAACTGAGACTGATTCAAACAATAGCAAGATGGCTCTTAAATATCTAAGTTTCTCCTTAGCTCCACAAGAAACAAGAATATCATTGGCATATAGTACGTAGAAACCTTCACTCTATCAAGTCTTATTGTCCCAGTTTTGAACCCTTTAATCCAATGCAAAGTCATCGCTCTGTGTAGCATTAGACTGATTCCTCCCATAGAAGGACTATATAAGAAGGGGATAGAGGGTCCCCCTGTCTTAATTCCTAGAGTCTTCTGGAGTTCCATTAATAATCACAGCTTACGTAACAGTGGAAATGCACCATTTAATACACCAAATCCACTTTTCGCCAAATGTCATATATTTTAACAGATTAAGTAGGTAAAACCAATTCACATATGAAATTCCTTTTCTATGTCCAACTTACATAAATTACAGAATACCACTTCACCATGTCTCCTACTAAGCACTCAATTGCAATGAGCACTGGGTGCATTATTTATATGAAGGCCTTTTGTGTATCTACTACCAAGTACCAAGCATTTCATAACCTTCTTGTCTTTCTATCAACAAATAGGAAATGATGTTATAGTGGCTTTCCAATAAGCTAATTAGCCTGAAATCCCTCAATGCACTTGCCTTCTTAGGGATTAAAGACATGCAAGAGGCATACAAGCTTCTTTCAAATTTCCCAGAATGATAGAAGAAACCTACAGCAGCCATAACATCATCCTTCACCATGGACCAACAATGTTTAGGTTCAGGAACCTTCTCACTTAACAACTTCTAATGATATACTCCACTTCCTCTTCTGGAAATGGTCTATGAAGCCATTCACTATCTTCTGCTGATAATCTGGAACAATTGGCTTGGAAGGAGGGCCTCCAATTTTCATCTTCCCTGTACAAGTCCTTGTAACTAAGTATCTCCTCATTGATTACTCCACGTTTATCCACCTCTACTCCGTTAACTTTCGGCTTTTCAATCATGATACTCCGTTGATATTCAACTTTTCAATCATATTAAACCTTCTGTTGTGTAAAAACTCTATTTCTTTGAATTGTCCCCCACTCTTATCCACGAAAATCTGGATCTTTGTCTACATAAAATTTGTGCTAACCTTATCACCTCATGTAGTTCCATCATGGTACCAGCCCTCTCTGTTAACTGCTCTTTATTAAGCACCCCGACTTCTTCAAAGCCGTGCTTACAGAAGATCTGCATTTCATTCTAATAGATAAAATCAAAGCTTTCTCTTCACAGCCCTCAAAGCCCAATCCATTTGTTTACCCACCTTGGTTATACATCTTTGAACCCATTTTTAGAAACACAATCAAATTTAATAGAAGGATAAGAAAATTGTATGCACTGTTGCGTTGCATGCTGGACGTCATCTCTGTTCATGGTAATGCCAGAAGTTTGTCAGAAGAAGACAGAGAACCTTCCTCTGCAGAAGTAGCTTCTAATCTTCTGTCACTTATCAAAGCCCCCAAATCGAACCTTTGCATATGTTTCCTACCTAAAAGAAGAAACTTGGTCAACTTCGGATGATAGCTGCTCGGCAATCACCAAAGGTTCTGGAGAAATTATATCACGATTTCGAGCTTTATGTTGGGCTGCTGACAATTCCATGAGAAAAGAGTCTGATTTGAGCCCATTAATATCTACTGAATGGGTCATTGGAGAGGCATTACCAACCCCACAGAAAATTCTCGTTTTTCAGTAATTTTATCCTTTGCTACTCTGCAATCACCAACGACTCTGGAGAAATTATATCACGATTTCGAGCTTTATGTGTATAATTTCACGAGAAGGTTTCAATGGACAAAAAAAACATGGTTAAATCACCTTTTACTCCGAGACAATGGACTCAAACCATTATTCGACTTTTGCTTTTTCATTTCCATTTGTATTTGCATGTGGACCACATGAATGATTTTGCACCGATTGAAATTTAGAATCAAAGCTGCGGTAGAGGATGTGCTGCTATGGGAAACCCTCAATGACTTCAGTAGTGCGTGGAATTACTGATGCACCTCCCTTTTCATTATCAATTCTTCCACAGGACCTCTGGCCATTACCATCGTTTCGAGAAAAAGATTTCCATCATAGTTGTACAGCCTTCTCTATACCCACCTGAATTTTAATTCCGCACTCTCCGTCTTGAATAAAATGTATAACTGTGTTTGGGCCGATGAGGATCGAACTTGAATTGTCGCCCATTTCAAATGTTCTCTCGTACGTGTCACATCATCTAGACTCAAAAAACCCCTATAGTGCTTTCCAATAGCTCAGATAGTGTCTCCCCGCAACATATGTGCCAGGAAGTTCAATCGAATCCATGTGGTCGGCAATATTATTCTTCAAGCATTAGACATGCCCAAACAAAAAGATTGTTCTAAAACCCCTCCATATCAAATCACTCACAAGAGCCCTAGCTGCTTCATAATTTGATGGAAATTCAATAAGAAAGCTTTTACCGACCATGTCCATCATTCCAGGTTCTGCCACCAAGTTCATTCCAGTTCTTCGTAGCACATATATTAATCATATGCTCTACCCCAATTTTGATGTGACACTCTTTCCTTTTTAGTCGGTTCAAACTTCAAAAACAAATAACACATTTCCATATTTCGTAACTACTTAAATTTAAAATGTTCATTTTACCTTTAATGAGATCATTTATAGCCACACGAATGTCTATGGCTTATTTTAAACCACAAGTTTCAAAAGTCTTACTTTATTTTATGTTCCTATCTAATTAAGATATTAGGCACTTGCTCATACAATTCTGTTGTTATACTTATGACCTAATATACACAACACCTCCTTATCACAACCGGCATTTAGTTTTCGAGTTAGATTATTTCTGGATTATGGTAGCCCCTGCATATGACTTGTTATCAACTCTTTTTTGTTGACAAAGAAACCCACAGCTACTACCCTTCGGGTGCACACATGATATACCCTGGTCCTTTAGTGTTATAACCTGCAAATCATACAAGAGAGGTAAATCACACTAGGCAAGCAATGAGTGACGAACTCGACCAAGAAACATACAGGGTGTTTCAAAATTGAGACCCCCCATTTGGGAGATCATCTATTCAACCAACACAGTGACCCTTGCCGGTTTGTTGTCGACTTTCCAAATGTTTTATTATTTCGTTTCTCTGCAAATCTTTGGATGTTCCTTGCAATATTAGCCCATCCTTTATTCTCCTTGAACTTAGGAACAATAACATGTCTCTTCCTTCTTCCTTGTACCGCAACTATTCTGATGTATCTACCCTGACCGATCTCATATATGGAGTATTCATATGACCACTGCTGCTTCACCCATTTGTCGTTAATTTCCCCTATACCTTCTAAAGCTAAGCACATGATATGACCAATCCACAGAAGTACATTATGACTAATATGTATACTTCACCCATTTGTCGTTGATTTCCCCTATACCTTCTGAAGCTAAGCACATGATATGACCAATCCACAGAAGTACATCATGACTAATATGTATACTTGTCATGAATCCTCTGCTACTTCCAATCCACCCGTATCAATTAGCACCATCTTCCTCGATATCAAATGAGTTCCAACTGGTAACAAATAGCAAGCTTCTGCTGCGATTAAAAGCACCCTAAGCAAATTCGGTGAAATTTCATGTTGAATGTGGTGCCTCAAAACCTGGAGATTAGTTCCACTTTCTGATGTATGAATATACAACTTAAAAGTAGGATTACAGTATTTGGCAGAATCTGATTAGTCAGTTGCCATATTTTAGGCTTTAGTTTGAACTAGTATCTTAAATAGCTTATAGAAAATGAATTCTGAAACAGGCTTCTTAACTCCACCAGTCATCAATGGTGAAAATTATCAAGCTTGGGCAATTAGAATGACGGTTCATCTTGAAGCGGTGGATCTCTGGGAAACAGTACAAGAGGATAATGAAGTAACTCCTCTCGATAGTGCATTAGATGAAACATCACAAGGAGAATAAGACAAGGAAAGCCAAAGCTAAAGCTTGTCTTTTCTCTTCAATATCCCATTCAATTCTTCCCAGAATTATGCAAATGAAGTCTGCTGCAGAAATTCAAGAGTATCTCAAACAAGAATACCAAGGAAATGAAAGAGTGCAGAATATGCAAGTGATGAATCTGAGTCGAGAATTTGAAATGAAGAAAATGAAAGACTCAGAAACTATAGAAGACTATGCAGACCAACTACTCGACTTGGCCAACAAGGTGAGATTGTTTGGTAAGAATTTCGTTGATGAAAGAATTGTTCAAAAGATTCTTGTTACTATGAAGTCACAATCTTTAGAGAATTCTAAAGATCTGTCAAGCGTTACCTTGGCAAATTTGTTAAAGCTTTGCACGCATTGGAGCAAAAGAGATTAATGAAGAAAGAAGGTTTTGTTGAAGGTGCTTTTCAAGCTAATTCACATAACAACGAGCCAAACAAAGGAAGGAAAAAGAACAAGAAGCAGAGTTCAAGCAATAACTACAACAATCAGGGCGGAAGTCAGTCTACCTGCCCTCTTTGCAGAAAGAAAAATCCCTCT
This sequence comes from Solanum pennellii, assembly GCF_001406875.1. NCBI lineage: Eukaryota > Viridiplantae > Streptophyta > Magnoliopsida > Solanales > Solanaceae > Solanum > Solanum pennellii. The sequence continues at coordinate 55,786,588 of NC_028640.1, forward strand.
CAAAAAAGTTGATGGAGACCAGATGTCAAGTGCAACAATGTGGTAAAATAGGCCATGTCGAGAGGGTATGCAAGTCACAACCGCAACAACAAGAAGCTAAGGTTGTTGTAAATCAATATCAAGAAGCGCAATTGTTTGTAGCAACCTGTTTTGCTAGCAAAAGCGCTTCTAAAAGTTGGTTAATTGAGAGTTGGATACACAAATCATATGACCAGCAACCAAGAACTCTTTAAACATCTAGATAGATCTTTTATTTCCAAAGTGAAAATTGGAAATGAAGAATATCTCGATGCAAGAGGCAAAGGAATTGTTGCAATCGAAAGCCTTACAGGTTTGAAACTTATAGTTGATGTTCTCTTTGTTCCTGATCTTGACCAAAACCTCTCAAGGGTTGGACAGCTACTTTTTAATGGTTTGAAAGTGTTGTTTGAAGAAAAATCATGTGTCATCAAGGATGCTGATAATAAAGAGATGTTCAAGATCAAGATGAGAGGAAAAAGTTTTGCCTTAAGCCTGTTGAACAAGGAGCAAGCAGTACTTATCTAGTTGGAAAATAACTCAGAACAACGGCACAAAAGACTCGGACATTTTGATCATATGATGTTATACTCTTCATGGAAGAAAATCAACTAGCAGAAGGTCTTCCAAGCCTTGAGAAGAACCTACCGGCATGTGAAGCTTATTAGTATGGGAAGCAAACAAGGTTGCCTTTTCAAAATTCATCATGGAGGGCAAAGAAGAAGTTGCAGCTTATTATTCACACGGAAGTAGGCGGACCTCAGAAAACACCATCTTTACAAGGTAGTAAGTACTATATTGCCTTTATTGCTGATTGTACCAGATATTGTTGGATTTAATTTTTTTGAAAATGGTAACTTTGTCTATTCCTCAAAAGTCAGTACACTGATCAGTATTTACAACATGTACTTCAAATTCTACTATCTTTAACTAAATTGAGTCTAGTACATCAATTAAGGAGATAGTATCATTTGACTATAGTTGATTACACCAAAAACATAGTAGCATAAGACAATTTAGTTTGACTTTTTGCATACTATTCTCAACACTATCGAAAGCTCTAGTGTTGCTTTCCTTCCATATTGCCCACCATATGCTAGCTCGGACAATTCTCCATCATCTCTATTCTTGGATTGCTTTCCTGCTTCCTCCCAACTCTGAATTGCTTTTGTGATCTTGGCAGGCATGGTCATGACATACACTTAAGGCTCAGGAATAACCTTGTCATCTTGCAATGTAGAAAGAGATGGTTAACTGTCTCAGCAGTTTCACCACAAAAGAAACATCTAGAACATAATGGTATCCCCCTTTTCTTTAAGTTGTCTTGAGTCAGTACAGTCTCCTTGGCTAACAACCAAACAAAACATGTCATTTGAGTGGAATTTTTTACTTCCAGATTCCTCTCCATGGCTAGTGACTTTGAGGTTGATTGGTGTGGTTCAACCAGTTGTATGCACAACCCACCTTAAAGCTGCCATTTCAATTGCCTTTCCACCACAAAATGTCCTGACCTCCTATTAAATTGCCCAATGGTGTTGAAAAAATTTACTAACCTTGAATCTCCCAATCATTTAATTGTCTTCTAAAGATGAAGTTCCACCCTTGAGGAGTCCAGTGATCTACTATAGTCTTCTGTTGGTGAGACTCCAGAGAGTATATATCAGGATACAAGGCCTCTAGCCTACCTGCCTCATGCCAAACATCTTTCCAGAATTCTATAATCTCTCCATTCCTCACTTTGATCCGTGTGTTAGCCTTAAATTCGGACCACAAAGATCTAATGGATCTCCATACACTAACCCATATGTTGTAGTCACTTCTTTGGTCATCTAGTTATCTTCCTCCTTATATTTCGCTTTAATGGCTTCCTTCCAGTAGGTTTACTCTCCATTGTTTAACTTCCATAACCATTTCATCATAAGAGCTTTGCTTTGATTCAACAAATTCCTTATTTCGAGACCTCCATGCTTCTTTCCCACTATCACAACATCCCATTTAACCAAGTTGTAGCCTTTCCTCTCACTGTTTCCTTGCCAAAGAAATTTTCTTCTGATTTAATCTAACCCAGTGATTACACTTTTGGGAATTGGGAATTCTGACATCATATAGGTTGGTAGTGAATCAACAACAGAATTAATCAAGGCAACCTGCCACCCTGGAGAGAAATTATGATTTCCATCTTCCTAACTTCATTTCACATTTCTCAATTACATTGTTCCAGATTTCATATGACTGAGATTTGGCCCCCAAAGGCATCCCAAGATATGATGTAGGCACTCCAATGTCCCCTCCCAGAACCGCATTTAATGCTTCCATGTTGTGTACTTCATTAATTGGATAGAGGTGGCTTTTCCTCCAATTTATGTTAAGACCAGAGAACCCTTCAAACAACACTAGGGTCACCCTCAACATCTTTAGTTGACCTTCATCAGCATCACATAATATCAATGTGTCATCCGCGTATTGTAGATGGGTAATTTCCACATTATCAACTTCCTATCTGTTGACTTCAAAACCTCTAAGTCATCCCTTCATTTTAGTTGATTTGATCATATTGTTCAGCCCTTCCATAGCAAGTAGGAAAAGGAAAGACGACAAAGGGTCTCCCTGCCTTAGTCCCCTCTCTGCACTAAAGAAACAGACAGGGGATCCATTCATAAGTAATGAGAATCTCACAGTACTGATACAATGTCTGATCCATTGGATCCACTTCCTCCCGAATCCCAATCTCCCCATTGTGGTCAAAAGATATTCCCAATTAACATGGTCATAGCTTTCTCCATGTCTAGCTTACAAAGTATCTTGGTTTCTTTTGCTTTTGTCTGGAATCCACTGCCTCATTAGTTATCAACACTGGATCCATGATTTGCCTTCCTTGGATAAAAGCCATTTGTCGGGAATCCACAAGTTTAACCATTACCCCTTTCATTCTCTCTGTCAGAACTTTAGCAAAAAGCTTATAGATGCTGCCTATTCATTTGATGGGTCTGAAATCTCTCAATTCCTTAGCACCCTTCTTCTTTGGGATGAGAGTAATAAATGTTGCATTTAAACTTTTTTCAAACACTTCCTGCTCATAAAAGTTTTGGAAAGCTTTCATGACGTCCTCCTTTACCACCTCCCAACATTTTAAGAAAAAAACCATCGTGAATCCATCAGGCCCAGGTGCTTTATCAATTACACACATTTTAGGACTTCACTCTCCTCAAAGTTCCTCTGCAGATTCTCCTTTTCCTCCTCTGTTAACCCGAGGCAATTTGCATCAGTATAGGCAGGTCTCCAGTTAGTAGTTTCAGTATATAGCTTCTTGTAGAAGTCTACTATCTAACCTTCAATTTTTGCAGGATCTTGGGTTAGTTCTCCTTGGACCATTAGTTCATCAATATTGTTGTACCTCTTGTGTAATGGCCATTTTGTGGAAGAACTTAGTGTTCTTAACCCCCTCTTTTAACCATAGTGATCTTGACTTTTGTCTCCATGCAATTTCATCATATTTGAGCAATTCCTCGAACTCTAGTAATCTAGAGTTCTTCCTTGCTACCTCATCCTCCGTAAGTGCTCTACCCTTACTAGCTTCGTCAAAAACAGCCAACTCTTTGAGTAAGTTCCTCCTTTTAGCTCCCCTTAAGCTTTCCTTTTAATACCTTAAGTTTTGAAGCAAGTATGAGATGGTCTCCCAGAGAAGCTGAAAGTGTCCCACCATTCTTTGATTCTGTTTGTGAACCCATCTGTTTCTAACCACCAGTTTTCAAACTTTAAATAATTATGTTTTGGCTCCACACTCCCTGTAAGCAATGCAATAGGAGTTTGGTCTGATCCGAGGCTTTGTAAAGCTATCTATTTGATGTTGTTGAAGCTTTCATCCCATTCTTTTGATATCAAAATCCTATCAATTCTGGAGGCAATGTCTTGACTGTCTCCTTTGAACCAAGTATATTGGCCATCCTCTAGTTGAGTGTCAAGCAACTTCAGATCTTCCATAAAATCTGAAAATTCTCTCATGTCTTTTGTTCTCAAACAGTTTCTCTTCTCTGAGATGAACCTACGTCCTCACCACATTGAAATCTCCACACACAGCCATGGCCCTTCTATTAAACCCCTTATCGCCCCTATTTCCTCCCAAACAAGCCTTCTTTCTACATAACAGTTGGGGGCATACACCCCTGTAATGTGACAACTGAAGTTTTGAAGTTGAGCTTCAAATTTGCCAGTCTCCAAAATATCCCCCTTCCACACTCTATTGTCCCACAACATTAAAATTCCCCCTCTAGTCCCACTAGCTTCCAAACATGCATATTTGACTCATCTCCCTACCCAAATTTGCCTAATCTCCTCTATCACATCCCCCTCTAACTTAGTATCTTGCAAACAAATGATGTATGCATTCCACACACACACATACACCCCATAACACTTTTGACTAATCTTCTCTTATCCTTGTTATTCAATCCCCTTAGATTCCATGTAACCAATTAAAACTTCATCTATCACTAATGAGCAAGTTTCTCCCCATACCCCCGGTTCCACTATTTTTAAATTTCACATCAAAGCTTACTAGACTTTCGAACTCTTGGGAACCTCTGCACCTTGTTTTCTTGCATACATCCTCTACTTTCATTCTTCTTGCTTGTCTTGAGCTGTCTACTTGAAGTAGTAGCTCCAAGGCCTCCTCTTCATGGCCCTGGAAGTCAACACCCAAAACTTTACCCAACTTGATCAAGTTTTGTTGTACCCAGTTTGAAGTCTCCCTCTCCTTATTTCTTTTTTCTTCTTGCTGTTGAATTTGGAGCGGTTGTGGTTCCTCAATCTCCTAGTCCTTCATGAGAGTGATCGAACCATTATCCTCCTCGTTTTCTGAAATCTCCCCCCTTAGTTTATTATGATCAATCTCTATTAATTGGCGTTGAGATTCGATAATTGATTCCCTGACCATGTTTGCCATCTCCTCCTCTACATGGGCAATTTGACTCAAGTTCTGTGTGGCTGTTCTTTCTGTTTCTTGATTGTATTGCAGCTCCGGGAGCTTTGGGAAATTACCACTATTATGTGGTATTGGGCTTTTACAACTTATGCCATTAAAAATGACTTGACTTAAAAAGTCAGGCCCATTCTTGTAAATTTTCCTCTTTCTATTGGGTTGTTGATGGCCCAAAGATTCTCCCTTAATTAAATGAGATGTGTGCCCCACGTGTGGTGCCCTCTCTCTTCTTTTTACAGTTGGGTCCACTTGTTCCTCTGATGCAAAATCCTTAAACTGTTGGGATCGTACTTTTCCACATGCTTTACTACTGACTTTACCACAACCTTTACCAACTTCAGACTTTTGTGCAAAAGCATGTACCGGGTAATATATGTGCTCTATCTTCTCCATGTGCACTATCTTCTCCGGTGACTCTATTTTCAGTTTGCAAAGATTACGGTTGTAATTCTACTCTTACTTGGAACTCAACCCATATCGGAAAGTGGAATATTACTCCATTTCTGGAGATTGAAACTTCTTTGGGAATGTTTCTTCCATCATTAGCAACCAGAAATCTTGCCCAATTCATATGATTTCTTAGTTTTGTTTCCTCCTCTGTGGCCACCCAACCTCCACATAAGTTTTCGATTCTTGAAATACTCTCTCCGACCATAAATGAAGGGGGATTCTAACAATTCTTATCCATGTTTCCATCGTCCGAGTATTATTGGGGAGACAACCTACCATCGGATTCCACCTTTCAAGATTGAATCTGTGATTCTTCCAGTTCCATACCTCCATACATTTCATAGATGTTAACTCCAAATGCCTTTTCCAGAGTGTTGATGACCATCTTCTTATCTCAGGCAAAGTTGGCTTTTCCTTCATCTGTCCTTCCAGATGACCTACTAGGCATCTTTCTAGAAGCCCATTCTTTTGGTCTTCAACATGTGTGTGAACTCCAATAATACTAGCATTGTTCGTAATCTCTGCTCTTTTATAGTCTCTGATTGCCATTTACTATCCTTAACTGCCTTTGCATAAGGGTAGTTGGCTTTAGTTAATTTAGGAGATCCTGGCACTTCCATACTTTTAGAGCATTAAATGAGGATGACCAGTATGGACCTACCTCCATTATTGATGGAAATGATACTATAAATCTTCCATGTTCATTATGTTTCCTAGTACAGAAATGATCCGCCTCTTTTTCTGCAGTTTTCCGTCTTCTGATTGTTTTCTTCTGATCGCTGGAAGCTTCTCTGAGAGTGAAGCAGATCCATTCCATGGTTTTCTTCTCATGGAAGATCTCCTCATCAACTTTCTACTCCTCTCGACCCATTCGAATCACATAGAGAAGCCAGTGCTCCATTTAGTGATGTCAAAAGATTTAAAACCCGCATTGAAATAATTCCTATTATCACCCATTGCAAAGTCTGAAAGAAGGAACCGAATCTCGGGAAACTATCACGTAAGGTGATAGTTCAGAAAGGTAATGAAAGGGAAGGAATGAAAATGAAGGTTCCGGCGAGAGAGTGCCGAAAAGAGAGACCCTCCCCCCCCCCCAGGAAGTAGCAGAGAAAATTACCTCGGGACAAGTGCCTGAGAGCATTTTTGTTGGTTTTGAAAATGTTAACTTATTGTTGGATTTAATTTTTGAATTTATAAATCTGAGGTCTTTGATGTATTCAGGAAATACAAGGCTTTTGTGGAAAATCAGAGTGGTTGCATAATTCAAGTGATCAGAACAGATAATGGAACCGAGTATACTTCAGAAAAATTCAACAAGTTTTGTAATGAAGCGGGAATTGAGCATCAGCTAACAGCACCTTATACTCCCCCACAAAACGGAGTAGTGGAAAGAAAAGATAAGATGGTAATAGAAATGACAAGGTGTTTGCTCCATGTGAAAGGACTGCAAAGAAATTTGGGCCAAAGCTGCAAATACTACAGTATTTCTGCTAAACAGATTGCCAACTAAGGCCTTGCAAAAGAAGACACCATTTGAGGCTTGGTTTGGTTACAACCTTTGCTAACAAATCTAAAAATATTTGGTTGTTTTTGTTTTTCATATGTACCTCAAGTGAAAAGATATAAATTGGATAAGGTCAAACCTGGAATTGGTGTAGGATACGACAGTCACTCAAAAGCTTATAGGATCATTTGACAAAGAAGCTTATAGGGTCTATCAACCTCAAAATGACACAATCACTGTTAGCAGGGATGTCAAGTTCATGGAAAATGACACCTGGAGATGATGAAAAGCAAAAAATCTAGAATCTCTAGTGAAGATGTGGATGATGTACCTATTAGAGGTACAAGAACACTTTTTGATTTATATCAAAGGTGTAATGTTGCGATTTTAGAACCAGGAGGATTTATGGAGGCAGCTAAAGATGAAAAATGGAGATATGTAATGCAGGAGGTGCTCAAAATGATTAGAAAAGAACAACACATGCGAGCTGGTTGACAGACCATCGCACAACAAGGCTATTGGAGTCAAGTGGGTTTATATAACCAAGCTCAATCCTGATGGTTCCATAAACAAGAACAAGGTCAGGCTTGTTGCAAAAGGGTACGCACAAATGTTTGGAGTAGATTTTTCACTTTTGTTCCTGTCGCTCGTTTGGATATGACAAGAATGTTGTTAGCTTTAGCAGCTCAATGGGGATGGAAGATACACCAGCTTGATGTGAAATCAGCTTTCCTAAATAGCTACCTTGAAAAAGAAATCTTTGTTAAACAACCTAAAGGTTTTTCTATCAGAAGCAAAGAAGACAAAGTGTACCTTCTAAAAAAGGCATTGTATGGCTTAAAACAAGCTCTTAGAGCTTGATATAGCAGAATTGATGCTCATCTTCTGACCTTCGGCTTTACAAAAAGTCTCAGCGAGTCTACCCTATATATTAGAAAAAAGGTTTCTGATTTAACCATAGTTTCTTTATATGTAGATGACTTGCTAGTTACAAATAACAATTCGAACTTGATTGATTTGTTCAATACTGAAATGATGGAAGTTTTTGAGATGAAAACCCTTGGTGAAATGTTCTACTTTCTTGGCATGGAAATTCAGCAAAAAGGACATGAGGTCATCATATGCCAGCACAAATATGCTAAAGAAATTCTCATAAAGGTTCAAAATGGAAGAATGCAATTCTACAATAACTTTATGAATCAAAAGGAGAAGTTTTGCAAAGATGATGGAGCTGAAAAGGTTAATGTACTTGACTGCAACGAGACCAGATATTCTTTATGCTTTGAGTTTACTTTCAAGGTATACGCATTCTGCTAGCGAAATTCATTTTCAAGCATCTAAACGCGTGATTATAAATGTTAAGGTATTTCGAATTTTGGCATAATGTTCAAGAAAGCATCCAAGTTTCAGTTTCTTGGATTTTCTGATAGTGATTGGGTTGCTCAGATGATATGAGGAGCACCTCTGGTTATTTTTTTAGTTTTGGTACAGAAATGTTCTCTTGGTGCTCAAAGAAGCAAGACATTGTGGCTCAATCAACAGCTGAAGCAGAGTACATTGCAGCTGCATCAGCTATGAATCAAACCCTTTGGATTCGGAAGCTACTGGCAGATTTGTACATGGAGCAAAAGAAGAGCAGTGAAATCTTTGATGATAACAAGCTGCGAGTTCAATTGCAAAAATTGCAAATAATCCTGTTTCACATGAAAGACAATATTTCAAGATCAAACTTTATTTCTTGAGGGAGGAACAAAAGAATGGAGACAGACTTGGTGCACTGCAAAACTAATTTTCAGACTGCTGATATTTTATCTAAGGCCCTACCTAGAGCAAGATTTGAATTTCTCACAAAAAGACTTGGGATTGTTGCTCTTGAGTCAAGGAGTGTTGAAAGTGGTGCCTCAAAACTTGGAGATTAGTTCCACTTTTTGTTGCATCAATATACAGCTTAAAAGTAGGATTAAGTTTAGATATATTAGGCTGCAGTATTTGGCAGAATTTGATTAGTCAGTTGCAATATTTTAGGCTTTAGTTATTGGACATAATCTTTAGTTTATCTTACTCCTTTTCTTTAGCTTTTTAAGTTATGAATTCATGTATTTATATGGAAATCATTATTTCAATAAAAAAAACAGCATCTTGACCTTGTTATCTTTTCTTTTCTTTCTTGGTCAATATCTGTTACAGTCCTACATTTACCTCTCAGTTGTACAGGATCGGAATTCTCAGGGATATAGGAGAAAATGATCAGGGACTTTGTTATTCCACTGGATAAAAGGTAGTAGTCATCTAGCAGATGTAAGTGTTGTTTTATTTGGTTTGGAATAATAGATATACTAAGGCAATATTCAACTTGGTATAGAGATGGACTGATTTCTTCTTTCAGAATAATTCAGAGAGCACCTCAAGAGGACGGTCTACGGGTTTAGAAATCAACAAAGTGAAGTGACAACCTTAGAAACCAAGGTTCATATCCCAACAGAAGCAACACCAAGTGGTTTAACTAGGTTTTTTATGTCCATAGACACCTATCCCTATCAAAATTGCAATCCTTGTACATACAAGCACTAAAACTTAGTTTATGTGAATTCAATGAAATAATTTCTTAACAGAGAAAGTTAATACACTTAGGAGTAGTGTAGTTCATAACCAGTTACTCAAAAGATTATAAATAGAGATCGCTATACGGTAAATAACATTGTAGGTACTGCTACTGGTGAACAATAGTACAAAGATTTTTATGCAGAGTTAGCCTACTTCTGAGCGAGTTTTGTCCATACATTTTCTAATCAAGGCATACTGCTATAAGATTTTTCCACACACTAGTGACCACATGACTGGAAGTTCCCGTTTATTCTCTACTTACACTCCTTGTGCAGGGAACAGTAAAATCAAGATAGATGATGATTCTTTCTCTGCAATTGCTGGAAAAGGAACTATTAAACTATCACCGTCTCTTACACTTCATGATACTCTTCATGTTCCAAAGCTCTCTTGTAATCTAGTTTCTGTCAGTAAATTAACCCGTTCTCTTAATTGTCGTGCTATTTTTTATTCCGATTTGTGTGAATTTCAGGAAAAGGACTCGGGAAGATGATTGACAGTGCTAGAGAATCAGGAAGTCTTTATTTTCTTGACAATGGGAACAACTCACTACAACTGAAACCTATTTGTTTGAACTCTACTTTTGTTTTGAATAATGTCATGCTTTGGCACTATAAGCTTGGACATCCAAGTTTTTATTTATTTAAGACACTTGTTACTTCAGTTATTTAGAAATAAAAATTCGTCCTTGTGCCAATGTGAATTTTGTGAAATGGCTAAGCATCACAAATCTTCTTTCCCTTCTAAAAATATCAGGCTTCAAAACCTTTTAAATGGTTCATAGTGATGTTGGGGACCATCTAGAATTTCAACAATGTTTGGGAAACGATGGTTTGGAACTTTTATTGACGATCATACTATATTGTGTTGGGTTTTTTATTGAATGACAAATTTGAGGTTAAAAATGTATTTGAGATTTTCTATGTCATGGTGGAAACACAGTTCAATGAGAAACTCAAGATTTTTCGGAGTGACAATGGTCGTGAATTTTTAATGAACAATTAGGAAGTTTTTTCAGAAAAACTAAGATAGTACACCAAAGCTCTTGTCCGTATACACCTCAACAAAATGGTATCGGCGAAAAAAAGAATAGACACCTTCTAGAGGTAACGAAAGCTTTAACGTTTACTAGTAAAGTTTCCTCAACACCTTTGGGGAGAGGCTCTCTTGGCTATCACTTACCTTATTAATAGGATGCCATCTCGTCCTCTTGAACTTAAGACACCTTCTAAAGTTTTCAGAGAAAGTTTTCCTAGTACTAGGTTAACTACAAATCTGCCTCTGAGAATTTTTGGTTGTACAACATTTGTTAATGTTCATAATCGTAGTAAACTTGAACCGCGGGCTAAGAAGTGTATTTTTGTAGGATATGCCCCAAGTCAAAAGGGATATAAGTGTTATGATCCACATGCTAGGAAGATAATTGTCACAATGGACCTAACTTTCTTTGAGTCGCAACTCTATTTTACTACTCATCTTCAGGGGGAGTATCATGTAGGTGAAGATTCATTTTTTTGTGATATTGAGGAAACTAGATATCAAGCAAATGATGAGCCTAATATTACAATAAATATTGATGTGATAGATGTAGGCGAAGATATAGATAAGTGTGATCCAAGAGATGATAAGGACCAAAGTGACTTGAATAATAAAAACTCAGAAATTGAACTTGAACCTATAGCGCATTCAAATGACAAAAATCAAAAAATGAAAATAGAGAACAAAAAACAGAAATGCAGGTGTATTCGAGAAAGAATCCAACTCAAGAAAAAAGGGCCGAAGATTCTCAGCACTGCCAAAAATCAGTCCCACAACACCTTACTGTAATTTAAGGTACTCTTCCAACTGATTCTACTCCTAATTCTTTAGATCTAGATCTACCTATTGCAAAACGCAAAGGTGTTAGAAATACTTCTAAATATCCTATTTCTCTGTTTGTGTCCTATGAAATGTTGTCTCCTAGTTATTCAGCCTTTACTTCACAGCTTTCTAGTGTGGAGATCCCACAAATGTGCAGGATGCTCTACAAGTTCCCGAGTGGAAGGAGACTATTTTGGAGGAATTGCGAGATCTTGAAAAAAATGTCCGCCTAGTAGTTAAGGGATTCATACAGGCATATGGCATTGACTATCTCAAGACGTTTGCTCCAGTAGCTAAGCTAAACTCAATTAGAGTTTTGTTGACAATTGCACTAAATCTCGACTGGTCTCTTCAACAGTTGGATGAGAAGAATGTTTTGTTGAATGGGCACCTAGAGGAAGAAGTCTATATGGATCCCCAACCAGGTGTTGAAGGGAAGTACAAGTCAAAGATATACAGGCTTAGAAGATCTCTTTATGGTCTAAAACAATCTCCAAGGGCTTGGTTCGAAAGGTTTACTCAATTTCTAAAAAAGCAAGGGTCTGTGCAAGGACAAGAAGATCACACTATGTTTACTCGACATTCACTAGAAGGAAAAGGACAAGCAGATCACACTATGTTTACTCGACATTCACTAGAAGGAAAAACAACAGTTCTCATAGTGTATGTTGCCGAATAAACACCTGCTTAGAAGGTCATTTTCTCTGGCTACTGAGCCTCCGACGATCCTTATATTATCATGGTTTGTGTGTAGCAGTGCCTTCTTTGATGCATCAGTTCTCCACCTGTGTTGGACCAGGCTCTTTGAATGATGAGGTCAACTTGGGCACTGTTGATGTCTGAATCTGATGTGTACTCTCTGGCTCGTATACGAACTTTGCCACTTTATGTGCTATGTTCCCCCATCCCCTTTGTATGTGTTGTCCAGTGTAAAAATGATTGATTTACTTTTGATAGCAATAAAGCTATGTATCTACCATTCTCATGGTACTTGAGTGTGCGGAAGAATTCCAAGAAGTGATCCTTCATTCTCCATCTCTTTATTGTATTTCCCTGTACTCCTGAAGCTTCAATAAATACCGCCACCAACCACTTTTCATGGCTGATCGTAACACTCCGCATTAATTTGCTTCTGCGTTCCACCCATTCGTACCAAGAATCTGCCCCAGAGCTGCATTTAGTGATACCGAATGACTTGAATCCTACATTGTAATACATTGTGTTGCCCTCCATTACTCAGGATCCGGCACTATTGCCGGAAAACGAGCCCGGAAGGCAGCCAAAACTATAATACAAACTTTTAACTCCTACGTCTCATAAAATGTGCCTAAGGGCATTTTTTTTACTTTTTCCATAAAAATCAATTCACTCTATTTACAAAATTTTAACGGCAAGCCCTTAGTCTTGGTCACTGGCAATTCCCAAGAAGTATAAAAATAAGAGATCTTCTTCCTATCTTATTTCTTATCTAGTGTAGTTAACTGCCAGGTCACCCTAAATCAAACCAGATCACTCATCTTCCTTCATCAAAATTTCTATAATTTAAACCTATGCACCTCCCTTCCCATTCAGAAAAAATACCAGTCATATTCAACCATTCTGCATCACAGTTCAGCCTCCTGAACCTTGTTTTCCCAAGCAGTCATAGCATAAACCTAACAGAGACCAATTATTGACTTAAAAACTGTAATTGTATCACAAATCTGTAGCTTTACCTAAAAGTATAATGATAATAAGAGAAGAGAAGGGCGGAGAAATTTTTCCAGTCTGTAAATAAAGTATTATGGTTGTTGCATCTATTTATTTGTAGGTGGCCTCATCCTATTTGAATAAAGGGTAGACCAGAAATTCTCATGATTGATCACTTGCATTCAAAGTTCCTTTTCCTATAAAAGCTTGGATGAATACTGTTTCACATGCAATAATAAATCATTGTTTACATGTTAGCATTATGGGAATGTCACTGGCAGCAAAAAGCAAATCCTTATCGTCAGCTTTATCCCAAATGGAAATTTTACCACTACAGAAACCACAACACAGTTGCAAGTCGCAACATAGATCTCACGGTGAAACCTTCAAATTGTACCCTCATCCTCTTCAATGCATAATTTTATGCTCTATTGACTTCAAAACCTTTAAGCCAGTGTTATCACAGGAGGAAACCATAAATAAGGTTCAAGATCTGTTGGGGTTAAGGACAAAGTGTAACTGCGCTTTGTTCAATGCAGACACAACCATATAGAACCCAGTAACATAGAAATTTGAAAAGAATGTCAGCAGGTGGAGTGGAGCTATACCAACCTAGTGAAACACAGTATATTATTATACTTCACAGAGCACTGCAAGATACCAATTTTGCACCATATTTTTCTTAATCAAGAATTATGCAATAATAAATGGAAAAAAAAAATTTTGAGAAAGTTAATTGGTAAATAATATAAAATTATGCAACAAGTTTTTCTAACTATTTTGGGTTAAGTACAAACTTGGATCAGAAGGGAGTTTGCTCTCAATATAAAGGCGTCAACATTGATTCACCACTTCCTCTACTTAGAAGCTTTATGCATACTCATGATTATGTCTTTTTAACTTCAACACAAAATGGCATTAACTTAGTTATGTTAAAGATCAGCATGTTCTAATCCATATCAAATAACAATGGCAGATTCTTTAAAGATGACCAACAATCTAATTTAATAAATTTCTCTGTAATCTTTTATTAGGATTCTATAGCCAGAAATCAATTCATATCTACACTAACTAATAATCTCACAAGAATCACCTTAAAAAAAATTTAACATGTTGATACTTGTATATATCTAATAAGAAAAAAAAAACAATGATGCATTTGATAAATTAAAGAGTTAAAAGTATTTGGTGGAAACCCTAAAAGTGATTAACGATAATAAAGGAGTTATGTAGCATCAAACGAAGTGTGTAGCATTTCAGTTCCTTGGTCCCAACAGTTGATACTTAAATTTCCCAAACTCAAGTAACTCCCATATCAATTACAGTAACATCCAAGCAGTTGGAACATAAATTTGGAAGAGATGATGGAGGCAGGAGTTCATTTTGGTCATGGTACTAGGAAATGGAATCCTAACGCCTTTCAAGTTCATATAATCAGAGACTCTACAAAATTCAAACTATCACACAAATTCCTCAGACACATATTAAGTTTTTTTCAACCCTGAAAGGTTGAGTAGTTGTTTGTAGAGGTGAAATTGCTTTTTCCTTATCAAATTTCTACAAATGTAAAAGGATTCCCTTTAAATATAATAATAAAAAAATTACCTTCATCACCCAGGAAAAACCAATGGAACCCTCCATACTCATAAAACCATCAATTCCAGCTTCTTCATCTTCAATATCATACTCATCTCCCCAAGTAGATGGATCACAGGACCACCAAATCCGCTGCTTCGTGGATCCTCCAAAACCAAACTCTTCTCCCTTATCATTAGCCCTAATTTCATCATCCCAGCTAAAGCCCTGGTAGTCCTTTGGGCGCTTCCTATTGCGGTGCCATCGGCCGCCGGCACCTTCCCGACGGCCGGAGCTGGTAGGGACACAGCGTGTGGAATTTGAAGTAGAACTGTTCAGTGGGAATCTGTAGCGTAAAGGAGAGGATAAGGGATTGAAAAGAATAGGGGAAGTGAGGAATTGAAGAACTTCACTCCCCATTGAAGGGTCGTCATGGTATTGTTTAAAGATGCGAGTATAAAATAAGAAATAATCAAACTAAGGGCCCGTTTGGATGGGCTTAATAAAAGCAGCTTTAAAAAAACACTTTTGAAAGTGCTGAAACTTATTTTTAAAATAAGCAGTTATGTGTTTGGATAAAAGTGGTGAAGTTGCTATGCCAAACGTGAAAAGGGAAAAATGGAAGAAAGAGATGTTAGGGTTATGTGGTTAATTTGGAGATTGTATAAAAATATTAAGGGGAAAAAGATAAAAATGTGGTCAACTTAAAACAGCTTATAAGCTAAAAAAAAAAAAAACACCCCTACCCCAGCTTTTAACTTTTGGCTTAAAATAAGTTTTTTTAACTTAAAATAAGTTATTTTGAGTATTGCCAAACAGCTAAATAAGTCAAAAAATCAGCTTTTAAGTCAGTTTGACCAGCTTTTAAGCTGAGCCAAACAGGCTCTAAGGGCCCGTTTGGATGGGCTTAATAAAAGCAGCTTTAAAAAAGTACTTTTGAAAGTGCTGAAACTTATTTTTAAAATAAGCAGTTATGCGTTTGGATAAAAGTGCTGAAGTTGCTATGCCAAACGTGAAAAGGAAAAAATGGAAGAAAGAGATGTTAGGGTTGTGGGTAATTTGGAAATTGTATAAAAATATTAAGGGCAAAAAGATAAAAATATGGTCAACTTAAAACAGCTTATAAGCTAAAAAAAAAAAAGCACCCCTATCCCAGCTTTTAACTTTTGGCTTAAAATAAGTTATTTTGAGTATTGCCAAACAGCTAAATAAGTCAAAAATCAGCTTTTAAGTCAGTTTGACCAGCTTTTAAGCTGAGCCAAACAGGCTCTAAGTCACTTTGATAATTGTCAAACAATCGAATAAGTCAAAAATTGACTTTTAAATGACTAGTTTTTAAGCTCATCCAAACAGGTTCTAAGATGTAATTTTTGTATGTCTAGATAATATTAATTTTTTAACTTCAAACTTTGATGAAATATTAACTTGGTGATATTTTCATTTTACTATGGTGTCAAATACTCAAATTTGAAAAATCTAAGATATATTTGTGACTATTATAAAATTAAGCTCATAAGAATATAATTATAAAGAGAAAGAAGACAAGAGAAGTAGATAGAAGAAAGAAATTTTCTTCTTATTAAAGTGTATCATACATTAATGATATCTATATTTATAAGTAGATAAATCACCTCAAAAGTCACTTTGATGAATGTCAAATTAATAGATACATCATTATCCCATAAAGGTTCATGTCACCTTGGAAACATACATATCCAAGATAAAGATAAATCTTGGGAATACATATTCATCCATGATAAGGATAAGTTCATGAATAAATGGATTATCCATTTAGTTCAATGGATATGTAACACTCCCCCTTAAATGTCCATAGATTATGGGCCTCATTAAAAGCTTACTAGGAAAAACTCTATGGGAAAAAACTCTAGTGAAGGAAAAAGAGTAGACATATGTTTTGATACGCACTATCTGTTGCCTCATTAAAAACCTTGCAAGCAAAATTCAGTGGGACAAAACCTCGGTCAAGAAAAAAAGAGTGCAACGCGTATTATACTTCACTTGATTAAAACAACAATTAATTTTTTGTGATGATTTATCCAATCTTGTACACAAACTTTTCAAATATTGATATTGACAATGTCTTTGTGATCAAACCATATTCACGAAGATGTTGTATCGTTGAACTCATCCTGATGTATCATTTTCTGAATTTGATGAATATGACGAGGCTTTGAGCTTAGCCGAATGCATTATTGAATATCATTCTATTCGTCATGACCTCGTTGTTGCAAGTAAATTGCACATTAAACTTGTTCACAACAATAATTATCTTGTGGAGACTTTCATTTGCAGTTGATTATCTTTGTACATTGTGGTTGTTAAATTATTTGGCTTGATTCATACATGTGTTGCTACATGTTAAATAAAATTTTCTCATACCAAATCTTATTTGGGAGTTTTGTTCTCATAACCATGATTTAACTATGATTGAAGGCGTACAATTTCTGCTAAAATCAACCAGCATTATCAATATAATTTCATAATTTGAAAATTTGCTCTTAATTTAACAATTCGAGCAAACAACCTTACAAACACTAATTTGTAAGTTGACACTGAAGTACACGTGACCAACGCATAGATGCATCTATCAATAGTTGCAAATGATCCACATGACAGGTGAATGGACCCATATTCACCTTTTTATATGTTTCAAAAACTTCACGGGATTACAATCCCAATCTTAGCTGGTACAATGGTCATTTTATCAAGAGAACATTAAATAGAAGAGAATTCTTGAAGAATCTGTTATCTCTTCATCATATAATCTACCTGAATTTTCAGTTATATTTGTGTTACATTTAAACCAGAATGGTCAACCGATTATGCCAACTGATCTTTATTTCAGCACACTTATAATTTTCTTTTGCATGTGTTACATTAGTATGCTCACATTTGTGTGCAACAAAAAAGAGGGAAAATGGATAATCTTTTACATAAATATTTATAACCTGCTTCAGTTTTACTAATCTGAAGATAATAAATCTTTTCATAATTTATAGTCTCAATATTTTTTTCAATTCATATGAAACTTAAAAGTTTCTTTTGAGAGTTACTACTACCCCAATATTATTCCTCTCGTAATAATACAATTAATTGGAGCTTGCAATTAATTTTGTGTACTATCACATATTCCATGACACCATCCATATGGTGAACATCTCCTCAAGGAGAAATTATATTATTTTATTGTCATGGTCAATATTATTACGAGCAAGACATATTTCATGTTTTACTTTTGTTGTACCATAGATACACAGCCATTAACAAATTTGTATTACTACAAATAATTTTATCTTGTTCATGGCCACAACCTTTAAAGGCAAGAATTATTTCTTTCTTTTTCCCTTTCGGTAGTTCACATAAACATGCCATAATGACATATAAACATAGACGACCATTAACTATTCCTGCCAAATAAAATTTATTTATTCCTCTCAAACCTCCCGTAGAGATGAGTTGTGGCATATATCATTTTTTTCTCAAATTTCTCGTAGGGGTGAGTTGTGACATATATCCAGCCCATAATGATTTTATCACATCTTGACCCATTCTCTTATAAAATGGTTGAACATTCACGATACTCATCACAAGTTACATTCTCTTCAAGAAATGAACTAATCATTTATATGTACTTCATAAATTTTCATTATAAGTACATTGTCATGGTTTTAAAATTTATCATATTTCCATGACACACATCAATATCACTTTGAAAGTTCAAGTGTACCACCACTTTATCTTCTTGTCTATTGATGGAGGATTTATAAAAATTTTAAATTATTGGGTTGACAACATTCACAAGTCCAATGACCTTTCGTACCATTTTGATAATAAAAATTGCCTTCACATTTTGAAGGACTATTTGGAGAACCCACAGTGTTCTTCCTTTTATAATTACCACAATGATGACTATTATAATTCCGTCTCTTCACGCCTTTTTTCATATCATTAATCATTTGTCATCTTTTAGACTAATTATTTACTGCTACCACATTCATACGATAGAATGGAGCAAGTCAACATGCGGATTTCAATGTTATCATATGTTGCTACCACATTCTTTTCAAGGAATGGAGCAAATTCGATGGGACGAATTTCAAGGCTTTTCATTAAATAATATAAAGAGAAGAAGAAAAAGATATAAAGATGAAGAACAAGACTTTTCATCAAAATATATTATTTTTGCCTTAGTCATCATTTAATCATCATTATGGTGCATTGAGACTCAAACTCTTTGTCTTACCCATAAAAGGCGTGTTACGCCATAATTTTATGGAACTTGAACCCAATCCTTATCATCATGGTGCATCACATTCAATTTGATATCTTACCCTCTTGGTGCGATAGAACTTGAATCTACTGTCTTACCCTCAAATATTTTTCATTATGGTGCATCAAAACATTAACCTGATGTCTCCCTTTTTGGTGCGATGGGGCTTGAAACCATCATCTTACCCTCAACCAATAGTGTAATAGCCGGAAGTACAACATAACTCACTCTTTGAGTCTTTCAAAACAATCAAAACAATATTCAAACTCATGTTATTAAAACGTTATACCTTCTTCCATTTAAGAAATTTTGTATAGCATGTCATATTCAACCAATAGTAGTATATGTCTTTGGTTCCTGATTTTATCTTAGTGACTGAACACTATTGCATTCTAAACCATAAATTAGTTTAGAAAATATGTACCTGATTTTATGCATATAGTACCTTGATTCTCATAATGAGATGACCAAAACATGAGCTAAAAAAACTATAACTTAATCACAGTTGGCTAGAGTCTCGTGCTGATAACGTATTATAAAATCAAGTTCATAAGAATATAATCATAAAGAGAATGAGGCAAGACAAGTAGAGAGAAGAAGAGGAATTTTCTTCTTATTCAAGTGTATCATATATTAAGAATGATACCTCTCTATATAAGTAGAGAAATCGCCTCAAAAGCCACTTTGATGAATGCCAAATTAATAGATACATCATTATTTCATAAAGGTTCATGTCACCTTGGGAACATACATATCCAAGATAAAGATAAAATCTTGGAAATACATATTCATCCATGATAAGGATAAGTTCATGGATAAACGGATCATCTAATGTCACTAGGTATTTATTTAATAATTATAAAGTACAATAACTGAATTTAAGAAAGATGATATCTATTTGGCGTCATTGGTTGAGTAAAATAGATGATGATATTATTTTCTTGAAAGTTGAACCTTTCAAAAATTTAAATGGGAAATAATAATATCCCCCATAATTTGAAGTACTTCATATTTGTAATTTCCGAAAATGGGACAGTGACAATGATATCACATATGGTATTGGTGTGATATGGATAAAGTAAAGGTTTGTCTTTGGAATATTATGTGATAAAAAGGTATCACAACAACTTAAAAGTTAGTTCCATATAATAGTGGTTAGATCGATGTTGTATGGGGCAGACGATGGTTAGATAAACTCTCATGTTTAGAAGATGCATATTATTGCACGAATAAGGGTATAAGGATGGATGTGTGAACATTCTAGGATCAATAAGATTAGGAATAAAGTTGTTCGTGATAAGATAGGATTGGCTCCACGGTGAACACAGGAAAAGCCAGATTCTAATGATTTAGACATGTGAAGCGAAGATAGTGCATGTCATTATGCACTGCTTCTCCTATTAGTAAACATGAACACCTATTGCAAAAACAAAATTCTCAGGTTTATGGATTCAGTCAGCTAAACTCCATCAAACTCCTCAATCAATATCAACAAGATGTCGTGACTGCTTAGGCTTGGTTTACTTTGGTTTGAATGTAAACTAAAATAAGCGGCGTTTATTCAAACAAAGAGAGCCGAAGGTTTGCATTTGGTGTTGTTGTTTTTGTGTAGATTATGCATGCTTTTTGTGTTGCATGATTTGTGATGTTCATTAAGTTAAGTGTGATTGAGAAGGAAGTTCTTCAATATCAATTATGAAGCTTAAGATAAGCTTGAATGATATGCATCATCCAAATATGTGTGAATCAGATATTCACAAAGTATAAAAGTGTAAGCCCGATAAAGTAACTTTCGAAAATCACCCTCTTTGTTTAAATGATGTGTAAGGGGACGAATGTTCCTAAGGAGGGGATAATGTAACATTCTGAAAAATCATATGTCTAGTGAAGAGCAGTAAGTCCGTTAGAATACGTATTGTGGATACATAGGCATTCAAATGCCCTATATTTGGGAAATATTGGGCGTAGTATAGAAAAATGGCTAAGGGGTGTTAGCCAATTTCTATCTATACCCAAATAAGCAAAATATAGTCCAAGTTTGTTTAGACATGTACATGCAAAGAAAATCCTAAGCTAAAAACAATTGTGATAATTATCTCCAACATACATATTAGGTACTAGGCATCCAAGTGACAAACATAGTACCATAGTACATAACTATTTAAAATGATCATGCAGAGTAAGCAGTGCCCAAGGACGTAGTCAGGATCCTTGGGACAATAAGTAAACATTCACAAAGGAACCATAAATAATAGTTAGTTATGAAATTACAACAAAACCATGTGCAAACACATGTGCAGAACATGTGAAGAAGCACCAAAGGAGGGGACCACCCTAACCAAATTCGGTTAGGGTAGTTAAGGGAACAAAAACGTGCACAAGGGACCCCTCCATGTTGGGAATAACTTCCTAACTAATTATAGACTCTAACATACTGCCCTGAATAGCTAACTAACCTAGGACAAAACGAAATGAACTAATTAGTGCACCCGACAACCTACAACCAAAACTGGGTTGACACTTACCTAGTACTAGTTAAAGAGACAACCTAGTACCTAACTTAAGATGATCCAAAAGGTTAGTTATGGTCCTAAAAATTTAGGGGTACTTTAGTAATTCAAATAGGTTATTTAATTAATTTAGAAAATTAATTAATTAATTTAAAAGGTCTAAAACCGAAACTAAAAAGGAAATTTTCCGATTCCGGTTAAGGCATGAAAGGGAGAACCTAGTACCTAACCTAGGATTGTCCAAAGTGTTAGTTAAGGTCCAAAAAACCTAGGGATACTTTAGTAATTACCCTAGGATACCTAATTAATTTATTTAGAAACTTAATTATTTAATTTAAAGGGGAAAAACTGAAATCACAAAGCAATTTCCAGATGTCGATTAAAACAAGAAAAAGACAACCTAGTACCTAACCTAGGATGGTTCAAAGGATCGGTTATGGTCCTAACAACTTAAGGGTACTTTAGTAATTACCTTAGGTAACCTAATTAAGTAAATTATCAATTTAATTAATTAGTTTAAATGATCAAAATGAAATTCTTACACTAACCTAGTACAACTCAAGAAACATCCTAGTACTTAACCTAGGATGGTCCAAAAAGGTTAATTTTGGTTCTAATGACTTGAGGGTACTTTAGTACTTATCCTAGGTAAATAAATTAATTAAATAAAGGATCTAATTTATTAATATGAATTCAAAACGTTTACCAAAACCATAGTCAACATTTCCAGATTTGACTTAGTGTTATGTTCTCCTATGTTTAGTCAACTTAAGAGGGGCGTTTTGTTAATTGGTTAATTTATTTATTTAATTAACTTATAAAAACCTAAGTTTAATAAGTGGAGGTCAGTTCTTAAACATAAAAACCACGTTCAAATTCAAACAAATACACGACTAAAACCAGAAAACAAGCGTGAGAAAAACAGTGAACAAAACGCAGGAAAAAAATAGAAAATTTATCAGACGGTTCTTCAAGGTTTCTTCAAGGTTCGTTCAAGGTGGTATTAATAGATTAATTTCTACTTAAGGTATGGGTTTCTCTCCTGGACTTTTTTCTCCAAGAGAACTTTCTTTCGAACGATTCAAAGATCTTGAAAACTAGGGTTGTTTCCCATCGTTCTTGTCGAACTTCTTTCCCTAGTATCCTTGTTACAATTTCAATGTTGAATAGGTTAGAAATCATTTTGTTGGTATGTGGTGCTGGCTTTTCTTAACATGTATTGTTATTGAATAATGAGTATCGAATGAAATTATGATAGGAGCCTGCGGAAAAAGCTCGTCAGCCCCTACTCCTAAGTTGGAGAAAGAAGCTTGGAAGGTACCAGCTGCCTGCGTGGTGTTAAACAAAAATGCTAAAGAGAGTGAAGGGGAAAGCATGAACTACCTTTCATGTAATGTAGTATAGAGTTAGAGCACTGCAGTGGACACAATTCATAAATAACCTTAAGGAAAGGGCAACTATAAAATAAAGAGAAATTCAAAACAAGTTATATGCTCGTGACCCACAATAACATTGTTATTGCGTAAAGTTAATCTTATCATGATAATTAAGGATCAATAATATGCTATGTTAAGTCCGTGATATTATAAGTGAATATGTCTATTTGGCTGAATGTTGACTTGCTGTTGTTGTGATGTTATGAAGATGTTAAAGCCATCAAATGATAATACAATTCTGTCCAACATGTTCTTAAAACGTTACACTAAAATCCATAAACTAAGAATTGACTCAAAGACATTTATGAAATCATATCTTGAATAAATTGGCTATCTGGTTCCAATGAAGTTTGCTAACTTTATTTGGTCAAAATGAATCTATGCTAATGGATAAGAACTTATTTAAGTTATTAAAAGATTGGCTAAGGGTTTATACATATAGAAATTTAAATATGAACATACGTAAAAATTGACTTATGCCAAAAAGAATGAATTTTCTAATCTAACATCCCAAATCATTAGCCAATACTAATCATATGTTAATTCTTGTGTAGTAAAAGTATCAAATATCTATTAAGCACTTCTAAAGTAATATCAAAGAATCCATAACCAAGGGCATGGCATTTATTGGGACAACTCCCAACATTCTCCACAAGAATGAACTATGAACACATGAAACTTATTGAATGAAGTGCTCATCGTCCATAAATGGTGATATGAAGCTACTACACTAAAGTAAGTAAGTAACTTGAGTTATAACATAATTAAAGGGGTATAAATTAACTAAGTAACCAGAATGGGGTGTTAGAGGAAGTGAGACAAGTCTTACTTACACCAAAGCTAATTTGTCAAAAGAATACTCACGAATGAAGGTGTTAGAACGTGTGAAATTAGTCTCATTAACACCTAAGGATGATATGTAAGGACAATTCACATTCATCAATGTAAATTAAGGATGATATGAAAGAACAATTCACATTTCATTAATGTACAATAAGGATGACCAGTCATCAATAGAGTAAGTACATCTCAATCTAGAAGCAAGCCTCCATAATGCTTGAGTCAACACTAAAAGATGATGAAATGAACATTCACTTAAAAAGGGATGAGTAACTAAGATGTATGTAATGAAATGATGAAACCCTAGAAGGGTAAGTAAGAGTGCGAAACACACTAAATGGCCAAGTGCATTGGCATATGATGAAATGAACATTCACGTAAAAGGGATGAGTAATTATGAAAAGCAAATGTGCTAATGCTAATGATGTGGTGACAATATGATAAGATGCTAATGTGAAAGATGAGAGCAATCTCAAATGAGCCTAAGTAAATGTTACCAAAATGTACTCACCTATGATACTGTAAAGCTAATAAAGAGACCAATCTCTATGTTCTCTATGTACACTCTAATGAAAGTATTGAGACTAATGTATACTTAATACTAATGATGAGATGAGAAATCATCTATTGAGCTATGATGTCCTCAAACTAGAAGCCAGCTTTCATGACGTATGAGTTGAATGAAATGGAACTTTATACTGAGCACCGATAGGCTAGCTATGAGGGGTGATGCTTTCTTTTGGGAAGGGTGGAGTTTCACGTAACTCTCATGAGATGAGACTGTATGGAATGCCGGGTATGGGTCTCCTTATATCTCCTATTCTTCGAACCTATACTACCAATATAGGGATCTGGCGGGGTTCAACTCCCATGTACGCTAGCATGTTTTGGGTCACTTTGGACGGTGATTCCACCTCTTTTCAGTGTGGGGTAGACACTGGATTTCATGATGCTCACATGATCTATGTCGGTTAATGTTGGAGTTCGTCAAAGTATGAAAGATAAAGAAATGATCGATGCCGAAGGTGTTTGTGCAAGACAATCAGGAGGTGAAATCAGATTGAATTAATGACATTAGGTAATTCTTGGTCATTGCACTTTATGATCCCAATGAGAGTCTGAAACTTCATCCTAGGTATAGATGTTGTTTACACAAGCCCACGAATGAATGAAATGAATAACGTAAAGTACGAATGAATGAATAAAGGTGACTCTGTGTTTGCTAAAGAAGGCCCTGGGGTTGAGGTCCCATATGTTGGTGTCTCACTTGAGATGTCTTATTCTACATCAACTATTCTAATGTATCGTGTATATGAAATGTATAATATATAAAACATGAAAGTAATGAAGTTAATGGCATTATCAATAGAGAATTGCTTATGAAAGGTAATGAATATATAGTGTAAAAAATGACTCACTATAAGGTAGGGAAATCATTCCTTAGTCCTTGGATTACTTACACCGATTCATTGTGGGTATGCGACTACAATGAATCATTGCAACTGTAAGTAAAACATAGGACCAAATGAATTATTGAACTACACAAAAAGAAGAAGAAAAATATTAAAAGAATAATCTAAGTGTACAAAGAGGAGCTATCGGCCTAAGAGGATCAAAAATCTCAAAAATTTGCCTGAGTTGTCCTAAAATTATGTTGATGATACTAATGTCTTGTAATCATATAGAAAATGAGATGTGTGCTTTGAATGCATTAAATTACATCATATTCATACCACAATTCACAACTAACGATTTTGGAAAGTCTAGTGACTATGCTTTCAAGAAATAGCATGTTGTTGAGGAAGAGCTTTCTTTGATCATGCATAGCCTTATGTGTATGTGTGCATACACCCACACTTAGTACAAGTGGTGTACTAACCCTTACTATTTACTATTTTATAAATGCAGGTTGAGGGACAGATTGACGACTCTTTCAACGGTTTGGACATCAGCGTTTCTCCAGACCATTTGTAGGTCCTCTTGATTTCGATTTTAGAAAAAATCTAGTGGATGTTGTCCCTAGAGTTTCTTTCGTACTTTCATTTTGATGCTTTTGTAATAAGGCCATGTTTGGCAAACATATTTTGATATATTCTTATTCTATTTCAAATTGATTCTTATGATAGATGGTTGTTATATTTATGTTGAGCTTAGTATATGATGAATTCATGAAATAACTATATGAAGTATATGTATACTTCATACGAGTAGAAGTTTTAAATTTTTCGCTAAAAATAACCATATGAATGCGATGAATGCAAGATAAGGCTTGTCTGCTGATACGCTCAAACTTACTTCTCAAATAAGAAGTAAAGCGGTCGTGTCAAGTAAATAACCCACCTAGTGAGGTTGGGATCATTACCACGAGGAAAATAGTTTAGACTTAACTTCAATCTATTATTACTATTGTTCGGTCAATTACTTCCTTGGAAAGCAAAAACAATAAAAGGGGGGTTTTCTATTTCTAAATAAATGAAACTAACTAACGAAATTGAAAAAGACACTTAACAGCTTCGAATGTTGGAGTTTAATCAATTAATCAAAGTAACTAGGGTTTACGTGTTCCCCACAGGTTCATAACTTGATAATTCTAACTATAACAATTCTTTCCTAGTATCTTGCATGCAAAGTGATAAGTTATGTATTTCTAAATCCTTGGTCCGGCATCGAGAAAATTTCACTCCGCACCTTGGTCCAGCTACGTGTGTTGCTATCCTAACCCTTATCTTTACCTCATATTAAGCTATATTTGACTAAGTTATTACCTCATACCAATCAATACTAGCCTATTAGATAGTATACACTAAATCTATGTTGATAATTCTTTTCCTATTATCTACCATCTTGGTCCGATAAGTAGCATTAAGGCAAGTCTAACATTGGCCATCCGTTAAAAAGACTTCTAAACGAAAGAATTATCAATACATGCAAGACACCATTCTAGAATTGTTATTTTAGTTAAGTTTTACCTCATTATTAGCCTATGGTTCCCACAACCCTCGTTATGGAGTTTAGTTACCCATAGTCATAATTACAATATTCAAATATGTGATATAAGAATTCATGCACTACTTCGATGAGAAAGAGTAAAATCCGAAAGTTCACTTGATTAATCAACAAAAATCACCAACAATCAATGATAAAAGTCTCAAGATAATCAATAATCTCTCAAAGAGTCTACAAAATAATCAAGAGTCTCCCAATATTCAAAGGTCTAACAATGATCCAGAGTCTAACTAATAATACAGAGTCTAACCTCAAAAACGAGGTTTTTCGAACTATTTATAGAAAATAAAAACCTAAGTAAACAAGGATTCTATTTGCTGGAAATCTGTCAAAACGCGGCTGGGTCGACGGACCTGCGATGGATCGTCGTGGTCACGACGGACCGTCATGGATTCCGTCGTCCCATACTTGTGCAATTTCTTCTGCTGCTCTCTTCATTACCCTCGACGGCAAGTATGACGGCTCGTCACAGGCACAACAGTCCATCGAGGGTCTTCGTTCCAAAAAACTTAAACTCTTGGAATATGGGTACTGGGACTACTTCTCTGAACTTCATGACGAACCTGCAGGACGGACCGTCATAGACACGACGGACCGTCGTGGACTCCGTAACCCCACACTTGGTCAGACTTCCCCATCTTCCTTCAGCAGTTGCACTACGCTGCCACCTACGGACTGTCACAAGCTCCGTAGGTGGTCTCTTCTGCATTTCTTCGCTCATAAACCTCCGCATTCATCTTTGGACAGATTTCCTGCAAATATGGAGAAACTTATATAAAAATTAGCACAAGAAGGCTTTTGGACACACTAAACTTAAGGAAAAAGTATTAATAATACCGTGAAACCACGGTATATCCTCTGCGACCTCTGAGAGGTCAATGACATAGGTTGCGATGCGGATTCCAGAATCCGGGTCATGACAAGAGTACTATGACCTCTAGACTAAGAAACATTATGAGGAAGAATCCTTCTATCTTTCGTGGTTCGAAGGTCGAAGAAGATCGCCAAGAGTTTTTTGATGGTGTGTACAAGGTGTTGAGTGCCATAAGGGTACTTCTGGGGAGAAGGCGGAGTTGGCTTCATACCAATTGAGGGAGGTTTCTCAAGTGTGATACACTCAATGGAAAGATAATAGGTAGGTTGAGTCAGGTCGCATAGAGTGGGAAGAGTTTAAGTAGGCTTTCTTAGGAAATTATTTTCATCGTGCGACAAGGGAGGTGAAGGTTGAGGAGTTTATTAACCTAGACAAGGTAATATGAGTGTTGAAGAGTATTCTTTGAAGTTTACCTTGTTATATAAGTAGTCTCCATCCTTGTTTTCTAACCCTAGGGATGAGATGAGTAGGTTTGTGATTGGTTTTTTCGACCTTGTGAATGATCAGTGTCGTACAGACATGGTCCACTATGACATGAACTTGTCTAGGATTATGATGTATGCATAATACATTGAAGAGTCCAAACATAGTAGGATTTCAAGAAATTAAAAGAGTGGTAGAGTAGAGGAGAAAAACCAACCTAGGTTTAAGAAGAGGTCTCCAAATCAAGATGGGTCTAGTGCTTCTAAGGACAAGATTGAGAGTGCTAGTGTTTCTCAAGGTTTTAAGACTAGTTGTCCTACATGTGGGAAGAAGCACTTTGAGATATGTCTAGATGGTATCAGTGGTTTCTTTGGTTGTGGTAAGGATGGTCATAAGGTGAGGGATTGTCCTACTATTGCGGCTAGGAAGAGAGGCCAAGCAAGTTCATCCATGTTTTTTGGATGGTGATGTTATGAGGAAGAATCGTTACTATGTTCTCCAAGATAAGGCAAAGTTGTGTGATAATGCCGGTAAGTTATTGTTCTCTCCTTAGTTGTAATGGGTTCCTTCTAAGTGGGGGAGTATGTTGAGTAGTTGGGTTGTAGATTATTTTCACTTCTCTTCTATTCTATTCAATCTTGAGTTTTAGAATGTAATAGTAACATGTTCCATTTTGTTTAGTAGCCTTGTTGAAAATGAATTTCATTGATTGCCTTGAATTTTGCATTTTCGTGAAGTTATGTTTACGTTTGGAAAAAAATGAGTTTATATGATCTTACCTCTTATATTATCTTGCCTTAATTATAAATTTCTTAAATGTTGCATTAGTAATATAGTGAGCATAATTTATTGAGTATTATTTGAAATTCCTGGATAAAATTTTGTTTTCTTGAGAAATGGTCATAATGTGTGGAGGAGGAAGTTCCTCTTATAAAATGTGAAAAAATAGAGCCTTATTGCAGGATGATTTGTAGAGGTTGGGCCTACTTACTTGTTGTGTTTTGAGTCTCTTTATTTTGTGGAGTTGATGTTTATCCTATATATGTGCATTTTATATGGCGTGGTATTGTTATGAGCTGCTAGTCATGAGTCTTTACTCTTGAAAGTGTTTAAAGTGTAGCAAGTGTCATTCGAGGACAATTATTATCCAAGTGGGTGTATGTAACATCCCTAAACACAAACCAGGTTAATCTAGAAACTATCATGTGAGTAATTATAATATGAGGTATTAAAATTATTATTATTGAATCATATGTTAGTTTGAGGAGTTTGGAAAAGTTTGAAAGTTAAACGTCCAAGACATCCGGAAACTAGTCTATGTTGAACTAGTGCATCGTCGTGTTTTCTAGTGGAGTTTTAGGGTATGATTTGAGGGTGAAATTGAGTATAAAGGGTTCCTACACATATACTTATATGTAAAGGGTGTAAACGTCTAAGAACGACTCCCCAAGGACCAGCCAAAGGGTCCTTGAGAAGGACCTAAACATGGGCCAATGAAGCTGCCGAGGCAGCCAAGATATGGCACTGGCTTCGCGTCGCGCCTGCCACGCTTAAAGGGAAAAAAGTTTTCCCTGCCCCATAGGGCCATCTTGAACCATTATATCTCAAAATTTTCTAGAAACAAGAATCAGAGAGGACCCCACGACGCCCAGTGACTTTCCAGATTTGGTCGCATCATTTTAAGTCAAATTTAAATTTGTTAAAAGGTCCTTTAAGTGCAGTGTTCTTTTGAATAATTTGAGGATGATTTATTGAAGGTTATAGTGTCTTTTAAACCCCTAAACTCACCAATCAAATATAAAACCTCAACTAAAAAAAATATCTCCGTTCCTTTTCTCCAAAACTCAATTGACGAAGCTTTAAAGAGCCAAGGAAGAAGACAAATTTTCCATGTTTTGTCTATAAATTTCCTGGGATTTTCTTCACATAAGGTATGATGTTTCGTCCTTGAATCCTCTTATTTTCAAGGAGTCGATTCAAATAATTTTCAAAGATGATAAAAAACATAGAATCTTCTATTTCAACTTCTAGCCATGGGTTCTTGCATGATATTATTTTTGAAACAGTGTTTTATGAAAGAATTGATGTTAATTGAATGTTTTTAAATCAAAATTCCTATGAAACACATGCAAATAATAACTTCCTAATTTTGTCTCTAATATAGGTGGTTTGAACATTACTTAATAGTGTTGAATTCTTATGTAGATTGTACTGGGCTATTGCTATGTATGAATTGTGATAGAATTGTATCTAGGCTCGCTTAGTTTGATAATTTTCATATGGTAGCTTGATTGACCATTGTATATTTTTCTTATTGGTTTGGATTGGTGCATATGGCTATTGGCATGAGCCTTTGTGAATTGACTTGGTTTGAATGTCTACGAATTGGAGGTGTTCTTGATGGAATGGTGGTATGTTGACCTAACCTCTTCTATATTGTGTAGTATAAGTCTTGAATTGTGTTGATTGGTATGGTCCAGTTATGGTGGCAGTACTTATGTGTTATAATTGTGAAGAACGTGGTCTTGTTGGCATTACTTTATAAATTGTAATATTATTATGTTATAGATTATGTAGGTGATAAATGTAAGGATTTTGTGGTAAATATGTATAAACGAAGTGAAATCATTTTTTCTCCTAATTGATTATAGATTATCATAATAGACTATGATTATGTCCTTATGTGTGTATACTTGATGTTGAAGTATGATTCTTTCTAGTTGATTATATTAGTCTTATGAAGGAATACATTGATGTTTCTAAAGAAGAGATTAGGGTGACTTGTAGTATACTTAGTCGTTCTTATGTGCTACTTGAATGTTATAGTACATGTGATAAGATGATGATGTGGCTTGTTTTGGTAGACCTATGTCCCTTTACTTGATACATGAAAAATGTGAATTTGAACTCTTGACTTAGTAGGCTTTAGCATCTTAGTAATGTATGTGTATGTTTGATTGAAATATGATCTTGAAGATAGTTAAGAGGGTCATTTACTTGGAACCTTCAAACTAGAAATAAAGTTATGATTTCCTTGAAGTTGAAAGTCGTAATGGTATCCTTCTTGTGTGAATGATCGACATAGGGGTAGGTTGGTTGGAACTGAATGAAACCATCTCTAAGAAAGTCATTGAGCTATCCTAATTGACCATTGAGTGGCAGCCCTAGTGGCCCATCCTTGGTGAGGTGTATTATGATTTTGTACTGACTAAAATATGGCACCTCTTCATATGCCCTTGTGATTGAACTACTACATGAGAACTAAGTCTAGCACCGAATAAGTATGCTTGGGAAGTGACTCTATTTAAGTTGAGACTAGAGTACAAAGAAACTCTTGATATTCCTTAATCATATGCCTACATGGGATGTGTCCTAGTTCTACCATTGGCAAGTAGAATACCCTATATTGGAGTGGGAAGACTCCGGATTCCCTGCCTATCTAGTATGGTCTATGTCAGTTAATGTCTAATCTCATAATGTGGGATATATTCTAGTACTAGATAAGTTCTATTACGTTAGGTAGTGGAATGAGACGTTATCTAGACATAGCACGAGTAGGCTTTGAAGGTTCTAAGGTGTAGGTTCCCTAGGTTTTTTCCAAGACCATTATGTGAAGTGCTCTAATATCATGTTTGGATGGGCTTAAAAACTGGTCAAACTGATTTAAAAGTCAGTTTTTTTACTTATTAGAGTGTTTGACAATTATCAAAGTGACTTATTTTAAGTCACGAATGAGTTATTTTAGGCGAAAAAACTAAAGGCTAGGTAAGGGGTGCTTTTTTTTTTTTTAAATAAAAGTCGTTTTATGTTGACCAAGTATATTGCATTTTTTGCCCTTAATTCTATTATTATTATTATTATTATTATTATTATTATTATTTATTATTATTATTATTATTATGATTATTATTATTTTTATTTTTATTATTATTTTTTTTTATTATTATTATTCTTAGTATTATTTTTATTATAATTATATTTTTTTATTGTTATTATTATTATTATTATTAATATATTATTATTATTATTAATATTATTATACTTATTATTATTATATTATTATTATTATTATTATTATTATTATTATTGTTATTATTATTATTATTATTATTATTATGATAATTATTATTATTATTATTATTATTATGATAAAGAAACATGTGAATGATAGGAAATATTATTCCTTATGGATGTAACATATAAATTTGTCTTGTTTTAATTTTTTTAAAGTATAAAAACCTTAAATTAATCAACTTTTTATCATGTTAACTATTTTAAGGGTATTTCTGACATTTTTATAAAAAAAAGTATTTACCAGCACTTATTTGCCAAACACATCAACAATTTTTTTTCAACTGAAGCACTTTTATCGAAACACATAACTACTTATTTTAAAAATAAGTTTCAGCACTTTCAAAAGTACTTTTTAAAAGTTGCTTTTTTAAGCCCATCCAACGGAGCCTAAAAGCTTAAATTAATCTTAATTGACTTCATGAATGATTATGACATAAGTTAATGTAAGTTGATAAAAGTATCCTATCTAGGGTAGCTTTGAGGGTTGCTTTAATAGGCTTGAAGAGGGTGTATGGGCAGCTTCTTCATGATTTACTTAAGTAAATCTTAGAGTAACCTTAGGTGGTGAGTTAAATGCTAAATTGGGAATAATCTTATCTTAGATATTCTTAAGGATTATTTAGGTGTGCTTGAAGATAGTGTATGGGTGGTCTCTTCTTGTCTTACTTAAGTAAGTCTTAGGATAACCTTTGGTAGGAGTTTTATATGCTTATTTGGGTTGAAGTGATGTAAATGCTATTATGTGGATTACTTGGAATGTGTCTTATATATGAAGTTGGTGTTCAATTAGTTCTTACACTCATGTTATGATGTTTTCCTCGAAAGATCCTAAAAGAGCATGTTTTACATAAATATCGTTTTAGCATAATTTTATTGCATGTCACCATACTTAGTGCATTCTAATCTACTAACTCCATAAATATTGTCTTATCTCTAACTGTGTAGGTGGCATTTGAGAGGAGTTCTTTGAAGTGAAGATTGGATATTAGCATCCTTTCAAGCAAGTTTTGGTATGTCTTCAACTAGTTCGACGACAAAACTATGTTTAGCTTTTCTATCAAAAAGACAATGTAATAGACTTAGATACTTTCTATCTTGTTGATGTATGGTATGTCACCCAAGATATTCATGTGTCTAAGATGTCGACAACGAGGCTTAGCATTTTCAATGTTTTCTATAAAAGAGGTTTTGAGATTATGTTGTGAAATTTTTTAATTCCACACTAATTTTTATATATACATATGCGATGAATGGTGTCTAAGGTCTTGAGTAAGACCTCCGAGAGGTCAAATACTCCATGTGGCGACTTGAGGATACCATTTCTTCTAGGGTATAATCTCGAGTTGTTACAAATATCATATTAGCGCTTATATGAAGATATAAAGTGAAGGTGTTTATGTGAAGTAATGTGATCTTGTATAAGGTGTTATGGCTAGTATGAACATTTAAGGTGATGTTATGATGTGATATATGTGTAATCAATCAATATATGAAATGTAGTACTTTTCTAATGCTTATGTCGTATTTTACAAGTGATTATGTTATATTCTTCATAATCCATGGTAAATGATAATGTTGCATATATATGTATGAGGTTATATCATGTTGTCCTTTAAATGACTATATGTGGCTAGGGTAGAATATGATGGTTTCTATATGTGTTGATGTTGTATATTGTGTGGTAGACTTAGTGTCCCTACTTCGTACTTGAATGATATTAAATATGTGATATGAGGAATGTTAAGTCTTCATTACGTAGACCTAAGTCCCTCTATTTGATGCATAAAAGATATGTGAATATGTGTTTCCTTGATTGGTAGGCTATATCACCCTTGTCTTGTTTGTGTATGAGTGATTGATGTATGAACTTGAAATAATTAAAGAAGCTTATGATATTGTTGAAGTTGAAAGCCCTAATGGTATCATTCTCGTTTGAATGATTGATTTAGGGATAGATGGGCTGGAATGACATAAAACCATCTATAAGAAATTTATTGAGCTAACCTTTTGACCACTGTGTGGCATCCCTAGTGGACCCAATCATAGTAGAAGTATTATGATTTGGTAAAGTTGAGAAATGTTGCCTTTTCATATGCTTTTTGTGTGATTAAACTTACTCTTTGAGAACATGGATAGCACCGAGTGAATATATGTAACGTCCCTAAAACAAACTTGGTGAAGCTAGCGTCTAACATGTGTTTCATGAGGTTATAAGGTCTTAAAATTGCTAATTATAGTGTTAATAGGTAGTGTGTTGAATTTGGAAGAGTTTGGAAGTGAAACGTCTAAGACGTTTGATAGTTACCCTTCAGACATGCTTGTGTGTTGTAGTGTGCCTTTACATGTTTTATGTGTTCGTTTCAGTTGAAATTTATGAGAGAGGTTCCTAATATCTAGATGGATGTATTTATGGTTGAAACATCCTAGCACGACACTCCATGGACCACCCTAAGGGTCCTTGAGGAGGGGGAGTCGCTCCACACTTATGTGTGAGAGCTTAAGCCCCCATTTGTAGGGTCCCAAAACAAAATGGAGATTGCCGGTATGGCCTGTTGTCTGGTCGTAGACTTATAGATGGGCTCATTGATTGGGCCTACAATTTTTTGTAGCTTCTCGACCAAGGTAAGGGTAGTTTAGGAAATTCACCTAGAAATCTCAAAATATATTGGGTGGTTACTTAAGGTCTTTTTGGGTATTTTAAGTTAGTTGATAAGTCTTAAACATAAAGTTGGGTTCACTATTTCAAAATCAAAACCCAAACCCCAAATAGAATTCTCTAGAACTCAATTGGAGCTTAAAATAGGGTAGAGATAAAATCTTAATTTCTCCATCAAATCGTCATCAAATTCCTGGATAAGCATCAATCAAGGTATGGTGTTTCATCCTTGAACTTTATTTCTTAAATTCTTGGATAATCATCAATCAAGGTATGGTGTTTCATCCTTGAACTTTCTTTCATAAAAGAGACAAACTTCAAAAGCTTTTCTAAGACATCTCAAAACATGAAATCCTCTAAATTAAATTCTAGCCATGGGTTCCTACATAAAACATTTTGAATCAATGACTTATGATATAATGACGTTAATTGAATGATTTTAAATCAAAATTCCTTGAATCTATGTAATTCATGAAATACTAATTTTGTCTCTTATATATGGGCGATTTGATTTTGGATTGATTGTATTATATTATTATGTATATTACTTTAGGCTATTGAATTATGAAAATATCATGTTAGAAATATATATACACTACTTTAATTTGAAAATTTTCGTATTTTATCTTGATGAATCATTGTATGGTTTGATTATTGGAGGTGTTGATGATGGAATTGTTATATTTTGACCTAATCTCTTCTAAATTGTTAATATAGTTACTGAATGGTGTTGATTAGTATGGCCCACTTATTGTGGTGGTGCTTATGTGTTATAATTGTGAAGATTGTGTCCCTTGTGGCATTACTTTATGAATTGTGATACTATTATGTTATTACTTATATAGGTTATCAATGTGAATGCTTAGGTATATATGCATGAATGAAGTGAAATCATGTTTTCTCCTAATTGATTATAGGTGATCATGATAGACTATGGTGATGTCCTTATGTGTGCATATTTGATGTTGAACTATGATTCTTCCTAATTGACTATGTGAGTCTTCTGATGAACTATGTTGATGTAAAAATAGGGATGGATAGGGTGACTTGTAGTACACATAATTGCCCCTATGGGCTACTTGAGTATTGTTGTACATGTTGTAAGATGATGATAAAGTGTTTCTTATTTTGCAGACCTATGTCCCTATACTTGATGCATGAAGAATGTGCATATAAACTCTTGACTTAGTAGGCTTACGCACCTTTTTACTGTATGTGTATGTTTTTATTGAAATATGACCTTTAAAATGGTTAAGAGAGTCATTTTCTTGGAACCTTCAAACTAGAAAGAAGGTTTTGATATCCTTGAAGTTAAAAGCCGTAATGGCACCCTTCTTGTGTGAATGATGGATTTAGGGGTAAATTGGCTTGAAAGGCATGAACCCATCTCTAAGAAAGTCATTGAGGTATCCTATTTGACCATTAAGTTGTAGCCCTAGTAGACCCATCCTTGGTAAGGTTTATTATGATTTGGTAGTAACTAAAATATGGTACCTCTTCATATGCCCTTTTGATTGAACTTACTCTATGGGAACTAAGGCCAGCACTGAGTGATTATGCATGGGGAGTTACTCTACTTAAGTTGATACTAGAGTACAAAGTCTTCAGAAGGTCACGATATTGTACAAGGGCTTGAGAGAAGCTTATGATTGTGCATTAAGTGTATTGATTTGAAAGAATGCAAAGTTATTCATATGAATCATGCATATGAGCCAAAAAAGACATGCTCTTAGATTCTCTTCTACAAACCTTGTTTTAGGTTATATCCTTTAAGAGGAAAGTATGTTTTAAAGTGCTTGAATAGACATGTTTCCTGTTCATAGTGCGATTTGCAATAGTATAAGCCACTAATTGTAGAAGTGCCCATATTTAAAATTATGCATTTGGAAGTGTAATAACTTAAGAGATGGGGGATAGGTATTGAGTAGAGTATGTTAGTTGACTATGTACCTAGTAAGTCATTAATGAGAAGTTTTTCCTTTATGTGTGGGCTAAGGAGTAGTAATATTTTGTGGATTTTATGATAGAACTTAGAGGAGTAGTTGTTGGTTAGGACAAATTAGAGTATACATCAACAGTAAGAAAGTTTATATTGATTTCATTATGTTAGTGAAGATCAAATATAAGTCTTAATAGAAGAGCAGAGTATTCATGATGTAATAGATCCAAGTTAGGATTAGGATTAGGATTATGATTTATGATGGGAGAGCCCTTGATTATCATAAAGTTATAGAACCAATTAGGAATTGATGTATACGAGTTGGTCAATATTATGTAAGCTGTAAAATATATTTATAGGTTGTAATTAGATAGACTATAAGGCAAGATTCCACTATTCGATCATAAGGTTTTAGGAGTCTAGTGTTTTATTGTTTCAATTTATCTACTAGTATTTATATAAAAGGGAAACCTATGCACGCCTGCGTGGCGCCACCATAAACCTGCATTCTTTTTTATATTTATTTATTTTCAAAAGGAGTTTTCCCTTGTCATGAAAAGTTTTGAATTTTATAAAGAGTTGCGGCTTTTATGAAAAATTTATGGATATGTGACTTTTATGAAAGGTTGTGACATTTCTAAAGGGTTGTAACTTTTCCAAAGAGTTGTGACCTTTCCAATAGGGCACAATAAACATTTGTTCACACTACCCTATGTTGTCTATAAATAGAGGAATTTCGTGCATCTATAAAATATAAGTTTTATCCTGCTATACGGTAGTCAAATTCAAATGCATTAATTAAGTTTTTGTGAAGTTCGTTTCATTCTTGAAAGTTTTCATGGAGCTGAATTTTACTATAAGTCGTAGTTATTAATGTAAATTTGTCAATTCTTTTGCCTATTTTTATGACTTTTTTTTAACTCTGTTAAAGCTGCAAGAAGGATGACTGAAAACATATCTTCTTTTTGTCCCTTAATAAAAGTTTCTACATAGAAACAAAAAAATTGGTTTCAATTGATATATGATACGGTACTAAAATGTTTAATAGTTGAATCATTACATTCGGTTCTTTAGTAATCAAATTTTTTATTTCTATCATTATTATTTGTATGTTTTTTTCCCCGAATTCAAATACATTAATTATGCTTCTTATAAAGTGTGTTTCATTTCTTAATGTTTTCTTCCTCCTATTTCATGAAGCTTAATTTTTTACTATAAATCATAGTTATTCATTTATTTATTGCAACTTATTTTTGTAATTTTTGTGACTTTTTTTTGAATTATGTTAAAAATTCCAATGAGGAAGATAGAAAATTTATCTACTCTTTTGTTCCTTTCTCCAGGTTCTGTTCATATACATTTTGGAAAAATTGTGGGTTGTGCTATATTTGATAGCACATAACAACAAATATTAGATAACTAATACGGAACTAATGATGAAGTTTGTTAAAAGAACCAAAATGATTGCTCTCTTGCTTGCCACAGTTAGTATGTTATTTTGATTGTTTTTTCTTGGGTATAAATATTTTGTAAGTCATTGCACTATTTCTAGAATATTTATAAAGATACAATTAGTCCATCTTTAACGCAAGTTAACTTAATGTTCATATTTCTTCTTCTCTTCTTTTTGGGCATATAAGATATCAAGTTTTCGTGAAACAGACAAATGTCCAGAATACACTATAACAATATTTTTTTATCGGCAATAAATATGCACGTTTACAAAGAGTGGTACAGGTCTTTACCAACATTAATTAATTGTCATTGCATTCAATGTTGCTATAGACTTTATAGACATTAATATAAAGTACCAATTGCCTTGAAAGATACATATTTAGCGATGATTAATCTATTAATTATCGATAAAGATAATTTTTTCTGTAGTGATAACTCATTCTTTTGATAATGTTTTTAATTTTTTTTTTATAAAGAAGTAATAACTCTTTCTTTTGGCTTCTCTCAATAAAATTTTTGAACTGTAAACTTGGAAACAACCCAAAATTATATCTTTTTGAAAAGTATATTAAGCAAAACACCTTTTTCTTCTTAATTGTTATGAAAGTAAGGTCGTCTTTAGTATTATTTTTTGGATATTTATGAGTTCAAGAGCTCACAAATTATGGTGTGAGACTTTAATATGTTATATGTCAAAAAATTTGTTTAGTATATCCCGTTGTGAACATTCAGATGCCACTCTACTGTTTGGTTGATATTTGCATTAATTTTTTTATAACTCCATACTATAACTATAACAATAACGATGGTTTTATCCAAATATGTTGGGGCCGATGATATGAAACTTTGAAAATAATGACTATTTTGAGACCGTGACAAAAAATATATATTTATGCCAATTTTAGGGTCATTTTTACCATATACTTGATATGACATATAATAATAAAAAAGATATTGACGAAGGTTCATAAGAAAGGAGTTCAAGGTCATCCATTTAAATTTAGTTAATTATGATCTTGTATGAACGTGATGATCCACATTACTGGGGTGTGTTGTAGTTCGATATTCTTTATCTCTTTTTTAACGTTTGATGGTTTTGTTTATAACTTCTTGGAATATAAAAAATTTCATTACATCTGACCAACTATTTCCAAGGAGATTTTCTTAAACTTCTTTTTTATACTTAAAATCTATCTATGGCTCATAACTTTTGTATAACAAAAATAAAAATTAAAAATATATAACACTTTAAGATTTTGGAGGAAAGCTTTGCCTCAGGATAAAATGTTCTTGACAATGTAGTGTATGTATCGAAAAGACTAATATTACCGAATGATCATATGTAAGCTTCATAAAATAGTTCAAATCCCGTGCTTACCTAGTTTGTAGTCAATTCCACTTGAGTATGAACTTGATTATTAAAGCCATTGAATTCCTCTAGTTATCAAGTGAGCTCTGCAATTCATATAGGTTTTTTCCAATGCGACAAAGAGTTAGATGAAGCCATGAACCAGTGAAACATTAAACTTTGCACCTTCAATTGACATTCACAGACTAAGTGTACCAAATAGCCTGTGGATGGTTAAATTCCATAATTTTCCATCTTGTGGGATTTTGGCCTAGTGCTTGATATTTGTTCAGTTTGTACTTGGCTTTTAAAGTCGTATGCAAAATTTACTTATCAATCTGGACAATCAGTCCAAAAGAATTAGTGAGTTTTACTATGTAAAAGTCCATTGGGGACAAAGATTGTTAGAGTAAACAAACAGAGGAGCTCCCAATATCCTTCTTTTACTACAAAGACATGTTTTCAGATTTAGCTTGCAATCCTCATTATGTTTATCCGTGATCATTTGTAATCCATTCATAAACTACACATTCCACTCCATTTAAACAAAAGGTGTCTTGTAATGGATGAAGCAAATTTTGAAATGTGCACAAAATGTCTTGTCTAATTCGGTAATTATATCACATACAATTTGGAACACTTCTTCTAGAACATATTTTTTAATGAATGCAGTGGTTTGTGTGTCTCTATCCACGTTAAGGATGGATCCTTCTCTTGTTGTTACTCCTAATACTGCGACACCTTCTTGTACGTGGGTGTAAACTGGTTTGGAAAGATACAGTCTGCCCTGGTGGATTGGTTTTCCTTGGCTCTGACTTTTAATCTTGACTCTCCAGCCCTCTGTTGAAGCAAATATTGCTCATAGTTAGCAAGGAAGAGATTTCTTGCATAGGAAATGTTACTAAAGACCGCGTACAGTGGAGAAAGCTATCAAACATGAAACTGAATTTTAAATGAGCCCCAATTATGAAGATAGAGAGATGGAGTACCTGTTGGTCGAGAGAAGAAGATCAATCCAATATTGGCACCAAAATAGAAATAACCCTACCTCAAGGAAGGAGAAGTAATATAAAGTTGCATAAGATTTACCTCTCTAAACTACTCATATCAGGCAACCACATCAATCTTTAATATCATAATTGGACTTGTCAAAACTCTAATCTCTATTACCAATATCAATATCAAGCTTCACATGTTAAACTTCTATTAGTTCAACCAAGTTTTTGGTAGTGTTGGAGGAGGTACTGGTGCCTCCGCGCAGAGCTTTGCGAATCATTAACCCTCATAAATCAAGTTACAATGTCTGTCTCGTCCATGTACAAATGTGTACCATTCATTTGAAGCACAACATCACTTCATCGTATTTATAAGGTAATTGTTTTTTACTATCCAAATAATTTTCACTCCAAAAAAATAAAAAATACACCAACAACTACTAAAGGAATTTCTATTATTCTTACTCATATAAACCATATATTCTGAGGTGTAAACAAAAGCATTTAGTATGACCTATTCCTAATTTTTCATTGTTTTATCAACTTATATGTCAACCCCTATGTGCATGTACTCCATTGTTTTAGTTCTTTACCTGTTTTTTTGGAAATTATAGCCTACCACAACTCTAAAATAACATAATAGACTGTCAAACATACATATTCTAAGTGTCCTCAATGCCTAAAGATTAATGCCTAAACATTTTTCATATCATCTTCATTAAGTTTACCCATGTACATCCGTTAGGTTTGTGCTTAGTATCTGTCTTTGAGATTTTAATTGTATGACATGTGAGGGTACACCATTGAGAAATGATAATTTACAATTTATGACTTGTAAGGGTATTTTGTAATAAAAAAACTAATTTGAAATTTCTACAACTCTTGGGAATACATTCTCGAAGATTTTTCTGTGCACAACATTTTAAATAATTTTCGGGGCTTCTTCATCCTTGTCTCCGTGGAGGATGGAGAATCCTTTTATTGTTGTTACTCAATATATGCAACATATAGTTGTCCATGGGTGAATAACTGTTATTGAAGATACAGTCCCACCCAATGAAGAATTTCTCCTTGGCTCTTCTTTGTTGTCATAACGTAATATGGTGCTTCATGGACATCTTCATTTCCAGTTCACAGCCTCATAGGTAGTAAAGTATTAGAAGTCAAGTTAAAACTTATAAAGCATCAATCTTGGATAGTGCATAGGGATCTTGGACGGCATAATAGACACCTTCTAAGGAAGTAGAGGGCATTTTTTGGAATTAATTGGATTGGTACTTAATATGGCTAATAGAGGAACTACAATATACATAATGCAATAGCAGGAAAGACATGAATGTATTCCAAGTATACATAGAGTTACAAGCATCCACACAAACACACAAAGGATATTTTTAAAATTGAAGTGTCCACTGTGAAACT
The DNA here is from genome assembly GCF_001406875.1 of Solanum pennellii. Lineage (NCBI taxonomy): Eukaryota > Viridiplantae > Streptophyta > Magnoliopsida > Solanales > Solanaceae > Solanum > Solanum pennellii. The sequence continues at coordinate 55,828,535 of NC_028640.1, forward strand.
CTATGTCTTTTTTGCATATTAAACTAAAAAATAAAGGGGTATAGAATAAAAATTTTAACCATACTTTAATCTTTTATGTGTCCAGGCTGAGCTCAATGGTTATTTTAATTTTAGATTCCTAGTAAAGCTGTATAAAGTAGCAGAATTAGATAGTGCATACGGATTTGAGGCGACATCATATACAACTTCTAAGCAAGTAGAGGAGAACTATTGAAATTAATTGTACATGTGTAAAAGTTTGTTTAAGAGAGGAATTGCATTAAACGAAGGTGAACATAATGTAAGTAGGTGTTCTGGGTTGTTTGTTGTTGCGGTAGTTTGTATTAAGGTAAACAGGTGGTTAAAGTAACAATCTGGACAAGTAACAGGAAGGAAAAAGGCAGTACTCTTAAAGGTATATTGGGACGAAGAGGAAAATGAAAATTTATTGGGAGGGGTGGAAGATGAGAAAGTGAGAGTGGTGTGTAAAAGTTTCATAAGGAATATTATTGAATTGGAAAGAGCGCAACATATATTAGAAAGAAATGAGTGTCATGTAAAATCAGTGGTGCGACAATTTCTTTATTGATTTAAAAAACATATATAGGACGATCAATAGGAAGATGGTAGAGGTACGAGTAAAGGGTAATGAGGCACTTTCATGGTTCAGTAGTAAAACAAAGTGTATGCAAATTACATGGATGATCCTAAGTGAGTAGTGGTGACAAATGGGCGGATTGAAAATGGGTAAACATAAAATGCGTAATAATTCAACCCGCCCATATTTGATATGGTTAAGAATTGAGTGGGTAATAAATCGGTTGGGTAAAATACTAGTTTACCCATATTTTCATGTATAAATAGTACTTAACTTAAGAATTAAATATGGAGAAGATATTTTAGTCTTTTTTAAATGAAAAATATTGAATAGACTTCATTTAGTTTTATTGTATCATAAAAAAAATCCTATAACTTTTCAGTACAAATAAATTTATGTAATAACAAGATGAAAATATTTTTAATTTCAAAGTAAATGAATATTTTCATTTTAGGACTAAAACATACTTAATGCACTTTAAATAATGTCAACACTACTACACGATTTTCTTATTTACACTACTATTGATTATCCAACATAAAAATAAATAAAATATAATTACAATTAACAAAAGAAATGTACATTTGAATTGTATATTTTTTGAGGGTCAAAAACTTCACCTTTTCGATTATAAAGAAGAATAGTTAGTTCTATAGAATAACATAAAAAGGAAGAGAAGTTACACTATTTTTAGTGATATCATGAATTTCGAGTGAATAAAAGTTAGAAGCTTAACCTATTTGACTAATTCACATTTTACCCATATTTTTATAAGTAAAATATGGGTATCAACTCATATTTTACCCATGTGAAAAATCACTCACCCAACACATTAAAATATGAGCGGGTTGGGTGGGTCACCAAAATATGGGCTCATTTTGCCGACACTATTAGTGAGTGTGGATAGCCCAGTGGAGGATCCTAGGTAAATTCTATTTTTTTTCATGAATCTTCTTCCTCAAATAGAAGCCTACATTGGTGAATTCTTTATTTTTACGACTCTCCATCCTTATCCTCTTCTTCATCTCAATCTACATGTGTATCAACTGTAATTAGGTCAGCAATTCAAAAGTCCAGGTTTTGTTAAAGGATAATTATAAACGACATTAAAAGTAGTAATACAAAAGGTGAGTTACCTATCTTCTATATTAGTCGGTTGAACATGCGTTCAAGGAAAGGAAAAGTGGAAAACTGTGATATTATGAAGAAATTGTGATAGTTAATTGGAATTTTGAGTGAGGTTTTTGTATGGCTTCAAAGAAAGGGCACCACAATTCTCGATAGAAATAATATAGATTGATAAAGTGAAATACCTGGAGAGTGATTTTCCAGTGGCGTGCTGAACGACTTTAAATTCAGAGCAACAAAATTCTGTAGGTCGTGAGGTCGTGGGAATGCAACATGTTTCACATCTTCAGCAACAGGGCACAAGAACTAAGAATGTGATGTATGAATTTTCAGGGGCATTTTACACAAGACGTACAATGTTTAAAAGGAATTCATAAGACGGTTGTTGACACTGTTTCTGTTTTGAGTTTTGATGCAGATGGGTAGTGTTATAGATTTGCAAATATAGATCGGGTCAATAGGAACATTGTGCATCATTTCTGGCTCTATGCAGAATCTGGTCTAGGTTTGAGACACTTTAATCGAGGTTGGTGAGCGAGATTGATGTATCGTGGTTTCACGGTACTTTCAATGCTTTTTACTTTAATTTAGGGTGTGTCTATGGCCTCTTTGAAGTAGTTTTGATGTTTTTTTCTCTTTGTTTGCAGGAAAACTATCTAGAACGAAAACGCTGAAGACTGTGCTGAAATTTGCATAAGTGATGACCTACGGAGCCATCGACGGTCCGTCAACTCATCGACTGTCTGTAGGTGGCAACCGTCGTTTGAAGATTTAAGCTGCTAAGGAAAGATTGAGGAATTCTGACTAAGTGTGGGGCTACGGAAGGGATGACGGTCCGTTGTCTCATCGACGAACCGTCCTGGCAAACCGTTGGTTTTATCAGAATATAGCCCAGTACCTGATTTTGAAAAGATTCTAAGTGTGGAGCAACGAAGTCCATTGACGAACCGTCGATTGGGTCCATCGATGGTAACAGAATGATGAAGAAGATAGCAGCTGAAAAAGAGTTGAAGTATGGACCGACGGAGGTGTCGACGGTCCGTCGTTCCCTCAATGGTCCATCGGTGAGGTCATCGACTCGAGATGCATTTTGGACAGAAGTTTTCCTTATTTAGGTTTCCTTTTATTTTAGGACTCTTTTATTATAAATAGGAATAAAAACCTCATTTTTAGGGTTAGGCTCTTTGTTAATTTTCAGATTTGTCTTGTTGGTTGTTGAACTTTAGGTTTTGGAAAATATATCACTTTTCCGGAATCGATTCTTACAATATTTTGATTAATTCAAGTGATTTTCTGGATTTTCTTCAAACTTGTTAAAATAAGTACATGAATTTTTTTCTAATCAATATGAATTGTGTAATTCTTCACATGGGTAACTAAATCCAAAACTAGGGTTGTGGGAACCATGGGTAACTAACAAAATAGAACTAGCTAAAATAACAATTATAGAATAGTGTCTTGCATTTATTAATAATTGTTTCATTTAGAAGTCTTTTAACGGTGTCCAACGTTAGAACTTGCCTTTTTGCTACTTGCCGGACAAAGGAGGTAGATAATAAGAAAAGAATTGTCAACGTATATTTACTATACACTATCTTATAGGCTAGCATCAATTGGTGTGAAGTAATAACTAAGCGATACATCTATTATGATGCTTAATATGAGGCAAAAGGTAAGGTTTAGTAAAGCACACACACGTAGCCGGACTAGGGTGAGGAGTGAAATTGACTAGGTGTCGGACCAAGGAATTAGGGACACATAGCTTACCACTTTGCATGCAAGATACTAGGAAAGATTTGTTATAGCTAGGGTTACTACGTAATGAACCTACTGTAACACTTACACCCTAGTTTCTCTCATCACATGATAAACATCAAATATTTGAACTAGCTACTTGTTTACTTAGACTTAATTAATTACTTTTGTTACACAAAATCCTCCCCTTTAATTTTCTGTTTCCGTAAAGGACTTGACTAAGTAGAAGTAATCGTACATTAAAGTTAAGTCTAAACCATTTTCCTCGTGGGATCGACCCCAACCTAACATTTGGGTTCTCTACTTGATACGACCGCTTATACTTCTTAAGGGAAGTATAGTTTGAGCATATCAAATTTTGGTGCCGCTGCGGGGGAAAGTGGCTTTTGGATTAACTTTAACCACATTATCAAATTTTAGTCAAAATTTCCTGATTTATTTTTGTCTCTCACAGGGCTAGATTTAGTGTATGCCAAGTACACAGAGTCGAGGAGAACCAATACTTCCACTTGATCCAAAACTAAACTGCACACTTTGCAGAACGAATATTTAAAACAATCCTGCTTATATCGATGATGAGATAACCCTCAACTTCCCCCCGCTGGTTGATGCTCATAATCGAGTGGTTGTTGATAACCCTGGTGAAGGTAATCCAAGGAGTAAACCTCCCACCCCACGCCCTCAAGAGTACTATAGGGGAAATGCTTAACATCAGTGACTCTAATGGGCCACTTGTCCTACCTCATCTACCACATGGTCATACTTTCGTGGTTACTTGTAGCTTGATGCAGATGCTCACCGCTAGAGGTTTGTTTTCGGGGCTACCATCTGAGGATCCACATGCTCACATTGCCAAACTAAGGTCGGTGTGTAAGAGTTATGTAGGGAGGCCATACTTAGATATGAATGAAATTGGATTAAAAGCGTTCCCTCTCTCACTAACGGGGGAGGCCGCAATTTGGTATACTGAGTTGCCCTACAATTCAATCTATACTTGGGAGAAATTGAGGGATGTGTTCCTTGCAAGGTAATACCCAATTTCTAAAAAGCTAAACAAAAAAAAAATAGGGTGAACAACTGTGTGGCATTACTAGGGGAGTCAGTAAGCAGTTCTTGGGATAGGTTCACCTCATTCTTGAGAAGTGTCCCAAACAACCTCATTGATGATGAGTCACTGAAAGATTACTTCTATCGAGGGCAAGATGATAATAATAAAGCAGTGCTTGATACGATTGTGGGTTGTTCTTATGGGGAGTGTACTTATGCAGAGATCGCTGAGAAGTTAGAGAAAATCTCCCGAAATAATAAAGCTTGGAGCACTAGGAAGTCGGATAGTGGGAGAAACTCTTTTGCAGTGCAAGCTTCACATAACCCAGTCGTAGATGAGATCCGTGAAGAGATGACTCAAATGAGAACTGAGCTTGTGTTGGTGTTAAAACATGCCACCGGGGTGCAGAAAAGGTAAATGCGGTGAACTATTTGGCTAAACCACCACCACCGGTAGATGAGTACTACTATGAAGAAGATTCTTATGCAGTGAATGAGCAGACGAGGGATTTCCAGACGAACACTCAAGGCTCCAATTAGGAGAATTGGCGCCAAGGTCAAGGAAATCGAGGTCGGAACCATGGTAACTACAACCGATAGGGTCACTATGTTCGAGATGGAAACTGCAACCGCAAAAACAAATTCAATCGGGGTAACTATGGTAACAGAAACGATCAGAGTGGGCCCTATGTTCCACCTCAAAATCAGAAAGTTGCTCCTAGGGATGGTGGAGAAAGTATGGCATGAGTTGAGGATATGTTGCAGAAGATGATGAGGAAGTCTGATGCTAGTGATGAGCACGCCAAAGAGTTGAGAGGTGATTTAGCAAATATTAGGCAAAAGGTGGATGCACATGCAATCTCAATCAAGCATCTTGAGTTGCAAATGGCCCAATTGTATTCTATTGTGAACACACGCCAACCAGGTACTCTTCCTAGCAATATTGTCCAGAATCTAAAAAATGATGGACATTATATGACAATAACTACTCGAAGGGGTAAGCAGACCATAGATCCACCTATGCCGTCTGGCATCAAAGATAAAAAAAGAGGATATGATGAGGTAGAGGAAGTTAGTGGTGATTTGGTAGATTAATCGGGGAAAGAAGCTGAGACACCCCAAAAAGTGACCCCCATTCCTAGACCACCACCACCATTTCCTCAAAAATTTGTGAAAGAGACCGAGGATGGTAAATACCAGCATTTTAGTACTATGTTGAAACAGCTTTCCATTAATGTCCCTTTGATAGAGTCTCTTGAACAAATGCCCGGTTACGCCAAGTTCATGAAATATATGATCACTAAGAAGAGATCGGTTAGTTTTGAGGATGATGATCGGATGCAACACTGTAGTGCTATTTCTACAAGGTCTCTTGTGCAAAAGAAATAAGATCTGGGTGGTTTCACTATTCCATATACAATCGCGTTGTTACACTTTTCTAAAGCATTATGTGATCTTGGGGCAAGCATAAATCTCACGCCTCTCTCTATTTACAAGAAGTTGGGTTTGGGTGACCCAAAGGCCATGCAATGTAGCTACTAATGGCCGATCGAACGGTGAAGAGGCCTATTGGGATACTCCATGATGTGCTAGTGAAAGTGGAGTCATTTATTTTTCCATCCGATTTTGTGATTATTGATTGTGATGTGGACTTTGAGGTGCCTATTATTCTTGGGAGGCCGTTCCTTGCTACCGTTCGTGCCTTAGTTGATATTGAGAAAGGACAGATAAAGTTTCGGTTGAATAATGAAGAAGCGACTTTCAACATTTGTAGGTCCATGAGGCAGAATGTGAGCTCCAATCGGTATCTGCGATATTCTACAAAGTTGAGAGTTCGTCCGAGGTATAAATAGAAGATCGTCTTGATGTTGAGGAACTAGCGACAGTGATAATGAGTTTTGAGAGTGACTGTATCGAAGAGTATGGGTCATTGGTTGCCACACTTGATCGAGGTGATGTTCAGTTCAAACCAAAGAAATTGGATTTAGATATGAAGCATCGCAAGTCTCCACCTGTGAAACCTTCTATTGAGAAGGCTCCAAAATTGGAGCTTAAGGCTCTACCACCTCATCTAAGGTATGAATGGAAAGGTGACATTTTGCTGGTAATTATTGCATCAGATTTGAATATGCAACAAGTAGAGTGTTTGGTTGAAGTGTTGAAGAGGTTCAGGAGAGCTATTGGGTGGTCTATTGCAGATATTATTGGGATCCCTCCCTATATTAGTTCACATAAAATCAAACTCATTCCCGATCATAAGCCCAATATTGATCACCAGAGATGTTTAAATCCACCTATGAAAGAGGTAGTGAAGAAGGATATTATTAATGTGTTGGATGCCGGAGTCATATATCCGATCGCTAATAGTAATTGGGTATGCCCTGTTCAGTGTGTGCCCAATAAAGGGGAAATGACTGTGGTCCCTAATGAGAAAAATTAGCTTGTTCAAATGAGGCCAGTGACCGGATGGAGAGTGTGTATGGATTACCGGAAATTGAATGCATGGAATGAGAAGGACCATTTTCCTATGTCCTTCATGGATCAGATGTTGGATAGGCTTGCAGGAAAGGGGTGGTATTGTTTTCTTGATGGTTATTGGGGTTACAACAAAATCTCTATTGCAGCAGAAGATCAAGCGAAAACCAGTTTTACTTGTCCTTATGGAACTTTCTTGTTCTAGAGGATGCCCTTCAGGTTGTGTAATGCACCAGCTACAATTCAGAGATGTATGATGTCCATATTCTCCGATATGGTGGAGGACCCCATTGAGGTATTTATGGATGATTTTTCGGTATTTGGTGACTCGTTTGACCATTATTTACACCACTTGTCCAAAGTTCTCAAAAGATGTGAAGATTGCAACCTTCTGCTAAATTGGGAAAAACATTACTTTATGGTGAAAGAGGGTATTGTATTGGGCCATTGTATCTCAGAGAAGGGTATAGAGGTTGATTGAGCTAAAGTTGAGGTGATATAGAGACATTCTCCACCAATCTTTGTAAAAAGGTGTGAGGAGTTTTCTTGGGCATGCGGGTTTCTACCAGAGGTTCATCAAGGAATTTTCATAAATTGCACATCCTCTATGCCAGTTACTTGAGAAAGAGTGTAAATATTATTTTGATGAATCCTGTCTTAAGGCATAGTGAGTTGAATGAGAAATTGGTGTCTGCGCCCATTATTATTTCCCCGAATTGGAGTAAGCCATTTGAAGTGATGTGTGATGCTAGTGGGGTTACGCTCGTTGTAGTTTTGGGTCAAAGAAGAGATAAAATACTTCACCCCATTTACTATGCAAGTAAATCCCTTAATGAAGCCCCAAAATAACTACACTGTGACTGAACAAGAGCTCCTTGTGGTGGTCTTTGCTTTTGAGAAATTTCGCTCCTATTTGCTTGGCACAAGAGTTATAGTGCATCTGATCAATTTTGCCTTGAGATATTTGATGGCAAAGAAGGATGCAAAATCGAGGTTGATTCGTTGGGTATTACTGTTGCAAGAATTTGACTTTGAAGTGAAAGATAGAAGGGACCGAAAATAAAGTTACCGATCTTGTCCCAACTAGAGGATAAAGGTATGAGAGAATTGGGTGAAAAGGCTTAAATTGATGATGCTTTCCCTGAGGAGCATGTATTGGCCGCTTCTCAACACTTGATTCCATGGTTCGCTGATATTGTGAATTACTTGGCTAGTGATATCGTCTCATCAGACTTGTCCTTTCATCAAAGGAAAAAGTTCATGCATAATGTGAAAAAGTTCTTTTGGGCTGAGCCATATTTATATAAGAGTTGGGACAATGGGATTATTCGGCATTGTGTGCCAAAAGTCGAGATGTTGAGTTTTTTGGAGGCATGCCATTCCTCGCCTATCGGTGGACATCATAGTGGTACCTGTACAGCCCATAAAATCTTGCAATGTGATAGCTTCCAAAGAGATGGAGGTGTTTCTAGACGACAAGAACTCCCTTTAAATCCCATTCTTATAATTGAGTTGTTTGACGTTTGGGGTATTGACTTTATGGGCCCCTTTGTGAGTTCTCATGGGATGAAGTATATTCTTGTGGCGGTTGATTATGTGTCAAATGGGTGGAAGCCATAGCACTTGCAAATAATGAAGGGAAGAGCATCACTGCATTTTTGAAAAAAAAACATATTTTCCAGATTTGGCACCCCAAGGGCCATTATTAGTGATGGGGAATCCCACTTCTGCAACAAGTTGTTCAAAGGGTTGTTGGAGAAATATGGGGTTCGCCACAATCTGTCCACGCCGTACGATCCTCAGACTAGTGCGTAAGTTGAGGTGTCTAACAGGGAAATCAAGCAAATTCTGGCGAAAATGGTGAATGCGAGTAGAACATATTGGTCAAGGAGGCTTGATGATGCTCTGTGGGCCTTCCAGACAATATACAAGACGCCCATAGGTATGTTTCATTACCAACTTGTATATGGTAAGGCTTTCCACTTTCCGGTTGAGTTAGAGCATAAGGCCATGTGGGCAATGAAGAAACTAAAGATGGATTGGAATGAAGCAGCGGAACAAAAGTTGAATGGGTTAAATGAGCTTGATGAGTTTCGCTTGAAGGCATATGAAAGTTCAGCCCTGTACAAAGAAAATATGAAGAAGTACCATGACCAAAAGATTGAGAAGCGCAATTTTGTGGTTGGGGATTTGGTGCTTTTGTTAAACTCTAGGTTGCGCTTGTTTCCGGGAAAAATCAATTCCAAATGGACTGGTCCATTTCTTGATCACCCAAGTTTTCCCTCATGGAGAGATTGAGTTGGAGAATAAGGAAGGTGTAAGGTTCAAGGTTCCGGGCAATGAATCAAAATCTACCTTGGGCCTGCTAAAAAGGCGAATGAAGTGATTGAGGCATAACATCTTGATGAAGTCTGAGTAATCAAGAGTCCTGCGTCATGCCGCGACGTTAAATCAAGCGCTGATTGGGAGGCAACCCAATATGTATCCTCTAGCTACCAATAGTTTTTTTCGTGATTTTATAGGCGTAGTTGCATTATTTATATTTTTCTCACTCAATGTCATGTATGAATTTTCTTTTAGTTTTTTTTAGAAGTGTTGGCTAGAGAGTAGACTAGAGTCCTTGTCTAAAAAGTGTCCAGAAAATACAAAAATATTAGCTCATTGGGTGTTCAATGTGCAGCGACTAAATCCCCAGAAATCTGCAGAAAATTTGTCTGGTGCACTGATCGACGGACCAATCGGCGGACTGCCGTCCTGTCGACGGACCATCGGTAAGGTCCGTATATCCCATGTTTGTTTGTTTAATTTTTCTAAGTTAGGGCACATTCGACGGAGCAGTCGATAGACCGTCGACTAACTTACAGTCCATCGGCGGGGAATCCTCGGTTCCTCCGCCGACTAACCCAACCCGACCGGTTATATATTAAAAATTTTAAAACTTTTCAGTTACTAACACCCTTTCAGATCTGTTTCCCAACCATTTCCCTCCCCATTTCCCTTCAAACTTCCCCACTCACTCACTAATTTACTCCCACTTAAATCATTCTGAAGTCCCCTCTTCCCCAAATCTCCATAAATTTCTAAAGCTTTTCTTTCCCAAACTCCCATATTTTTCTATCCTCTTTCCGATCGGTGTTCATGGTCGCTCTTTTGGTGTTTCTTACTTGCAAGAATTCACCCACATAGTCTCCCCACTACATTACACAGGTATGTCTCTCTCTCACCTGATTTCGATTTTATGTTCTTTGTTTGGAACTCATAATGTTGATATGTGGGTCTTGCCTTGGGACGACATTGCATGTTCAAACTATAAAATGGGGGTCCATAGTCCCGTAGAGTGATGGAAAGTAATTGGGTCTGGAGTGTTTTTGTCTCAATAAACTGTGCTAGTAATTGAGTAGTTTTCGACTTAGGGCTTGTTGAGTATTTGAGAATCTAAGAGTAAAATTGCACTAATCAAATCCCTAGGAATGACAAAATGGTGTGTTACATGCTATATGAAATTGTTGTGTCTTGTTTTGATTGCAAATTGCTCTTTGGGGGGGGGGGTCCAACAATATCTATCTCTAACATACAGTATGAGACCTCGATCGACGAACCGTCGGTCAATCGATGGACCGTCGATGGTGTTCATCGATGGTCACTCCCCAAATTTGTGCAACTCTGGAATGACGAATACGGTCGATGGTCTATCGACTGATCGATGGATCATCCTGTACATTCGTTGTCTGTAACAGAACCCTGTTTTCTAAGCGTTTCTAGATTTTTGTCTCAATATCTACCCATGGGGTGGTTGACGGTCCGTCGTCTGAATGACGGACCGCCTTGCAGGTCCGTCATCTGTAACAGAAACATGTTTGCTGAGGGTTCCTAGATTTTAGTCTAAGTATCTACCCACGGGGGTGGTCTAGAGTCTGTCGTCTGAACGACGGACCATCCTGCAGGTCCATTGTCTGTAACAGAACCCTGTTTGCTAAAGGTTCCTAGATTTTAGTCTAAGTGTCTACCCACGAGGGTGATTGACGGTACGTTGTCTCTAACAGAACCTTTGATCCTACAGGTTTCAAAATTTTCGCTTAAGTGTTCACCGACGGTTCCCACCGATTGACTGTCGTTCCATCGACATACCGTTTATTGTGCCCGTCGGTCAGTTGTGCAGTTTTGAACTAGAATGTGTTTTATGTTTCCAAGTTTGGTCTTGCTTCTCTTGGGTGTGTCAGATGTTCACACTGAAGCTAATAACTATCTTTTGCAGGTACCAATGGCCCCTAAGCCAAACTTAGTCTACTCCAGAGGACATTCCATGTCTGTAGCCCCGTCACGCCGGATGGTGAAAGGCTCAGACGATGATCATGACCCAGAATACGTGCCACCATGCACCCGTACACCTACACGTGATTCTAATATCACCCGGGGAATGCCCAAGAAGATGGCGTCTGGCGCACCGTCTATGAGGAGCGCATACTGACCGGCACACTGTCTAGGTCTGTTGCAGATTCTAAGGGAGCATCTGGCCCTGAGGAGGCTTCCGGGTCTGAGGAAGCGTCATCTTCCCATGGTTCCACTCCTCCAGCTACATTGGTCCACTCTGCCTCATCTGATGAGGCTGACAGTGCGGATTCTACTCCAGCACCATTGACCGATGTCCACGCACCAGTTGCTGATCAGCTCAACCGGTGGTGTGTCGAGGGCTAATACCATATATTCAGGTATGTGAAGCTTCTCAACGACAAGGAGGTCATGACTCGAACTATGATAGTCGAGCGGCGAGTTCGTACGGAGAGTCTTCCCACGATGCCAACTATACATGACCTCTTCACCCATATCGGCTAGAGTGGACGGTTAGGAGTTTGGGTCGTTACAACAAGGAGGTGGTGCGAGAGTTCTATACATATTATATGGCGACTTTCAGGCTTGTTTAGACAGGAGAACTAACCCCTCCAAACAAGCACCACTTGAGGATGTTTGTGTCCGCGTCAAGCGGATGGATATCTCCTTGCCCACCATTCACATGTTTTAATATGATGCTGACACTGATGCCACCAGGGCCCCCTCACTCCCGAGTTTGACTATCGGTGGAAGCTGATAAAGGATGGTTGTTTCCAGTGTGAGAGAGTGGTGCTAGAGACCACCAAGAGGTGGATAGACAGAACATCTCCACGAATGGCGAGGGTGCTAGAGCCCAAAGGAGGAATAAAGAAGGCCAACCTAAAATTCACGGACAAATTCTTATGGCTATTGGCTCGTCATTGCCTCTCCCCCTCTGCTACTAATAATATTGTTACATGGGATAGAGGAGTGCTGATAGCAGCCATGGTTGGTGGGTCGAGGTGGATTTCACGTGGTTGTTGCATACGACCATTCATGAGAGGGCCTTTAAGTCCACCACTAATTAACCCTTCCCTTGCATGATTTTCGAGTTGTGCAGGTCTGCTGGAGCGCCTGTCTAGCACATTGATCTGCTTAAGACCCCAACTGGCATAGTGGATATCGATCTCATCCGGTATGAGGCTAATGATCTGGCTCCCAACAGAGGGCCCCGAGCAGAGGTGCAGCCGCTCAATGAGAACTTTGCAACCATGGTAGAGAAAGCCCAAGGGGATGATCGGGCTACATCAAAGCCTACCGACACCACCCCGGTTGAGTCTATCTGGGTACTAGCACCGCTCTGAGCTCCTCCCGCTCTACTCCATCTGCAGCACTGGTCCCCCTTGCTAGGGTCAAGAAGATAGAGGCCCAAAGGCCAAACTTTAGTATCACATCCAGGCTTGGATGCAGAAGTCTATTCTTGAGGCAGCGGATCGCATCGAGAAGAAGATGGCCCAGTGGACCGAGAGGCAGATTATGGAGATCCACCAGCGCCTTGACGCATTTGAGTTGAGGGTTCTCGCCCGGCAAACCCCTATTGAGATTTTATGACTCTCTAGGCTTCTGTTGCGAGTTTGAGAACAAATATGGATATCGTACTGGAGGCTTGGGTGCCCGAATCTGAGGCCCCATCTGCGGAGCCTGCTGAGGGTATGGTGATGGCTACACTATTTTCCACCATTACTGCGCCATCACCTCTGCCACGTGAGCATACCAAGAGGCACCGATCTAGAGAGGATAATGAGACTCCATATATAAATAGAGAGTGTCTTGAGTTGGAGGCTGCGAGGAGAGCCTCACTGATTGATGAGGAGGCCAGGCAGATGAGGGCTCAGGAGGTGGTTGCTGGGGCGTCTAGCTCCATGATTGCTGATGTTGAGATGAGCACTACTAAGGGTGCTGTTATTGCTATGACACTACTGATGGTGTGCCTACTACAGAGGGAGTGGGTTCTGGGAAACCGTACCAGCCAGCTTGTTGATCATCGGTGCTATGCGCCTCAGGTTTGCTTCATTTACCACCCTATTTTATATTTTTTATGCATTAGGGACAATTGCATGATCTTTTGTTGGGGGTGGGGTAAATGGAAAGAGAGTGCTAGGGTGAATTCTGAATAGCCCAACTCACGATCCTCTCTTGTGGTTTTCTTGCTTGTGTTCTTTTTCCGCAAGAGACTGGTTATTTTAATGTTGAACCGGCACATTAGTATCTCTTGTATATAATATAGATATGATAACTAGAGCATGATGGCTAAATAAAATGATATCCCGATTTAAAGGAAATGCTTGCATGATTAGGCATAGTGAATGATGAATGTGTGGCTCTAAGAATAACATAAAGTTACACCACTACATGACCATCAATCTAAAGCTCGAACTAGGTGTCTGATAATGTGGTAGGGTAATGAGGTGTTAAGTGAGTGTGAGGAAAGTTGAATAATCCACCGTTGTTACTAAGCTAGAACTTGCCCGGTTAGTCTTGCTAAAAGTAATCTGTGATAGACAATTAGGAAAGGATCATAGGCCCTTGTTCAAAGATAGAAAATCTTTAGCCTAGATAAAAGAAAACCAAATGAAATTAATGCCTTCTTGATCCAAATGATTTTAGCTTAAAATGGACCTTTCTTTTCTACCCAAATTTATCTTTTCTGGGAACAATGTGTTGGCCTTGGTCCCTCCTTGGACATGTGCACCTCAACTTATGCCAAAAGCATAAGTTGAGGGTGGCTAAGGCAGAAAAGAACCTCGTCTTGTCCCTGACTCAACCTTGGGTATTGTGTACCTTGACTCATGGAAAAGCCATGAGTTGAGGGTGGCTAAGGCAGAAAAGAACCTCGTCTTGTCCCTGACTCAACCTTGGGTATTGTGTACCTTGACTCATGGAAAAGCCATGAGTTGAGGGTGGCTATTATGAGGAATGCTCCAGAAAGTGGGGTTGAAAGAATAAAGAGAGAGAAAGAAGAAAAGAAAAGTGACTCAAGCAAAGTTGAAATCAAGTGAAAAATTTGAAAAAAAAAATTAAAAGAGGAGTCATTTACACAAAATGAGAAAGAAAGGAGAAAAGCAAGGCAACATAATATAAGAAAATTAAGAATAGGACGGAATAAATGACAAAAAGGTAGGACGCTTAGCCGTTATATCAAGGAGGGAAACAATTCACTAAAATGCATCCAAATATACCCGACCTGACCCTGATCCTACGTTTCAAGATAATAAAGTCCTATCGTGATCCTGAGAGTATAATATAGTTAACTTAAAGAAGTGAAAATAAGGGCAAGCCTATTGACACAACGGACCATTGAGGTGAGAAGTTGTATAGAGAGTGAGTTTTGAAAAAATAATCCTTATACTCAAACTAAAATCACTGTGTGAAAAAGGAGGGTATTGTTTTTAAAGAAAGGACACTAGTTGCAATACTGGAAAGTTGGCACTTGGTGAGAGATAAAAGAGGAGAGGTGTCGGTGCGTGGTGAGTTTGTGTCATGGTCTGATCCACATGAGCGAGCCTAATAGTGATATCATGCATGAAGATAATGCAAATAATCGGGATTGATAGCCAGATGATGGGGAAAGCTGTAATAAGGATACTTTTGTACAAAGGTTTTTGTGGTGAGTCATAGTGCGTCGCTTGAGGACAAACGACGAATTTAAGTTGAACGTGTTGATGTACTGTGGTTTCACGGTACTTTCTATGCTTTTTACATAAGTTTAGGGTGTGTCTAAGGACTCTTTGAAGTAGTTTTATTGTATTTTTCTCTGTGTTTGCAGCAAAACTGTCCAGAATAAAAATGCCGAAGACTGTGCTGAAATTTGCAATCACCTACGGAGCCATCGGCGGTCTGTTGACTCATCGACAGTCTGTAGGTGGCAATAGTCATTTGAAGAATTATGCTGCTAAGGAAAGATCAGGGAATTCTGACTAAGTGTGGGGCTACGGTAGGGATGACGGTCCGCTGTCTCATCGACGGACCGTCCTGGCAAGTCGTTGATGTTAACAGAATGTTGCCCAAGTACCTGATTTTGAAAAGATTCTAAGTATGGAGCAACGAAGGCCATTGACGGACCATAGGTCCATTGACGGACCATCGTTTTTGTTTGTCGATGGTCCGTCGATGAGGTCGTCGACTAGAGACGCATTTTGGACAGAAGTTTTCCTTATTTAGGTTTCCCTTTATTTTTGGGACTCTTTTATTATAAATAGGATTAAAAACCTCGTTTTTGGGGTTGGAATCTTTGTTAATTTTCAGATTTGTATTGTTGATTGTTGAACTTTGGGTTTTTGAAAATACTTTACTCTTCCAGAATTGATTCTTACAATATTTTGATTAATTCAAGTGATTTTCTGGATTTTCTTCAAACCTGTTAAAGTAAGTACATGAATTCTTGTCTAATCAATATGAATTGTGTAATTCTTAACATGGGTAACTAAATCCACAACTAGGGTTGTGGGAACCATGGTTAACTAACAAAGTAGAACTAGCTAAAAATAACAATTCTAGAATAGTTTCTTGCATGTATTGATAATTCTTTCGTTTATAAGTCTTTTTAACGGTAGCCAACATTAGAACTCACCTTGTTGCTACTTGCCTGACCAAGGAGGTAGATAATAAGAAAAGAATTATCAACGTAGATTTAGTATACACTCTCTAATAGGCTAGTGTTGATTGGTGCGAAGTAATAACTAAGCATACATCGATTATGATCTTAATATGAGGTAAAATATAAGGTTTAGTAAAGTACACACACGTAGCCGGACCAAGGTGCAGAGTGAAATTCACTAGTTGCCGGACCAAGGAATTAGGGATACATAACTTACCACTTTGCATGCAAGATACTAGGAAAGGGTTGTTATAGCTAGGGTTACTGCGTTAAGAACCTATGGGGAACACTTACACCCTATTTTGTCTCATCACTTGATGAACATCAAATATTTGAACTAGCTACTCATTTACTTAGACTTAATTAATTACTTTTGTTACACAAAATACCCCCTTTAATTGTTTTTTTCCGGAAAGGACTTGACTAAGTAGAAGTAATCGTAGATTAAAATTAAGTCTAAACAATTTTCCTCGTGGGATCGACTCAAACCTAACATTTGGATTCTTTACTTGATACGACTGCTTATGCTTCTTTAGGGAAATTTAGTTTGAGCTATCAAATTTTTCACTAGTTGTCGGACCAAGGAATTAGGGATACATAACTTACCACTTAGCATGCAAGATACTAGGAAAGAGTTGTTATAGCTAGGGTTACTGCGTTACGAACCTATGGGGAACACTTACACCCTAGTTTCTCTTATCACGTCATAAACATCCAATATTTGAACTAGCTACCTGTTTACTTAGACTTATTTAATTGTTTTTGTTACACAAAATCCCCCCTTTAATTGTTTGTTTCAGGAAAGGACTTGACTAAATAGAAGTTATCGTATATTAAAGTTAAGTCTACAACATTTTCCTCGTGTGATCGACCCCAACCTGACATTTGGGTTCTTTACTTGATACGACTGCTTATACTTCTGTAGGGAAGTATAGCTTGAGAGTATCAGAGATGCAACGCTTATGCACCTTTAACTGATAATTGGGAATTAAGGCGCAGGGTGTGAGGGTCAGACATGAAATAAATAATGAAAGGCTTAATTTGAAAAGTTTAGGTTAAGAGCACAATGCTTGGGTCGCGGAAATTAGTTGGATGTTGGTGGTAGTGATCACTGTATTAAAGGCAACATCGAAGAATTATAACAACTGTTATGTAATTGTAGGTTGTGTGCAGGAAGGATGAGTTATAAGAAGTGAAGGAGGAAGATTTGTTGGAGGTATAATTCGTACGAGGAAGGTGGAAAGTATACGACTGAATGTAGGGGAAGGCTATTTGGGGGAATAATTTTTTTAAAGAGAATTCTGGCTAGTGGTGGTGTAACGTCACCTGGACGATGTTGTCCTATCCCTACTCTTTACTATTTACAAAAATTTCTTAAAACAAGTCATACGAATACATAAGTTTTGTCTGGATACATTAGTTGTGATACATCGCGAAGGTTGGTTGTTGCATTTAATAAGGAAAAAAAACATAAAATTGATTGTAATTCCCACGATTCACAAATTTTAAAATTCAAATTTCCATCATCTCCATCAAGTCTCCATTGCTGCCCAAATAGTGAAAAATTCAAATTACTCGATAAAATTGGTTGATACAATAAGAATGTGTTGATTTTTTTGAGATATTCAAGAATTTGGGTAAGCGAGATATGAAGGATACAAATGTGATGGAATTGTTGGTGAAAACTCATTTGATTTGTGAATTTGAGAGCCATCATTTCAGCAATCGGAGATCAATGAGATTAGGTAAAACTTTGAAATCAGATATATCGTAGAAGGTAACTCATCTTCATTGAAAATTAAGAACGATATGGGTGTAAAATAGAGAAGAATGGTGAGAGATATTGAAAAGATGAAAAATTGAAAAGATGTGACTTTTATGAAAAATTGTGACTTTTATAAAAAGTTATGACTTTTATGAAGACTTATAGAAAAATAGTCATTTTTTATGAAAAGTTGTGACTTTTATGAATGGTTGCAACTTTAATGAACATTTGTAACTGTTATGAAAAGTTGTGATTTTTATGAAAAGTTGTGACTTTAATGTAGAGTTGCCGCTTTAATCAAAAGTTGTGACTTTTATGAAAGGTTGTGACCTTTCTAAAGGGTTGAAACTTTTCCAAATAGTCGTAATCTTTCACATAAGGCACAATAAATATTTGTAGTGACACTTCCATTTGTTTTCTATAAATAGAGGTGTTTCCTCACATTTTAAAACAACAAATATTCTGAACCACTTTTTCTTCTTCTTCTTCTTCTTCTTCTTCTTCACATTTAAATATTTGTCTACTTTGCTCATGTTGAGTAACTCAATGACACCATTGCTTATGTGACAGATCTTTGTAATTTTATTGTAATTAATTTATGCTTATGTTCTTTAGGTGAAATGAGAAGATGTAACAATTTTCATTTTCCTTTATATTATTAATCTTTTATGGGAAAATGCACAAGTATCCCCTTAGACCATGACCAAAATTCCAGAGACACGCCTTAACTAAACTAAGGTTCTATTACCTCCCTAAATTTATTATTATCTTAGTTTGGTGCACCTTTTGTATTACGTGGCACACTCACTGACTCCACACAATTAAAGCACGTGAAAGATATTTGAATGCCACGTAAGCTAAAAAGGTGCATAAAATTACAAGATAAATAATTTCGAGGGGGGGGGGTAATAGGACCTTAGTTTAGTTAAGGTGTCTCTCTAGGATTTCTTTCATAGTCTAAGAGGGCACTTGTGCATTTTCCCATATTTTATGTAAGATAATATAGTGTTTAGGTTTTAGTGATCGATAGATTTTAAGTATTATTAAATTCATGCGCAAAGCGTGGGTAATTTTACTAGTACAAAATAAAGCACAATTTAAATTTTAAAATAAAGAGATATGATAGAAAAAAGTTTGACAATATTTGATATTCTAATTTCTAATATTTATGTTACAATATTATTATTAACAAATGTATCATGATGATAGTTATTTTTGTTTCTGATGATTAGTAGATATTGATACGATATTCATGATATAGATTAGTTCTAAATTCTTCATAATGTAAGGTTAATTTTGTATTTGGTATCTCTGCATTCTTTTTGGCGATATGATATGAATTGTTATGAGTGAATGTGTATCCATCTATTAAGCATAAAAAGTAGTAAATAAATATAATCGATTGTAAGTGATACATACAACAAAAGAGTAAGAAGTGATACATGATACATTTTGTATCTCTAATGTTAGGGTATTACTGATTTTTATAACATGTATCAAACTAGTGATGTGAATATGATACATGCAATAATGTAATAATTAAGATGTATCAAATAGTTATAGTGATCACTGATATGGATGATACATTAATATATATCATTTTTTGAGATATTGTGAATCATTGTAGCATTATATATTTCAAATGGATCTGGTGTCTGCATTAATATGATCAAAAAAATTGTACAATTATGTTTCAGTGTGCTTTTCAAATAAATGTGGCTAGAGTGTTAAGGCTTTGTGTAGGAAGAAAATCAGATGTATTCAAAGTGATATAATTCAATCGTTAGTGGTGTGACTGTTCCTAAATTGGTCAAGCATAAGAGAACTCATACTCCCAAAATGTAATTGGGGATGTCATAAATTCAATGTGGATAGAGAAATCTTACTAGCAAGCATGACATGCTAATGAACGTACATTAGAAATGATAAGGGGGAAACCATCAGATAGATATAGGCAGATGTCGAGATACATATACATGCTAAATATTGTGTATCTAAAATCATATATAATGATGCACAAGTCGGAGAAACATGAATTTATGTATCTTTTCATATCCTTGAGACCATTGTTAGGGGGTTTAAGTTCAGTAGATCGGTCTGTAATAGATATACTTGTTCATAATCCATCATCAACAAAGAGGATAGTCGAGAGGGTACTCGATAAATGTTGGTAAAATGCTTGACCTTTTACAACAATGAAAAAATTAGTTAGAAATAACAATGGTTGAGAACTAATAATAATATAATCTATGAACTGTAGAATTATTTTATCATTTGAGAGTAATTTTTTGATGAATGATTTAAATCTTTTAGTGAAGAAGGGGGTCTAAAAGTGGAAAATCGAGATCTTTGGAAGGGAAGAAATTTATTTATTTATTATTCTAAATCGTGTATTTTAAACTTTGAAGATGGAAAAACTAATTTGCAATTTAAGACTTTGAGGTTGAGAAGTTAGTCTTTTAAGGTTTTGATGGTAGAAAATATTTAATATTATTTAAGACCTAGGTATAAGAATTTACAGCTTTTTAACTTTAAATGATAAATGGTTTCTTTTGATCCAATAAATTAAGATTTAGGGCTAGTTTGCAAATGTTTTGAAAATGTACTTTTAGCAAAGTTAGTAGAATCTTCAATAAATCCTAGAGTCTCAATTTTATTTTATTTATATAGTTTTGTTCTGCTAGTGTCATCACATCATACTCTACGGGTTCCATCTGCAGCGGCTGAGATAAAAAGAACTCATATAAGTGAAGAGTAGGACATCTGTGACGATGAGAAAATTCATTTTCACCCTGAATCATCTCCATAGATTTTTACAAAATTAAATTAATTACTCAGCGAGTTGTAAGTGCTTTCTATTACCATCTTTTTTTCTTTATCTAATACTATTTGTGGTTCGTGTTTTGATTTTATTCTCAGACGACTTGAGTTTTTTTTAGATTCTAGAGTCATGTTTAAATGAACTACCTTCTGCAAACGATGCAACATAGTTCCTTAATAAAATTAACACATGAAAAAAATTCGATATGCATCCTCATATCCCATCAAAATTATTTTGTGTTAAAATGAAGTTAAATTCTCTAAATTCTAATTTTCTCCTTAGATTTAAAAGCCCTTTTAACCTAAAAAAGATGCTAAATTTATTATTGAGTAACAGGGATAAGATCTAGTCTTTCCATTCAACAAAGAGGTATTTATTCATCTTTAGTATAATATTTATTTTTAAATCATCTATATTCTAATAAATAATAGGAGGTAGCATCACACTATCTATAATCATTGTTTTCATTTCAACTTCTGATACATTATTTTGCCCTTCACCTCTAAAGAAGTGAAACAATGTTTTCCATCTTGTGTAACCGTAACACAAATCTAGATAATCCAAGTGATATGCTTATGTGAAATTCATTTATACTTTTGATTCATTTTATGAAAGAATTTTTTAAGCCTCTTGACAAATGAATTCTACATAAGCGTAGCCTTTGGTTAACCTGATATGCTTATCTTTTTATGGTGACATAGGATTGAAAATTTGTTGGTTATCTATGTTAAGCTGAAATAGTAAGAATCAAATTATAATTGTACAATATGTGTTTATAATATATAGGTAAGAGAAGGTTTATGGAATGCTATTGGAGGAATATTAAATTTAGTTGGAATTTCAGCAATATTGACATGTTTTCTTGCTCTAGTGCATATGATGGATTTAGAAATAGAGGTACCAGCTCTACTATATTTAATATATATAGTTCAAGGAGATTTATTTTAAAGTATCTTTTCTTATATGAGATTTCTTGGCAAAATATATTGCATGAATACAAAATAGAAAAATACAGAAGAAGCTTAATCTATATCTCTCTGCTTCTTTTAAATATTCTTCAACTCACAAGAGCAAAACTTTAGCGATATTGTAAATCGTGTATATATATGATGATAAAATGTCTTAAATGCCAACAACTAGGATTTTCTTTTGATTTCCCATCCAAAGAAATCATAGTAGAAATTTTCACCTACTGAGGATTCAATTTCTCATCATAATATCGCCTCCCCCCATTCCATCTTCCCCTGTTTCATCTTCCCATACCCTAAATGTAAAAATAATTGCGTGACCGATGGATTGGGTTAAAAATAGATTGACCCATATTAATACACATGTTCATGAATAAATCACAATCAACTTTAGAAGTTAATATTCGAAAATAATTATGTTGTTTTTTGGAAAAGGAATGTGATTTGATTCAAGAACGTGAAACATGAATGTAACAACCTGTTTAGTAGGTTCGAGCAGTAAAAAATATTTTGAAAATAACTGACTGGGTCGACGGACCACGCGACGGACCGTCATGGTCACGACGGCCCGTGATGGATTCCGTCGTCCCATACTTGTGAATTTTCTTCTGCTACTCTTCTCATTACCCTCAACGACAAGTAGGATGAACCGTCGTAGGCACGACGGACCGTCGAGGGCCTTCGTTTCAAAGCACTTAAAGTCTGATATATGGGTACTGAGATCGACTCTCTGAACTTCGCGACAGAACTGCAGAACGGACCGTCGTATACACGACGGACCGTCACAAACCTCTTTACTGAATTTGACTCTCTGAACTTTGTGACGGACCTGCAGGACGGACCGTCGCAGATACGACGGGCCGTCACAAGTTGCGTAAACCTAACTGGGTCGGATTTCTGCTAAAAGTTTTAAAGGGGTGTTTTGGACTATTCATGACAAAC
>NC_028640.1:55856252-55857252 GCF_001406875.1 Solanum pennellii
TTTTATTTGTGAAAAAGAAGGATGGAAGCCTTCGGATATGCATAAACTACAGGCAGCTGAATAAGGTAACTATTAAGAACAAGTATCCCATTCCTCGAATTGATGATTTGTTCGATCAGCTACAAGGTGCTTGTGTCTTCTCTAAAATTGATCTGAGATCCGGTTATCATCAATTGAAAATACGGGCAGCAGATGTGCCAAAGACTGCTTTTCAAACCAGGTATGGGCATTACGAATTCTTAGTAATGTCTTTTGGGCTTACGAATGCCCCTGCTGCTTTCATGAGTCTGATGGATGGGATTTTTAAGCCATATCTGGATCTCTTTGTTATTGTATTCATTGATGATATACTGATATACTCAAAGAGCAGGAAAGAACATGAGGAACATTTGAGAATTGTATTGGAGTTGTTGAGGGAGAAAAGACTTTATGCCAAATTCTCCAAGTGTGAGTTTTGGCTAGATTCAGTGTCCTTCTTGGGTCACGTGGTTTCTAAGGATGGATTGATGGTGGATCCTTCCAAGATTGAAGCAGTGAAGAGTTGGGTAAGACCTACAAATGTTACAGAGGTAAGAAGCTTTGTTGGTTTAGCTAGCTACTACCGTCGATTTGTCAAGGAATTTTCTTCTATTGCTTCGCAGCTAACAAATTTGACTAATAAGAATGCTCCCTTTGTATGGTCGGATGAATGTGAAGAAAGTTTTCAGAAACTCATGACTTTGTTTACTACTGCACCAATTCTTACCTTGCCAGTGGAAGGTAAGAATTTCATTGTCTATTGTGATGCATTTTATTCTGGTTTGGGTGCAGTGCTAATGCAGGAGAGAAATGTAATTGCTTATGCTTCGAGGCAATTAAAAGTGCATGAACGTAACTATCCGACCCATGATTTGGAGTTGGCTGCAGTTGTGATTGCGTTAAAGCTATGGAGACATTATCTATATGGGGTCAAGTGTGAAGTCTTTACAGATCATCGTAGTTTACAGTATGTCTTTACTCA
>NC_028640.1:55857914-55913746 GCF_001406875.1 Solanum pennellii
CTTGGTGTTGTTGCCAATGGTTCTTGTACTTGTTGATTGTCACCTGTTAAGTATTGTGGTTGATTTTATATTATTATTCAGTATATATTGCTTTCTATTTTGAGTTGGCCGATGATACCTACTCAGTACGTGTTCCTTGTACTGACCCCTACTTTTATTTCCTTCTTGTTGTTTTGTGGAGTGCAGCAAGTGCACCAGTGACTTCGACTCGTCCGCAACTCTAGCCAGTCTTCAGCACGTCAGATTTCAGGGTGAGCTATTATTCCTAGCTCGGGCTGGATTCTCTTCTTCGCGTCTTCATGTCTTTGAAGTTCGGACATGGACCATCTTTCTACTTATTTTAGTTCTTAAATACTCTTAGACTTAGTAATTTGAGGATAGATGTTCTTGATGTGATGACTTCCAGATTTAGGGGATGATAAGTATTATACTTTAGAAGTTTATTTAATTGATTTCGTTAATGAGTTTTTGGATCTTCCGCATTTTATTTTTTATTCAAAATTTATATACTGGTAAACGTTGGGGTTTAGATTGTTGGTTCACTCACCTAGTAAGAGAAGTGTGGGTGCCACTCGCAGCTCGTTTTGGGTCTTGACAATGAAACTCATTTTATTTCACATTGACTGTATTTTAGGAGATGAGTTCACTACTTACAATGTTATATTTCTAATTTCACAAAAATAATAGCGGAAATTATGATTTATATTATGTTCTTAAATGTTTTCTTAATATGTGTGCATTGCCTCAAAATTACACTTCTTAGGGAATATTGGGGAGTTTCGTGAAAAGATTAAAGAACAATATTATGTTTAATAATCATATAACTCTTTTTGCTTACTCCTTTTGCTTTTCTACTTGAGATGGTGTTTTCACTATATAGGCATGCTTTCATTAGTTAGATTGATATAAGACTTTACAATCCAAGCTTATAGTAATATAACTAATCTTAAGCTATATCAATGTTTCAATGCTGATCCTAAGTTCAGTTGTTTTTACTTTAACTTCAATGATATGTGCATGAGTTTTTAAAGGAAATTCTGATAGACCATATTGGAAGGAAAGGTTGTCATTACGAAGACATGTTTTTTTTTGTTGAGATTTTTGGTTATTCTTTGCATGATTGAGATTCTTCATTATAAAGTTTGATTCGTTGATCAATGTCATCAAAGACTTCATAACACATTTGAATCGAAAGAGAGCTTGTTGAGGATTTCCGTTATTATTTCTTTTTCCATGTGAATTCCATGGCAACATCAACATCCATCTTAGTTATTTCTTCTTAAGGATTTACAACTTTCTTCCCTATAGTAAAAAAAATTGCTTACATAGAGGCTATCCCAAATCGTGAGTTTTTATATTTGGATTCTAGAAAAGATTACATTTTCAAACCAAACAAGTTGGCTTTTTAGAATTTCATATCCATAAACTCAAGATTCATGATTCACCTCTACGTAAGCGAAGAGCATTGTGAAGAATTTAGAGGAAATAAGTCATAACTAATATGGACGTTGATCTACCTACGAGAATTCACTCTGAAGAATAAATAATTAAAGAAATCCGAAATAGACTCTTTAAATGAAAATGTGTTTTTGATGTCTTGCATTACATTTATCAATGAACCTTCCTTTGTGATGAAAAATCTCAATCATGCGAAAAATAATCGAAATTCCTTAAAGAAATTCCTTCTTAAGGACAACCTTTCTTTCCAATATGGTCTTTCTTTGAAATATCAGAGTTTATTAATGAAATTAACTTGCACATATCAACATAATTTACAAAATCATAAAACTAGCAGTATAAATATTATTTACAAATAAAGGTAGAGTCACTCCTGTCCTGAATTATATATGGGTCAAGGAGATTTATTTTAAAGTACACTTTCTTAGGTGAATTTTCTGGGCCAAAAAAATTGCCTCTGAATAATGTATATCTATGTTCAATGTCATCTCATTTTTAGAGTTGTTTTTGTTTCATGAATACAACATAGAGGATTGTTAATCATCTCTTTGTAGACTTATAACAATGAAACTTAATGTAAATCTTTTTGCTTCTTAAATTTAAATAATCCTCTACTCAGAAGAGCAAAAAATTACAAATGCTTGGAGTAGTAATTAATAACAGATAGTATTAAATAAATAGTATTAAATAATATTAGTATTTACTGTGTACTAATCCTAGTCCTATTAGGATTAGTACTCCTTAATCCTAGTCCTATTAGGATTAGTACTCCTTCCTATATCTCCTATATATATCTCCCATGTATTCCCTTATTAGGTTAACACTTCAATACAATCAATATTCCTTCATGGTATCAAGAGCCAGAAAACCTAGATCTTCTTTTCTCTAGGTTTTTTTTTTCTCTCTTTAGGGCACCGATCGTTCCCTCTCTTCTCTTGGGCGGCGGCAGCCATGACAACCGAGGTGGATCCTCTCGATTCACTTCCTTCTGGCGTTAAACTCCTTCTCAGGCATCTTCATGCCCTGATTCCCGAAAAATTATCAGACATAAATTACCCTACATGGAAAATCACCGTTCTTACAGCCCTTGAGGCCAATTACCTTCTCAAATACGTCGATGGAAGCACAGAACCGCCGCCGGCAGTCATCACCGCCACGGACAAATCAGAAAAAACCAATCCGGCCCATGCCGCCTGGAAAGCCGTGGATGGCCAGATCCGATCATGTTTGATTGCGGTCATCTCTCCCACGGTTCAGAAACACGTCCGATCCTACACAACTGCTTCAGCCCTGTGGACGGCCCTCGCAACACGCTATGCATCAATTTCCCACTCTCATATTTTTCAATTGCGTGATCGTCTCCACACAATTACCAAAGGCACGAAAACTATGGCGGAGTATTTAGACGAGGTCTCCACCATCATCACAGCCCTCGACACCGTGAACGAAATCATTCCCGAAAAAGATCTCGTCATGTGCGTCGTTCGGGGGCTCCCATCAGCTTACTCCTCCATTAAACAGGCGGTTCGCATCAGTCCAACGCCCGTTGACCTGGCTACTCTCTCCTCGTGGCTAAAAAGTGAAGAAATCAACGTGGATCTGGAGAGCAAACTTCTTCTCCGAGAAGCCGCTGTTATGGAGCCGGCCACCGCCCTCACCGCAAGCCAGAACTATCGCGGGGGGCATGGTAGCGGCCGACAGGGGAGCCGCGGCGGCTACGGTAGAAACAGCGGAGGCCGCGGGCGCGACGGTCGGCAGGGCAGTCGTCCGCCGTACGACGGTCAGCAGCACGGCAGCAACAACAGCCTGCACTCCTTCGGCAGCGGCGGGCAGTCATCTTCCAGCGGCGGGCAGGGCACTTACGAGCGGGATCGTCCAACTTGTCAAATCTGTCAGAAAACAGGACACACCGCTGTTCGTTGCTGGTTTCGGTATGAGGAGAGCCGAAATAGTGATAACCGTGCCAATTATGCATCTCAAGCCGGCCCTTCCTCTGAATGGCTGTTGGATACTGGGGCCAACATGCACGTTACTTCTGATCTATCCAAGCTTAACGCTCCAAATCCATATCATGGCTCCAATGGTATTACTGTTGGCAACGGTGAGTCCCTTAATATTTCTCACACTGGCACGGGTACCATTAAAACCCCCACCGCTATCTTTCACCTAGGTAACCTTACCCACGTCCCTTCTATTAAATCCAATCTCCTTTCAGTTCACCAATTCACAAAAGACAATAATTGCTCACTCTTGTTCACCTCTAATGATTTTCAGATCCTAGACAATACTACCAAGAGGGTGATTTTTCAGGGCCCCTGTGAGCATGGTCTGTACGTTCTTCCTGGCACAAGTTCGTCTGCCCACCCAGTTTCAGAAAGCGTTCCTGTGGCTCTGGTGGCTCTTTCGGCTGATGGCCACAGTCTGTTGTGGCACAGTCGTCTGGGTCACCCGTCTACTCAAATAATAAATTCTTTAATGTCTCAATTAGGTTTTTCTTCCATTCATGTAAACAATTGTGACTCCTGTTCAATTGCTAAATCTCATAAATTACCTTTTACTTTATCTGAGAAGCGTACAACTGCACCTTTTCAACTTATTCATTCTGACCTATGGGGTCCTACTGCTGTTCCTTCATTTGCTGGTTTTCGCTATTATATTTGTTTTGTGGATGATTTTACAAAATACACTTGGTTGTACCCACTAAAACACAAATCACAGGCATACACCACCTTTGTCACTTTTGAAAAAATGGTCAAAACACAATTCAATTCTCATGTTAAACTTTTTCGAAGTGACAATGGAAAGGAATATGTCAATAACATCTTTGGCCAGTTTCTGCAATCCCTGGGAATTATACATCAAACCTCCTGTCCATACACTCCCGAACAGAATGGGGTGGCTGAGCGTAAGCATCGCCATCTCATTGAAACGGTGGTTACTCTTCTACATCAATCTCATCTCCCTGTCTCCTTTTGGGTAGAAGCTCTAGCCACCGCAAACTACCTCATTAACAGAATGCCCAGTCACACTCTCTCCAACAAATCACCCTATCAACTCCTTTACCAAGAACTTCCCAATTATACCAACCTCCGCGTCTTTGGGTGTCTTGCCTACCCTTGGCTACGCCCTCATATTACTCACAAATTACAACCTCGATCCCGTCATTGTATTTTTTTGGGATATCATCCTACCTCCAAGGGTTATCGCTGTCTTGACCCACAAACTCATAAAGTCTACATATCTCGTCATGTCAAATTTGTCGAAAATGAGTTTCCCTACGAATCTATTTCCTCCTCCACAAATACATCATTCATTGGCGTCCTTCCCCTTTTCCCAACATACTTACAGGGTCCCTCACCACCTTCCCCCACACCTCCACCCACTACCCAACCACCCCTCATCACCCCTTCGACCGTCATCCACAATACACCCGCAACCACCACCCACACTCACAACCAACCTAAACCACCCCAAACCCACAACATCTCCAGCCCGATCCGTTTTGGGTCCTTCAGGGCCACCCCCGAATCACCACCGCCCGTGCCACCCCCCAATACTCATCCCATGTTAACCCGTGGCAAAGCCGGTATCTTTAAACCCAAAACCTTTCAGGCTACCATACTACCAAATACACCCCTTCCCGATAGTGAACCAACAACCTACTCTGTTGCCTCAAAAAATGCTTATTGGCGTCATGCTATGGATGACGAGTTTAAGGCTTTGACTAATCAGAAAACTTGGGTTCTTGTACCTAAGCCCCATGGGCGGCAACCAGTGGGCTGTAAATGGGTGTACAAAATTAAACACAATGCGGATGACAGTATATCCAGGTACAAGGCTCGTTTGGTTGCTAAAGGCTACAATCAGGAGTATGGGCTTGATTACTCCGAGACATTCAGTCCTGTTATTCGGCAGGAAACCATTCGCCTGGTACTGTCACTCGCCGTGCGCAACAATTGGCTCATCAATCAGTTGGATGTTTCCAATGCTTTTCTTCATGGCATGCT
Organism: Solanum pennellii; assembly: GCF_001406875.1. Classification (NCBI taxonomy): domain Eukaryota; kingdom Viridiplantae; phylum Streptophyta; class Magnoliopsida; order Solanales; family Solanaceae; genus Solanum; species Solanum pennellii. The sequence goes on from NC_028640.1 coordinate 55,863,380, forward strand.
TGATGAAACTATCTACATGACGCAACCACCGGGCTATGTTGATCCCCGCTTCCCTCAACATGTTTGCAAACTCCAGAAGTCTCTGTATGGGCTCAAGCAAGCCCCCCGTGCTTGGTACACACGTCTGAAAACGTTCCTCCAGGGACTCGGCTTCACGTGTTGCGTACACGACACGAGTCTGTTTACTCGACATTCAGCACACGGTACAGTCATTCTTCTTGTCTATGTAGATGATATCATTATTACAGGCTCTACTGCAGCTCTCATTCAGGATGTCACTCGAGCTATGCATACTACCTTCAAAATGAAGGACCTTGGCCCGTTACATTATTTTCTGGGAATGGAGGTTTCTCGGACAGGCAGCGGCTTGTTTCTTCATCAGTCAAAATATGCTCGAGATCTGTTGCAGAAAGCTGGACTGGAAAAATGCACCAGTCAACCAACACCGATGGCAGTCTCTTCGTCTACGAATGGAGCCGACACCCCCTTTGCCGATATCACCCACTTCCGCAGCCTCATTGGGGCTCTACAGTATCTGGCCATTACCCATCCTGACATCCAGTTTGCGGTCAACCGAGTTGCTCAGCGCATGCATCAACCAAGTGAACATGATTACCATTGTCTAAACCGCATTCTCAGGTACATTTTTGGCACTCTTGGTCGTGGTTTACTCATTCGACCCGGGGACTTGGAGCTTCGGGGTTTCTCAGATTCAGATTGGGCGAATGATAAAAATGACAGAAAATCTACATCGGGGTTTCTCGTTTTTTTGGGGCCGAACCTGATCTCCTGGTGTACAAAAAAACAACCCAAGGTCTCTCGGTCCTCGACTGAAGCTGAATACCGCGCCCTTGCTCTTCTTGCTGCTGAGACCATGTGGGTCACATATATTCTTCGCGAACTCCGCGCCACTCACACTGTTCCTGCTCTCTATTGTGACAACAAATCAACCATCTGTGTGGCCAAGAATTCCGTCCTACACACCAGAATGAAGCATGTTGATACCGATTGTCTCTTTGTTCGCGATGAAGTTCAGGCCGGCACCATGACTGTGTAGTATGTACCCACTGAAGAACAACCGGCTGATATTCTCACCAAGCCTCTTCCGAGCCGACAGCACGATTACCTCAGTTCCAAGCTTCTGTTCACTTCCGCTCAGCTCAGCTTGAGGGGGGATAGTAACAGATAGTATTAAATAAATAGTATTAAATAATATTAGTATTTACTGTGTACTAATCCTAGTCCTATTAGGATTAGTACTCCTTAATCCTAGTCCTATTAGGATTAGTACTCCTTCCTATATCTCCTATATATATCTCCCATGTATTCTCTTATTAGGTTAACACTTTAATACAATCAATATTCCTTCAGTAATATTGTAATTTTCTAATATATATGATAATAATAGTGCCTTTAATTTCAACAACTAGGTTTTTCTTTTTCTTTTGATTTCTCATCCAATCACCAATATCTGTATTAGAGAATCTTATTAGCTTACTTGATTGGCTATATATATTTTACGAGGTGTAGATTAAATCTCCCACCATGTAATCCTGAAAGTCCATGACCTAATATAGAGTATCACATAATGAACTAAGACTTGTAGCACAGTTCATAGGCCTAAAATAATGTATTTGAAACATTTAGGAGGTGTTAGAGTCAAAACGTTAAGGAACGTCCATGACGTTCGAAGACTAGTGAAATAGAGGTTAGCGTGCTTGGAATGTTTCATGGGGTTTTAATAGTCAAAATTTAATGAAAATTGGTAGACATGTGTTAAATAAGTATTAGAGTGTGTTTAGGGTCGAATCTTCTGGGTACGACTCTCCAAGGACCATCCAAGGACATTTGCATTTGACCCAAATCTGCAATTTTGGACAATGTGCATCAACGAGCGAAGCGACGAGCCATCTATTGATCGACACTCTATCGTTGAACACTGAGCCTAATTTCCAAAAGGGTCCAAAAGACCCCTCTCTGAACTCATCGACCTTGCCAATACGGTGGCGTCGATGGATCTACAGTTCGAAAATGAGGGAGTCATTAATGGGGGTCTATTTTAGCTGCCTAATTATAAGTTGAGGGAATTAATTAGTTAGTTGGTTAGTTAATTAATTAAGGGTGAATGGGTGTATAATTAAGTCATTTAAGAGGCTATATAAGACATAAACCTAATTAATCTAACCCAATACCCCTCAATTCCAAAACTCAAATCTCTCTACCTTCTCTATACTTTCTCTCTCTTTCCCCAAAGAACACCATTGAAGAAAAGGTTCAAGGTAATTAGTGCTGCATGAATTAAAATTTATCTCCATCAATTTTCAAGGATTGTTAATGTATTGAAGCTCCTCACTCTTGGTACTCCTTTCCCCAAGAGGTTCTTCAAAATTGATTTCCAAAAGTTGATAAAACATGGGTTTCCTTCATAATCCGAAATTGATCTTTCAAATTGTATTTTTATTGGTTTATTTTGATTAGTATTGATATATTGTGATTTATAATTAACTAATTAGGGTAGTTATTGATATTATACCTAGTTCTATAGAAGAAATCATGAATTTACCCTATTTCCCTAACCCTAGGTTATGAATTGATGTTTAATTAGTTAGTGATGATACAATTGACTTAGTTCTTTGTTGACCATTATTTTTGATGTTATTAAGTCTATTGATGGATGAATATGGTTGGTTAATTTTAAGACCCTTGAGGAAGGATTTTGAAGTTGAATTTGTAAGACTTTATGATCTTGAATCCTTACTTCAACTGTGATGGCTTATACTTGATGATGACGTTCAATTGTAGTATTACATGTGATTAGATTAAGTAGGTGATGGTATGATGAATGTAATTGAAATGCCTTGACTATATGAATTGTGAGATTATGATTAAGGTATGATGATATAAGTGTGATTTTGAATAACTTATGTGCCTTACTATGACATGATGATGATAATATGCTAATCTCACATAGGAGGGTTGTATTGAAAGGAATTTCTCATGCAATACATAATGATCTAATGATATGATATACAAGGGGTTAGTATACTATGGCCATTATTAGGTTTGATGTTTAATAATTATTTAAAAACATTTCAAAAAGGGACTTTAGCTTAGAATCGAGTGAACTAGTTATGAGAGTTGTCCCTTCCCAATGTTGGGAAGGTAGGTTCACTATGTCTCTCATGGGATGGAGATTACAATGCAATAGTGTGTAAACAAGGTCTAAATTAAGTCTCCTAGTTGTTGAACTATGTTTCCCCCATAGGAATACCAGCTAGTTGATCTACCTAGAATTCTATATTCATGTTTTGGTACTACCTTGGCAAGTAGACCCTTTTCTTTCGGTGTAGGGTTTCATAACACCAAATTCCATTTTTAGCTCACATGGTCTATGTGGGTTACAAAAATTGTTCCCGAAAGTAAAATGAAGTAATAAAGTTAATACCAAGTAGGGTGACTTAAGGGGTTCGACTCAGTGTAGGTAGGGATATGAGACTCTACCTATACATTGCACTAGTTGGCCTTGAGGGAAGTCATAGGAGGTTGTTCTCATGCTCTTATAAAGTAAATGATATGTACATGTTCAATTTACATGTTGATGATCATGTATGATGTTAGTTTCTCATATGAACATGTTATTGGTCTATATTGCTATATATGATGATGACCACTCATAATGTTATATTACATGAAGCTAGACATTAAATATGATTTCTTTGCTTTATTACTTGATTATGTGGGGTCATAGGACTTTGCATGAGCATTGCACTTGTATGCTTAGGATGGTATTGTTAGTATGAGCCTTAAAATTTAAAATGATATGAACTCTTGTACATGCTTTGTTGTTATGGCATTATATTGGAGTTGCTTTGGTTATAGGCTCATGATATGCTATTATTCGTGGTTTTGAACAAATGTCTCTTTAAACATGATTTAAATGTTTTATGTGCATGTGTTTCAATACTTACTACATTTGGTTGTACTAACTCATTCTATTTCCATTTTTCTCAAACAATGTAAGTTCGGGCCATTGAAGTATTTGAGGCTACTTAAAGAAGACCCAAACATGTTTTTCCAAGTGTTGGTAGGACCTCAAGATCCTCGGAAGTTACCTTTACTGTTCCAGTTATGTTGTTGTTGTAGTCTAACGTCTATCATTTCATTCCTATTATTTCAAGATGTTGTAGCAAGCCCTATGTGGCAATTATACATTTGTGTCAGGTCTATACCCAAATGTTCTACTTTGCTTTATATGATTCGATATGAGAGATAGTATTAGAATAATTCGTATGTATTGATTATGTTGTCTAAATGAGAAACCTACATAGCTTCGTATGCGAGGAGTATAAGTAAACTCTATATGTACTATGTGAGAAGTCTATGTAAGCCTCACTATGCATATAAAATGTTTTATTTTTTCCGCATTTATACTTTTGATATGTTATGAAGAATGCTAAAAGTCTAGTCTTAGTCCTCTCTAAGAACGACGACGCCAGTTATGTCTATGGGATGCTCCCAGTCGTGATAAACTTGGTATCGGAGCATGAGTGTAAAGAAATCTTAGGATTGATATCTTATTGAACCATATTTACGTAGATTCGTTCATGGGTGTGAAGTGCGCCACACTATGAATGAGAGGCTAAGTGACGCGTAGGAATTCTCACTTATTGATAATCTTGAAAGTTGTGCCTCAAGAGTGATAACTTTATGTGTCCTCTTTCTTCTAATACTTCTCTTGTGGATATAGGACAGGACTACAAGATGTGCAGCTTCAAGGAGAGTGAAGGGGTATTTTGATAATGCAGGAGTTCCTCTCCAAGGAAACCAAGTCCCTCCACAATATCAAGCTCTTCAAGGTGACCAAGCTCTTGTCATTCCTCCACCTATGACGTAAGGAGAGATAAGGGTGAATTTTGTGACTTTAACTGAAGCTATAACTACCCAAGCACAAACTGTAGCTACTCAAGCTCAAGCCATGGAGGCTCAAGAAAATCCGAAGGTTGGACCCCGTGTTCAACAAAATCATAGCACCATTACTTCTATCTTGAGGGAATTCTCAAGGATGAACCCTCCTATGTTCTTTGGGTCTAAGGTAAATAAGGATCCTCAATACTTCTACAAAATCTTGTATGCTATGCGGTTGACTTTGAATGAAAAAGCCAAGCTAGATTTCTATCAACTCAAAGATGTGGCTCAAACTTGGTATACCCAATGGAGAGACAATAGGGCTTTGAGAGCGGGTCCTATAACTTGGGAGGTGTTTAGAAGGGTTTTTATTGGTAGGTTCTTCCCTAGGGATAAAAAGGGAGTCCATAGTGGAGGAATTCATCAACTTTCGTCATGGAGGTATGACTGTGCAAAATTACTTCTTGAAGTCACTAAATTGTCCAAATATGCACCTTTTTTGGTGTCTAACCCAAGGGATGAGATGAGTCGCTTTGTTACAGGAAGGTCTGATGATTTGGTTGAAGAGTGTCATTTGGTGATTTTCCATGAAGACATGGATAATTATAGGTGATTGTGCATTCTTAAAAAGTTGAGGAGACTTGAATCAAGAGGAAGAATAGGGAGTTTAAGTGGGCCAAGTCTTATGAGAAAGGTACTTCCATGGGTAGGCTTGAGATTCAAGACAAGACTAGGTTCAAGAAGAGGGTTTCCAACCAAGTTCCTTTAAACTTTACCAAGGCTAAAAAGGATAGGGTGTCTAACCCTAAGTCACAAAAGGGAAATAGTATGAATTCACCTAGCAAGAAACCTATTTGTTCCAAGTGTTGTAAGAAGCATTGGGGTGAGTGTTTAGTTTGGATGAAGAATTTCTTTGGGTGTGGCAAGAGTGGCCATAAGTTAGGGATTTACCTAATGTGAGGAGCAAGAGAATGGGAGTTGTCAAGTTCAAGAGAATGGAGTCAATGGTCTAGGCCATTTATTAACCATCTCCCAAACTTCTTGGAGTCAATGGTCAACCTAATTTGGGAGACGATTAATAAATGGCCTAAAACATTGACTCTAACCAAAATTAGAAGTTTCTTGGGTTTATCCGGGTACTATAGGTGGTTTGTGGATGGTTTTGCGTCCATTGCTTCTCCTTTGAATACCTTGACCCAAAAGAGTGTGAAGTTTGAGCGGTCGGAGGCTTGTGAAAGAAGCTTCCAAGTGTTGAAAGATAGGCTTACCTCCGACCCGGTGTTGAATTTATTGGAGAGTACTAAGGGTTTTGTGGTATATTATGATGCTTCCCGGTGGGATTGGGTTGTGTGCTTATGAACCATGGAAAGGTAGTAGCATATGCCTCTAGACAACTCTAGGTGCATGAGAAGAATTATCCAACTCATGATCTTGAATTAGTTGTTGTGGTGTTTACTCTAAAGATATGGAGGCATTACTTGTATGGAGTTCATGTGGATGTGTATAACGACCACAAGAGTCTTCAATATGTGTTCACTCAAAAGGAGTTGAATCTCCATCAAATAAGATGGTTGGAATTGTTGAAATATTATGACATGATTGTTTTGTACCACCCCGGCAAGGCTAATGTGGTGGCAGATGCTTTAAGTCGTATAACCATGGGTAGTGTGTCTCATGTGGAAGAAGGTAAGAAAGACCTAGTGAAAGATGTTCATACGTTGGCTAGATTGGGTGTTCAGTTGGAATATTTCCCAAATGGTGGTTTAGTGGTTCATAATAACTCCGAGTGATCTTTAGTGATTGAGGTGAAATCTAAGCAACATCTTGATCCACTATTTATAGAGTTGAATAAATCGGTACTTAGCAAGTTAAATGAGTCATTCTCCCAAGGGGGGATGGTTTGCGAAGGCACCAAAATATATTGTGTGTACTGGATATTGATGATTTGAGGAATAGGGTGTTAGAGGAATCTCATGGTTCCCGATATTCTATTCATTTAGGTTCCGCCAAAATGTATCATGAACTTAGAGAGGTATATTGGTGGGATGGCTTAAAAAGGGATATAGCAGAGTTTATTGCTAGGCATCCAAATGCAAACAAGTAAAGGACGAGCATATAAAGCCGAGTGGTTTGACCCACTTAATGGAATTTCCTACTTGGAAGTGGGAGGAAATTAATATGGACTTCATTGTTAGGTTTCCTCGATCCTAGAGGCAAAATGACTCAATTTGGGTCATTGTGGATAGATTGACAAAATTTGCTCACGTTATCCCCGTCAAGTCTACTTATTCGGTGGAGGAGTATGCAAGGATCTACATAGATGAGATTGTAAGTCTTCGTGGTGTTCCTTTGTCCAGTATATCGGATAGAGGTTCACAATTCACATCTCATTTGTGTAGATATTTTCAAAAATGGTTTGGTACACGAGTGAAGCTTAGTACCACTTTTTATCCCAAAACGGATGGTCAAGCAGAGCGTACTATTCCAACCCTAGATGATATGTAAAGAGCTTGTGTGATAGACTTCAAAGGGAATCAGGGCACTCACTTGTGTTTATTGAGTTCTCCTATTACAATAGACACCACTCGAGTATTACCATGGGTCCATTTGAAGTACTCTATGGTAGGAGATGTGGGTCTCTGGTTGGGTGGATTGAGGTCGGTTAGTTTTCACTCCTTGGTTCCAAAATATTCTATGATACTTTGGAGAAAGTATGGGTGATAAGGGATAGGTTGAAAACAACCTATTGTCGGCAAAAGTCCTATAACGACAATAGAAGGAGAGACCTTCAATTCGCAGTGGATGATAAGGTGTATTTGAAGATTTCACCTATGAAAGAGTTGATGAGAATCGGCAAAAAGAGAAAGTTAAGTCCCCGATATGTGGGTCCCTATGGTGTTTTGCAATGGTTCAGAAAGGTTGCATACGAATTGAGATTAACTAGAGAACTAGATTTAGTTCATCCGGTATTCCATGTCTCCATGCTTAAGAAGTGCATGGGCGATCCTGTGTCCATTCTTCTTATTGAAGAGATTGGTGTGGATGAGGACCTTTCCTCAAAAGAGTTTCTAGTGAAAATTATAGATCGCCAAGTTAAGAATTTGAGGAACAAAGAGGTGGCCTCTGTAAAAGTTCTATGGAGAAACACCTAGTTGAGGGAGCAACATGGAGGCCGAGGCTGACATGAAGTCCCGTTATATAATGTAAACTGGTTTCACGGTGCTTTCAATGCATTTTTCTTAACCGTTGTGTGTATCTAAAGCCCTTTTTAGTAGTTTTAACAAGGTTTTTGTTTAGTCTTACAGGAAAGATGTCAAGGTTGAAAACGCATAAGAAAGTTGGAAAAAGTGCAGAGAATGACCTACGAAGGCCATCAACGGCCCGTCGTTCAATCGACGATCTGTAGGTGGTGACCGTCAATGTACAGTTCAAGCTAAGGAAGAAGATCGGGGAAATATGACTAAGTGTTGAACCACGAGAACAAATGACGGTCCGTCGATTGATCGACGGACCTTACTAGTGAACCGGCGATTGGTTCATAGAAGGGTCTACTACATGACTTCTTCAAGATTCTAAGTATGGAACGACAAAAGAGAGTCGATGAGGCGTAAATAGATCGACTGACTGTACTGCTAGTTTGTCGGTTGATTTAGAGAAGGTGTTATCCGGTGAAGAATAAATAATTCCAAGTATGTACTGACGGAACCAGACGATGGACCGTCGTTCCATCGACGGTCTGTCAGTGAAGTCATCTATTGATGCCGCATTTCTGGACAAAACTTTCCTTATTTCAATTCCTTTTTCTTTAGGACTATGTTTTCTATAAATAGGGGATTAAAACCTCGTTTTGAGGTTGGCTACTGTTATTATTGTTCTATTTTGTGTTGGAGATTGTTGGTTGCAAACTTTAGGGCAACGAATAAATTTCCGGATTTGGTTTTTCCGATTATCTTGCAATTTCGAGTTGATTTTATGGGTTTCTTCTTATTATTAAGTAAGTTTATGATTTGTTTATTCAATATTATGAATTGTGATCTTACTAGCATGGGTAGATAAATCCACAACTAGGGTGGTGAGAACCATGAGTAATTAACAAAGTAATCCTAGCAACTAAGCACTTCTCAAATAGTATTTTTGCATGTATTGATAATTCTTTCGCTTAGAAGTCTTTTAAATGGTGTCCAACATTAAAACTCACCTTGTTGCTACTTGCCGGATCAAGGAGGTAGTTAATAAGAAAAAAATACCATATATTTAGTGTGATACTATCTAATAGGGTAGTGTCGATTGGTGCGAAGTAATAACTAAGTGATACATCAATTATAATGTCTAATATGAGGTAAAGAACATAGCCGAACCAAGGTGTGGGGTGAAATTCTTCTGATGCTGGACCAAGGATTTAGAGATACCTAACTTGCCAATTTTTATGCAAAACACTAGGAAAGAGTTGTTATTGCTTGGAATACGACTTTATGAAACCGTGGGGAATAGATATATCCTAGTTATTCTCACAACTTGATAAAAACTTAATATTTTCTTTCAATTACTTTTTAAACTTGTTTCATAACCCCCCTTTTAGTTACCTATTTTCAGAAAGACGTTCACTAAATAGATGTAATTGTGAACTAAAGTTAAGTCTAGACCATTTTCCTCGTGGGATCGACCCAACCTACTAGTTGGATTCTCTACTCGATTACATCCACTTATACTTCTTTCTGGAGGTGTAATTGGAGCGCATCATTATCGTCGTCTTTTTCCTAACTAATATCAGTTGTTCCTATTATTAATGAAAATAATGAGTAAATTTGAATTTGACTTGTTTTGCAAAAATATGCATATTCATGGTAAAAGGTTTATGCTAAAACCCAGTTTTCATGAGAAAAGTGTTCTTTTGCTTGATTTGCACTCATTTCTCTATTTGGCGTATTGTTGTCTTCATGGAATAGTAATAATGAGCATGTTGAAGTATTTTGAAAGAAATTTGGGAATAAGTAACTCTTGATGTTTATGTTGAGCTCATGTTGTCATTGAGAAGGTAGTTCCTCATGTTGTGAAATTGAGCTCTTATATGTGGTAATTAATGTTTTGAGTTGCTATGTGTAAATGCGAAGTTTATATGTTGTATGGAGTTGTGAAGTAATCCTTTGAGTTGTAACTCATGTTGATTATATATGTTTTTGGTTGGGCATTTAGAATTGAGTCTATCCTTTCCCTACAAAAGATTTGTGTCATTCCTGAATGAATGTTCCTACGGAGTGGGGGGGGGGGGATTATAATGTAACACTCCGAAAGTCCATGATCTAATCTAGAGCCTCACATAATTAAATCAGACTTTAAACACTGTTTTTAGGACAATAAAATAATGTATTTAAATCATTTAGGTGGTGTTAGAGTCAAAACATCAAGGAACGTCCATGCCGTCCGGAGACTAGTGAAATAGAGATTAGTGTGCCTTGGAATGTTTCATGGGGTTTTAAGAGTCAATACTTACTGAAAATTTGTAAAGAAGTGTTAAATAAGTATTACAGTGTGATTAGGGTCAAAATGTATGGGTACGACTCCCCAAGGACTACCCTAGGGGTCGTTGGAGAGGACCCTTGCATTTGACCCAAAATCTGCAATTTCGACAGTGTGCATCGATGAGCCACGCGAAGAGCCGTAGATTGAACAACACTACAACTCTCCATTGATGGATCCATAATTCAACACTTTTCCAAATTTCGACAAGGTTCCGAAAGACCTCTCTCTGACCTCATTGATGCCTTGCCAGTATGGTGGCATTGATGGACCTACGGTCCGTAGGTCCGGGAGTCGTCGATGGGGGTCTGTTTTGGCTGCGTAATTTTAAGTAGATGGAATTAATTAGTTAGTTGGTTAGTTAATTAATTATGTGGTAAGGGGTGTCTAATTAAGTTAGTTAAGGTTCTATACAAGACATAAACCTAATTAATCTAACCTAACACCCCTCGATTCCCAAACTCAAATCTCTCTACTTTCTCTCATTTTCCCCAAAGAACACCATTGAAGACAATGTTCAAGGTCATTAGGGCTGAAAGAATTCGAATTTATCTCCATAAATATTCAAGGATTGTTAAGGTATGGAAGCTCTTTACTCTTGGGACTCCTTTTCTCAAGAGGTTCTTCAAAATTGCTTAATCCGAAATTGATTTTTCAAATTGTATTGTTCTTAGTTCCTTTTGATTATTATTGATATTATGAGTTATCATCGGTTAATTAGCGTAGTTCACGATATAATACCTAGTTCTATAGAGGAAATCATGAAATGACCCTATTTCTCTAACCCTAGGTTATGAATTGATTTTAAATTAGTGAGTGATGATACAATTGACTTAGTTGTTGTGTTGATTGCTATTATATGATGTTATTATGTCTATTGATGAATTAACATGGTTGGTTGATGTTTAGACCCTTAAGGAAGGCTTTTGAAGGGTAATTGGTAAAACTTTATGATCTTGAATCCTCACTTCAATGGTGATGACTTATACTTGATGATGATGTTCAATTTAAGTATTACATGTGATTAAATTAAGTAAGGGTGTATGATGAATGTAATTGAAATGTGTTGACTATATATATTGTGAGATTATGATTAAGGTATGATGATATAAGGTTGATTGTTAATAACTTATATTCCTTGCTACGACATGATGATCATAATGTGCTAATCTCACATATGAGGGTTATATTGAAAGGAAGCTTTCTTGCAATGCCTAATGAGATAATGATATGATATACAAGGGGTTAGTCTCCAATGGCCTATATTTAGGTATGGTGTTTAAGAATGTCTTAAAAACATTTCAAAAAGGCACTTTGGATTAGCACCGAGTGAACTGGTTATGAGAGGTGTCCCTTCCCAATATGGGAAGGTAGGTTCACAATGGTTATCATGACATGGAGATTTCAATGCAATTGTGAGTAAATAGGGTATCAAGCAAGTATCCTAGTTCTTGAACAATGTTTCCCCCATGAAAACAATAGCTAGTGGATCCACCTAGAATGCTACCTTCATGTTTTGGTACTACCTTGGCAAGTAGACCACCTTCTTTTGGTGTAGGGTTTAATGACACCGGATTCCATGTTTATCTCACATGGTCTATGCAATTTAAGGCAATTGTTTCTGAAAGTAAAATGAAGTAATAAAGTTAACACTAACTAGGGTGACTTAAAGGGTTTGACTAAGTGTAGGTAGGGGTATGAGACTCTACCTATACATTGCACTAGTTGGCCTTGAGGAAAGTCCTAGGAAGTTGTTCTTATTCTCTTATGATGTAAATGATATGCATATGTTGACTTTACATGTTGATAATCCTATATGATGTTAGTTTCTCTTATGAACATGTTAATGTTCTATATTGCTATATATGATGATGAGCACTCATAATTCTATGTTATATGAACTTAGTCGTTACTTATGATCTCTTTCCTTGTTTAGTTGATTATGTGGGGTTATGGGAATTCATATGAGAATTGCACTTTTATGCTTGGGATGAGATTGTTCGTAAGGGTCTTATAAGTTAAAATGATATGAACTAATGTACATGCTTTGTTGTTATGACATTATGTTGGAGTTTCTTTTGTTATATGCTCTTGATATGCTATTATTCATGTTGATATGACCTTATGGTTGTAATGATCATGATTGACTTGACTTTATTGATGATGTTGGTCATGTGTGGCATATGGACTTGTCTTAATAAATAGGTGATCATTGCCTTATATGTGTTCCTTATTGTGCATAAAGTCTTTTTCAAAGTTACTTAGCATGTTTTGAACAAATGTCCCTTTAAGCATGATCTCAATGTTTTATGTGCATATGTTTCCATACTTAGTACATATGGTTGTACCAACCCATATTCTTTCCATTTTCCCCAAACAATCTAGGTTCGGGGCATTGAAGTATTTGAGGCTACTTGAAGAAGACTTGAACATCTTTCTCCAGGAGTTGGTAGGTACTCAAGATTCGAGGATGTTACCTTTCCAATTCTAGCAGTGTTGTTGCTATAGTCTAATGACAATCATTTCATTCCTATTGTTTCAAGACATTGTTGTAAACCCTATGAAGCAATTATACTTTAGTGTAAGGGCTATGCCCGAATGTTCTACTTTGTTTTAGAGGGTTCAATATGAGACAGTATTATACTAATTCCTATGTATTGATTATGTTGTCTAAATGATAAGCCTGTGGAAGCTTTATATGCGAGGAGTATAAGTAAATTCTATAATTAGTATGTGAGAGTCAATGTAAACCTCACTTTGCGTAGTAAAAGTTTTAATTTTTTCGCATTTTAACCTATGATATGTTATGATTAATGCTAAGAGGATAGTCTTAGTCCTCTCCGAGGACGACGACACCGGTAACGTCTAGGGGGTGCTCCCCATTCGTGACTCCCTCCCCCATTTCATCTTTCTTACCATTATTTAAAAGATAATTAACTAGAGCACCAATGGATTGGATTAAAAATAGATTGACCCATATTTATACATATTTTCATGAAGAAAGAAATGTACTTTAGAAGTTACTATTTAAAAACACTAAAGTTTTTTTGGAATGTGATTTGTTCAGTAAAGAAGGTGTCTGTAACATACTCATTCTATTCCAGATTAAGTGAACTTTTGAATCTTTTTTCATTTGTCAAAAATAGTTGAAATTTTCAATGTTCGATGTAGGCGTTTGAAATTTTTTTCCATGTTTGCCTTTTCTTTTATTGAATTTTTTCTATTTTCTAGGAAATCAATTCAACATTTACAAAGTTATACTTATAATTTCACAAAGGGGAATAGTTGAAATCATGATTCACCGTATGCTCTTGAATATTTTTGTTAATAGGTGCGTTTTGCTTTAAAAATTACACTTAATATGGAATATAAGGAGATCATGATAATATTATATAATAATGTTATGTGTAAAAATAATATAACTCCGTGTTTACTCATTTTTCTTTTCTACTTGAGACGGTGTTTTCATTATATAGTCATACTTTCATTAGTGAGATTGAGATTTGACTATAATTCAATCCTATATGAATAATCATTATTAAGCTACGTCAATGTTTAAATACTAATCCTTGACTTTAGGCCTTACACCATACATGTTCTTTTTACCATGAAGTTTAGTTATTTTTGTTTGACTTGAATCATCGTAGGTTGTGTTTTAAGTGAAGGAGAGAGACATGAATTTGTCCGAATTGAATCAACAGGCTCAAGGGCATGCCCCGTATCCGTTGCAAGAGAATAGGCTCTTTGAAACTTATATTATATCCTAGTGCAAGAGACGATTAGCTATACTCACGTAACAAAGCAAAGGAGGATTCATGTATATAAGAATCCATGCTTCAAGAGAATCCTCTTTTTTGCTTGGTTACGTGACTAGATCAATATATCTGTCAAAGAGGGGATTTGCTTGCAGCGGATACGGGGGTATGCCCCTGAGCCTATCGATCCTATTCCTAATAAGTCATGTCTCTGCCTATCAAATAACTCATAGACCATGATGATTCAAGTCAAATAAAAAACTTAGATGTATGATAAAAAGAACATGTAGGTTGTAGAGACAAAAGTTTACCATTAGTATTACGTGGCTTATGAATGGATATATTGTAACTATAAGATTGGATTGTTGTATCTAAGCTAAATCTAATGTTATAATGAAAATAGAGTCTCAGTAGAAAAGCAAAAAAGAGTAAACAAAAAATTTAGATTATTTATGCATAGTGAAAAATCAAAGTTGCCTTTTTTCGCAAAATGACTTTGTGTTAGTAAATTAGGTAGGCATTTTCTGATTACTTTTTAATGAAATTTCTGTAGTTATATGATTTTAGTGGGTAAATCATAGTTATATGACTATTTATGAAATTAACCACATCTTTATTTTTTCGAGGTACGTAATGTGTTAAAGTTGTTGTCACTCTTTATGAGCTATTGGTCTAAGAGTATTAGTCTACTAGAAAATAAGAAATTACGATGGATCAAGTTTAATAGCTGAACGATAAAATTTCATGCTAATTCTATTTAGCTATGGATTAGCACCAAAAAATATATAAGAAATTCATGAATAACAAGGAACTTTTATAGATGAATTGTTTAGGGATTACTCACAAACACCTTCGCTAATTTAATAATTTTAGTAGTATAAATCACTAAATTGATGATCTCTATTTGGTTCTTTTGTAAAAATAAGTTCATAAGTCCTTTTATCTTGGAAAAAAATAAGAAATATTAAGATTTACCAATTTTATTCATTAATATTTGTCTCTACTGATTGGACAAATGTCAAGCCCTGAGGCTATCCCCTTGACGTAAACATGGGACGTAGGATCACGAGTGACCCCAAGCTAACCCTGAGTTGTTATATTATAAGCATACTAAAATAACTGAATAAAAGATACTATGCAAAATCTTAAATCATGAGACAACTCGAAGATGGGAAATACCGAATACTGATATGAATATATAATAAACTTCTAAATGTTAAGTGATAATAAACATTCACTCAAATGCTCAAGCTAAATATAAAACTATGTATGGGAAAAAATCTCTACCTAACTAGAGTTACTAGGACATGTCGCCATGAAAACTGACACTGAAATAAACATGTCTACTGCCATTAATATATGAGGACTCAGCATTGATGCTACTGAGTATTTATTGGGAACCGACCTATGCTTGATCTGAATGTTGAGGACCTGAACCCAGATCATGAATATAATTCAATCTTATATTAATGTAATCATTTTTAACTACATCAATGTTTAAATACTACTCCTAGACATTAGGCTCTACACCCTACATGTTCTTTTTATGATGAAGTTAAGTTATAATAGGTTATATTTTAAGTGAAGGGGAGAGACATGAATCTCTAGTCTCTAGCGCAAGATATGATTCACTCTAGTCCTGTAACAAGGCAAAGTAGGATTCATGGACATAACAACTTATGCTTCAAGAGAATCCCCTTTTTCGCTTGGTTATGGGGGTGGAGCAATATATGTGTCAAATAGCGGATTCTCTTGCTGCGGATACGGGGCATGCCCCTATCCTATTGATCCAATTCTTTGTAATCCATGCCTCTCTCTTTCACATAAATCACAATTTATGATGATTCAAGTCAGATAAAAATAAATTAAATTTATGATAAAAAGAACATGTAGGGTGTAGAGCCTAATGTTTAGGATTAGTATTTAAACATTGACGGAGCTTAAGAATAGTTATATTGTAACTATACGATTGGGTTGCAGTCTCTAAGTTTAATCTAATGATATAATGAAAACACAATTTTTCTAAGTAGAAAAGCAAAATCGAGTACACAAAAAAAGTTAGATTAATTTTGAAGAGTGAAAATTTAAAGTATGGGAACATGACTTTGTGTAAGTAAATTAGGTAGGCGTTTTATGATTACTTTTTCATGAACTTTCCATAGTTATAAGATTTTAGTATGACAGTCATAATTATATGACAATTTATGAAATTAACCATATCTTTATTTTTTTTGAGGTATGTATTGATCTTAATGTTGCTGTTCATCCTTGATGAGCTATGCGTCTAAGAGTATATTAGTCTACTAGAAAATAGGGAAATACGATGGAATAAATTTCATTGCTTAACAATAAAATTTCATGCTAATTATATTAATCTATGGATTAGCCTAAAAAAATATAAGAAAATTCATGAATTAGCAAGGAGGTTTTAAATGATGAATTATTTAGGGATTACCGACAAATTCCACAGCTAATTTGATACTTATAGTAGTATCTATCGATGAATTAATGATCTCTATTTGGTTCTTTCTGAAAATGATTTCATAAGGCCTTTCTTAGTAAAAACAAGAAATATTAAGATTTACCAATCTAATTCATGAATCTTTGAGTATATTGATGGGACGAGAGACACGCCCCGAGGCTACCCCTTGGCGTAAACACAAGCCTAGGATCACTTGTGACCCCAAGCTAACCCTGAGCTAGCATATCTTAAAAATACTAAAACAAATGAACAAAGATACTATGCAACAACTTAAATCATGAGATAACATAAAGATGGGAAATACCCAATACACATTTAAATATATCATAAACTTCTAAGTGTTAAGTGATACTGAACAATCACTCAAATGCTAAAGCTGAATCTAGAACTATGTCAGAGAAGGTCTTTAATTGACTAGAGTTGCTTGGACATGTCTCCACTAAAATTGAAATTGAAATAAAAGACAAAAACAGAAAACATTTATGTAATGACAACTCAGAAATGCAACAATATGTACTTACAATGAACAATCAAAATCTGAGGCATGCTTGTCTATTTGACTAACCTAGCAAGTGTAATTGATAAACTAAGACAATCTACCATAATAGGGTTCTGAATTTCATGCAAAAAACTAAGTAACGATTTCACAAGAACGTGATAATCTGATTAGGAACATTATAACATCTATATAACAACAACTTTTCAAGGTTTTAGAAACTGTAGATCTAAACAAGATATCAAGGATTAAGAATATGAATGAATTCTAATGACCTAGTGCATGAAAGGAACTCACTAGTGAAATCCAACATACCCTATGACGAAATCTATAGATAAATCATTTGATTTTGGGGATGGACTGAAGAAAACCTCCTACTTGTTCTTCAGATTGTCAAATATTCTCTTCTTTTCCCCTAAGTTTGATGAATTTCGGTGAATGAATTGATTAGGGTAGGTTCTGATTAGAATACTAGCCTTAAACTAAGTAAAATGACGTATTTTAGGGGTTAAACGATGTAATTTAGGTGTCCAAAGCGTAGGGGGGAAAGACAAAAATGACCCTAACTTAAAAGTTGACAGCGCCCTTCCACCGAGTCATTGACAGGCCGTCAAATGGACCACAACCCATCAAGTGGGTCGTGGTTCTAGTCAGTGTCTACTGGGTAATGGAGGTCCATTCACCAGTCGTACCATGGCCCGTGTTAAGGACAATCGATCGTGAAAGACACCATGGTTTTTACTTGGGTTGAGGGTCTGCTGGCTCAGGTTCAAGAATCCTTCCACAACCCATCATCAAGACCACTGTCATACGCTGAAGCTACCCCTAGACGTAAACACGGGACCTAGGATCATGAGTGACCCCAAGTTAACCCTGATCTAGCATATCAGAAGCAAACTTAATATATATATGAAAAGATAAACTAATACAAAAAGCTAAATCTTGAGAAAACAGAATGATGAGGAATACCTAATTGTTTTCCGAATATATCAAAAATGTTAAGAGGTTAGTGGTACTGAAGAATCACTCAAAAACTAAAACCAAATCTAACTATGTCTGAATAAAGCCTTTAACTGACTGGAGATGCTGGGACATGCCACCATCTAACTCTAGAAAAATTGAAAATGATTTGAAAGACTAAATCTGAAAATATGTCTATTATCCTAGAAGTATGAGGATTCATTACTGAAGTTGTTGAATGTGGATTCGGAACCGATATACGCATGATCTGTATATTGAGGACTACACTTACATCAAAAAAATATGTAGTGCGGAGTATGTCATTAGTACATTGAAGGTACTGAGCATGCAAGATAGAATAAAAGTTGAACAAAACATAAAATCTTACACATCATAAATGAACAATGATATAATCCGAACATGATGGAAATACTGATATATATATAAAAGAACTAACAAAAATGTAATGACCAAGTACTGAACATGTTGAGACTGAATATTAAAGTATAACTGAAAACTTGGCAAAATTCATTATAGTCTTGCTGTAGGAGCACTAGTAACCGACATAACTACACAAGAGCTATGTGTGATGTTTGATGCAAACAACACATTCAATGAACCAATATACCTTGACAGGGGTATAAAGGTGTGCTTGGCGTGATTACTAAAGCTAATACCCATAGAAGAGAGTTAAACCTACGGGGGCACGTAGCTTTGGAACTATGACGGTACACTGAAACATATCCACTCGGTGTTAAGACTACTCCAAACTAACTATGTAAATCTAACAAACAAAACTGAAACAGTAACATGCAAATATGAAAATGTATCATTGATAGACTAATAATGTAACATTCGAAAACAAATGCATGTATAACTGTTTAACTAACCTAGAATGTGTCATTCATGAACTAAAAGAATCTACACAACTAGGATTGTGAGTTTCACGAAAAGAAGTAAGCGAAAATTCTACAAATGTTGTCATGCCCCCGAGGTACCGCAGAGACGTGGACACAAAACCTTAGACAAGAATTCATCCCAAGATAACTCTGCTGGCATGATCATGAGCATTTAAAAGATGATAAACTAAATGCGGAAGCTAAATCATAATTTCAACTTAAAAGATGGGGAATACCCATATGCTATAACTGAGATCAATGAAAACAATGAGTTTAATACAAAGAAGTTATTAACTCAATACTAAGATGAAACTTACTATGTCTGAAATAATCACTAACTAACTAGAAATGCTGGGACAAGCCCCAGCTAAGTCTAGAAAAACTGAAACTAAATGACTGAAATGAACTCATGACTATTGTCCTTGGAGAATGAGACTCACCATTGAATCTGCTGAATTGGAGATCGAAAATCGACCTAAGCATAATCTGGTTGCTGAGAACCTAAACCTCCGTTGTGAGAAGATGTAGCGCACGTATACGTCAATACTTGAAGGTACTGAACATGTAGGATAGAATAAAGTTGAAATAAAACATAATTGAACAAGCACAAAAGCAAGTAGAATAATCTCAACATGATATACTAAATATCTGAGCTAACTGAAGGAAATGACCAATTTATAACATGGTGAAACTGAATAATGATCATACTGAAAAATGGTCAATTCAAGAGAGTTTTACTAAGATGTGGGAGCTACTAATAGCTGATAGTAAAACCACATGAGCTAAATGTGGAGTCCGATGTATACGCCCCATCGAGAGGACCCAATATACCCTACCAGAGGCATAAAGGCATTCTGGAGTGATCAATAAACTGATGCCCACAGAGGGGACTTACAATCTACTTTGTTAGTAGTTCTTGGAGTATTTGGGTATGCTAAATCCTAGTCCAACTCGGTATTATGATACTCCCATTGATTTATGTAGTTAACTGATTATGTCTTAATTTTTGTAAATACTGGATAGCTCAAAACTGAACATGCAAACTGAGAATGCAACATTTAATCTGATTATGATGCATTAATAACTGAGGCATGTATAAATGAATAACTTAAATATCTGACCTAGCATGTGTAATTCAAGAACTAAAGAAATACATAGCTAGGGTTCTGAAATTCATGCGATAAGATGAATAATAAATTGAAAATATGATTTTGAACATATAACTAATTAATTCATGAAATTCTGTTGAGGTTCTAGAAACCCTAGGTCTAATCACGTTATGGGAATCAAGAATCTTACTGAAAACTAGGGACTCGATGGGTGAAAGGAACCCACTAGTGAAATCCCACATACTTGGTGATTAAATTCACAGAGAAATTTTAGATTTCGAAGCTGGAACTGATGGAATGTTGCTTCATTCTTGAACTAGGGTTCTTGACCTTTTTCTCCTTTCTTGCTTTTAATTTTATAAGTTTTGATTTAAAGATTTGACTTAGCTAAGTTTGAGTTATGTTTCTAGTCTTAAATTGACTAAAATATGACGATTTAGGGTCAAAACGACATATCTTAGGGTTTAAACGAAGTGGGAAAAGGCCAAAAGACCCCTGAGTCAATTGCTGTCGGACCAAACGACGACCTAGACAGAAGGGCCGTCGTTCAATCAACCGTCCGTCGTTTGGGTTCGTAGGTTAGGTCTTTTCAATAGGCCTTTACTAAAATGGGCATAACTTTTTACTCGGAGGTATGATTTTAGCAAGATCGGTGGCTATGGAAAGCTATATCAATTATCTATCTGTTGGTATATCATGAGACACCTAATTCAATTTTTGATATAAATTATAATCGATTGAAGTTGACCCAATTGTATTTCCCCCCTAACTGCTTGGTAATTTCCACCTACACTCAGATCTATAGACCGTAAATCAAAAGATGGTACGTGATGGTCAACCGTGGTTCATAATAGAGAGTGGGTGAATAGGGTGTCGATCGACGGTCACAGACTACGGAACGTAGGTCCGTCCGTCAATTAGGACTTATCCAACATTTCTTTTACTGAGATTTTGGGGTTTTTTAACTCCATCGAAGGATGTGCAGGACGGACCGTGGGTCATGCTACGGTCCGTCGATGGCCACCGTCAATTGCACTTGCTGATTTTCTGAATTCGTCCTCAAATGAAGGCTAAACTACCTGAAATACAGGGAGAGAGCTGCAAACCCTACTACTAAACACTGAGAAATGACATTCTGACTGACTTAAGTTCCGAGAACATGCAAACACGATGAAAATGCAAGTACAAACTAAGGAAACATGATTCTAGGACTTATTTCATGCATGAATGACTGGAGAACTAAAGAGGAACTTTTACCTCAACCTGGAGTTGAATAGGAGAAAAGAGGTGACGCTACGTGGCTTTCATGGCTGCTTCTGCTTCCAAAGTAGCACCCTCTGTGGACTTACTCCTCCACAAAACTTTGAATGAAGCAAATTCTTTGTTTCTCAACCTTCTAACCTGACGGTCAAGAATTGATTGGTACATCCTCATAAGAGAGATTATCTTTCACCTCCACACTCTCTTAAGGCAGTACAGAGGCTGATCACCCACACACTTCTGAAAAAATGAGATGTGGAAGACCGGATACACTGCTGCTAATTCTGCAGGCAACTCTAACTCTTATGCCACCTTGCCAACCTTTTCAAGATCTTGTAAGGGACTATATATCTAGGATTGAGCTTCCCCTTCTTGCCAAATCACATCACCCCTTTCATAGGTGACACTTTCTGGAAAATCCAATCATCAACTTGGAACTCTCGCTCCCTTCTTCTCAAATCTGCTTAAGATTTCTGACGACTTTGGGTTGTCTTATGTCTATCTCTAATGAGTTGCATTTTCTCCATAGCATAAATGACTGAATCTGGCCCTATCAAACATGCTTCACCAACTTCAAACCAAATAATAAGAGATCTACACCTACGCCCATACAAAGACTCATAAGGGGCCATCTGAATGCTGGAATGGTAGATATTGTTGTAGGCGAACTCAATAAGTTTGACATGATCATCCCAACTACCCTTGAAATAGATCACACAAGCTCTCAACATATCCTCTAGGGTCAGAATGGTAAGCTCTGCCTGCCCATCCATCTGTGGGTGAAATGTTGTGCAAAGGTTAACTTTATTACCAATACCCTTCTAAAATGACTTCTAGAAATGAGAGGTAAACTTAGGACCTCTATACGAGAAGAAAGATAAAGGAAACATATGCAACCTCACAATTTGAATAATTTAATGCTTGGCATAGTCCTCTGCCGAAATTTACTCTTGACCGTTAAAATGGGAGAAGACTTAGTCATCCTATCAACTATCACCCAAATGGAGTCATGTTCTCTTCTAGTACGAGGTAACCCTGTTATGAAATCCATTTTGATAACATCCCACTTTAAAATAGGAATATCAATCTCTTGAGTCATACCTCATTTTTTCTGATTTTCTATCTTGACTTGCTGGTAATTGGGGCACTTACTCACAAAATATGTTATATCCCTGTTTACACCATTCTACCATAGACTTCCCGCAGATCGTGGTACATCGTAGTGGCACCTGGATGAATAGAATATCTGGAATTATGGGCTTCTGCAAGGATATGCTTTCTTAACTCATCCACATCAAGAACACAAAATCTACCCTGGTAGTGAAGTACACCAACTCCCCCTTGAAAGAAAACCCCCTCTTTTATTGTGGACTGCATCCTTAAGTTCAAACAAGATTATATCACTGCATTTCTTTTCCTTAACCTCCACTATCAAAGAAGATTCTGCCCTATTCTGTACTATTACACCACTTTATGATATGCTCATAAGCCGAACTCCTAAGGGAGCAAGCCTGTTAACATCCTTTACTAGCTCCTTCCTTTCTTCCTCAACATGGGCTACAGTACCCATAGATATTCTGCTAAGAGCATATGCTACTACATTTTCCTTACAAGAATTATAATCCACACTCATACCAAAATCCTTATGGAACTCAAGTTATCTCCTCTAGCGAAGATTCAACTCTTTCTGAGTGAACACATACTGAAGACTCTTATGATCAATGAACACATCTACATGAACACCAAACAAGAAGTGTCTCCAGATCTTGAGTGCAAATACCACTGCTTCAAGTTCGATGTCATGAGTTGGATAGTTCTTCTCATGAACCTTAAGTTGTCTAGAGGCATAAGCTATAAACTTATCTCGTTGCATCAACAAACAACCAAGGATAACTCTAGATGCATCACAATAGATCACATAACCATCTGAACCATGTGGTAGAGTAAAGACAAGAGTTGTAGTCAATCTAGATTTCAATTCTGCAAAGCTTTTCTCACAATTATATGACCATTGAAACTTGACCCTCTTCTGAGTCAGCCTTGTCAATGGTGAGGCTTTGGATGAGAATCCTTCCATGAACCTTCTATAATAACCCGCTGACCTAAGAAACTTCTGATTTTTATAGCAGAGGTAGGTTAGGGTCATTGTTTCACTACTTCTATCTTCTATGAGTCTACTCGAATTCCTTCGCTAGATACAATGTGAACAAGGAAAGTAACAGATTGTAACCATAAATCACATTTGCCAAACTTAGCGAAATACTGGCTATCCTTGAGAGTCTGGAGAACTATTCTTAAATGACTCACATGTTCTTCCTCATTCCTAGAGTAAATGAGGATATCATCAATGAAGACGATAACATGCAAGTCAAAATACTGTTTGAACAGTTTGTTCATCAAATCCATGAAAGCTAAAGGAGCATTGGTTAGTCCAATGACATAACTACAAATTCATAATGACCATACAGAGTTCTGAAGGCTGTTTTCAGAATGTCACTCTAAGATGATGATAACCCGATCTGAGGTCTATTTTTGAGAAGTGACTAGAACCCTGAAGTTGGTCAAACAAGTCATCAATCCTTGGGATGGGATACTTATTCTTGATTGTGACCTTTTTCAACTGTCTATAGTCAATCCAAATTCTGAGAAAACCATCTTTCTTCTTTATGAACAACATTGGTGCACCCTATGGTGAAATTCTATGTATGATGAAGCCCTTATCTAGAAGGTCTTTTAAATGCTCTTTCAACTCCTTAACCTGTGCTCGAGCCTTTCTGTAAGGAGTAATAGACATAGGCTGGGTATTTGGAAGGAGATTAATTCCAAAGTCTATTTCCCTTTCAGGAGGGACTCGAGGAAGATCTTATGAATATACTTCTGGAAACTCACAGACTACTGGAACTAACTAAAGAGTTGGGGTTTCAGAGGTAGAATCCTTAACCTGAACTAGATGATAGAGATAACCCTTTGAGATCATCTTTCTGGCCTTAAGGTAAGAAATGAATCGACCATAGGCGCTAAGCTACTATCCTTCCATTCTAAGATTTGTTCGTCTGGAAACTAAAAACAAACTATCTTAGTACTACAATCGACTGAGCCATAACATGAATGTAACCAATCCATGCCGAGAATGACATCAAAGTCTACCATTTCTAGCTCTACAAGATCTGCTGAGGTGACTTTCTAAGAGACTGTGATAGGAAAATTTCTATGTACCCATCTAGCTGTATTTGGGTCACCAACTGGAGTAGAGATTGAGAAAGGTTCTGAGAGAGTTTCTGGACTAACACTGAATTGCACTGCTATGTAAGGAGTTACAAAAGAAAGAGTAGCCCCTGGATCTAACAATGCGTAAACATCAAGGTCAAAGAATTGTAACGTAGCAGTGACTACATCAGGAGAACCTTCCTGATCCTGGTGAGCCTGAAGAGCATACAACATGTTCTGACGCTGACCGCCACCTGTACCTAATGAGTTACCCTGCTGAGTCAGGCGACGTGATGGTGCTGATAAAGTTGTAGACTGAGCTCTAATATTACCACCTCCTTGACCCTGCTTAGAAGGACAATCCCTTAACATGTGACCAGACTGACCGCACCCAAAATATCCTTCTTTTCATGCGAGACACTCTCCCGGATAGTTCATAACACACTTACAGCAAGTGGGGTAAGTCTTGGTACCTTAAACACTTCCCTAAAACATAGATACTGGTGATCTAACCTTCTGGTCATGCCTGTTCTTGGAGGATGGAACACTAGCTGATGAAGGGGCTGGAGCTTAAAAATTTTGCTGACTCTAAGAGCGATTTCCACCATCCGATTTCTACTGAGAATAGTCATAGTTCCCATTCAAAGACTTCTTATTCTCTCAAATCTATTGGGAAAAACCTTTCGACAAAAGTATCACTCAAGAAATCCCAACTGATAGGAGCAATATTTGTACCCCTATTTTCCGTCAACTCGTTGTCCCAGATATGAGCAACATCCTTCAACTAATATGATGCCAACTCAACCCCATCATTCTAATGACTTGCATTACCTCAAAGATCTTCTTGATCTCATCCAAGAAATTCTGAGGATCCTCATTAGTTTACGATCCTATGAACTCAGACATATTCATCCTAACAAAATCATGGACCCTTGCTACTAGTGATCCACTATTTTCATTCACATGTGTATGAACTCGATTGTTCTGGTTAGTCATACTCTGAGCCAACATCTGTATGGCATTCCTGAACTCATTATTTGAGACTTCTTGATCTGGTACTGGAGGAGCTATGATTGTATTTATGGCGTCCCCTTCCTAGCGTTAGCTTTACGAGGAGTCATGATCTAAAACGTAGAAAGTCAAGTTAGAGTGGAATAAGATAAGAGTAAAAAAAAGGTGAAGTTTTTTCTTAAACACTTCATAGCCTCCCTCTCATTAGATGTGTTGCACATCACACGCATGAAAAGGATTCCACTTAGTGCGACTTTTCAGACATCCTAGGACTCTTAGACCTAGGGCTTTGTACCAAATTATTTCACGCCTGAGCTACCCCCGATTCACAAACACAAAACCTAGGACAACAAGTGATCTCAAGCTAACCCCGCTGGCATGAGCATGAGCATACTAAAGATAATAAACTAAATGCGGAAGCTAAATCATAATTTTAACTGAAAAGATAGGGAATACCCATATTCTATAACTAAGATAAATGAAAACAATGAGTTTAACACAGAGAAGTTATTAACTCAATACTAAGCTGAAACTAACTATGTCTGAAATAAGCCTCTAACTAACTACAAATGTTGGGACAAGCCCCAGCTTAGTCTAGCAAAAACATAAACTAAATGATTAAAAGACTGAAATGAACTCATTACTATTGTTTTCGGAGAATGAGGACTCACCACTGAATCTGCTGGACTGGAGATCGAAAATCGACCTAGGCATGATCTAGATGCTGAAAACCTGAACCTACATCATGAGAAGATGTATCGCACGGATGCGTCAGTATTTGAACGTACTGAGCATGTAGGATAGAATAAAGTGGAAATAAAACATAGCAGAACAAATGCAAAAGCAAGTATAATAATCTGAACATGATATTCTATTGAGCTAACTGAATGCAATGACCAATTTATAACATGCTAAAACTGAATACTGAATAAACTGATAAATAGTCAATGTAAGAGATTCTAACTGAGATGTGGGATCTACTAATAACCGATCGTAAAACCACATGAGATAAATTTGGCATCCGATGTATACGCCCCATCGAGAGGACACAATATACCCTGCCAGAGGTATAAAGGCATGCTGGCGTGATCACTAAACTGATGGCCACAGAGGGGACTTACAATCTACTTGGCTAGTAGTTCTTGGACTATTTGGTTACGCTAAACCCTAGTCAAACTCGATATTATGCTACTTCATTGATTAATGTAGTTAACTAATTATATTTAAATTTATGTAAATACTAGATAGTTCAAAATTGAATATGGAAACTGAGAATGCAACATTTAACCTGATAATGATGCATTAATAACTAAGGCATGTATAACCGAATAACTGAAATATCTGACCAAGCATGTGTAATTAAAGAACTAAATGAATACATAGCTAGGGTTATGAAATTCATGCGATAAACTAGATAATAACATAAAACATGATTTGGAACATATAATTAATTAATTTATGTAGTTTTGTTGTGGTTCTAGAAATCCTAGGTCTAATAATGATGTAGGAATCAAGAATCTTAGTGAAAACTAGGGACCCAATGGGCGAAAGGAACCCACTAGTGAAATCCCACATGCCTGGTGATGAATTCCACGGATAAATATTTAGATTTCGAGGCTGGAAATGATTGAACCTTGCTGCATTCTTGAACTAGGGTTCTTGACCTTTTTGTCCTTTCTTTCTTCTAATTTTCTATGTTTAGATTTAATGATTTGACTTAGCTAAGTTTTAGTTATGTTTATAGGCTTAAACTGACTAAAATATGATGATTTAAGGTCAAAACGACGTATCTTAGGGTTTAAATAAAGTGAGAAAATACCAAAAGACCCCTGAGTCAATTGTTGTCAGACCAAACGACGATCTGGACAAACAGGACGTTGTTCAATCGACCATCCGTAGTTTGGGTTCGTAGGTTGGGTCTTTTCAATAGGCCTTTACTAAAATGGGCATAACTTTTACTCAGAGGTATGATTTTAGCAAGATCGGTGGCTATGGAAAGCTATATCAATTATCTATTTGTTGGTATGTCATGAGACACCTAATTCAATTTGTGCTATGAATTATGATCGATTAAGTTGATCCAACTGTATTTCCCCCCAACTGTTTGGTAATTTCCACCTACGGTCAGATCTATAGACTGTAAATCAAACGATGGTATGTGATGGTCAACCGTGGTTCATAATAGAGGGTGGATGAATAGGGTGTCGATCGACGGTCATAGACTACGGACCGTAGGTCCGTCCGTCAATTAGGACTTATCCAATATTTATTTAACTGAGATTTTACGGTTTTCTAACTCCATCGAAGGATGTGCAAGACGGACCGTGGGTCATGCTACGGTCCGTCGATGGCCACCGTCAATTGCACTTGCAGATTTTCTGAAAACTATTTTTTTTATCTATTTTAGATATGGGGTGTTACAATATCTCTCCCTTGGAAACATTCGTCCTCGAATGAAGACTAAACTAGCTGAAATACAGGGAGAGAGCATCAAACCCTACTACTAAACACTGAGAAATGACTTTCTGACTGACTTAAGTTCCGAGAACATGCAAACACACTGAAAATGCAAGTACAAACTGAGGAAACATGATTCTAGGACTTAATTCATGCATGAATGACTAGAGAACTAAAGAGGAACTTTTACCTCAAGCTGGAGTGGAATAGGAAGGAAAGAGGTGAGGCTACGTGGCTTTCATGGCTGCTTCTGCTTCCCAATTAGCTCCCTCTATGGACCGTCTCCTCCACAAAACTCTGAATGAAGCAACTTCTTTGTTTCTCAACCTTCTAACCTGACGGTCAAGAATTCATTGGTACATCCTCATAAGAGAGAATATCTTTCATCGCCAAACTCTCTAATGGCAGTATAGAGGCTGATCACCCACACACTTCTTAAAAAATGAGACGTGGAAGACCGGATGCACTGCTGCTAATTTTGATGGCAACTCTAACTCTTATGACACCTTGCCAACCATTTTCAAGATCTTGTAAGGGACTATATATCTAGTACTGAGCTTTCCTTTCTTTCCAAATCTCATCACCCCTTTCATAGGTGACACTCTCAGGAAAACCCAATCATCAACTTGGAACTCTAGCTCCCTTCTTCTCAAATCTGCTTAAGCTTTCTGACGACTTTGGGCTGTCTTAAGTCTATCTTTAATGAGTTGCACTTTCTCCATATCATAAAGGATTGCATTTGGCCCTATCAAAGCTGCTTCACCTACTTCAAACCAACCAACTGGAGATCTACATCTACGCTCATACAAAGCCTCACAAGGGGCCATCTGAATGTTTGAATGGTAGCTATTGTTGTAGGAGAACTCAATAAGAGGGAGGTGCTCATCCCAACTACCCTTGAAATTGATCACACAAGCTCTAAACATATCCTCTAGGGTATGAATGGTACGCTCTGTCTACCCATCCGTCTGTGGGTGAAATGTTGTGCAAAGGTTGACTTGTTTACTAAGACACTTCTGAAATGACTTCAAGAAATGAGAGGTAAACCGAGGACCTCTATCTGAGATGATAGATAAAGGAACCCCATGAAACCTCACAATTTCAATAATGTTAAGCTTGGCATAGTCCTCTGCCGAATATGTACTCTTCACCGCTAAAAAGCGAGAATACTTTAGTCATCCTATAAATTATCACCCAAATGGAGTGTCTGCAAGTATGAGGTAACCATATTATGAAATCCATATTGATCACATCCCACTTGCAAGTAGGAATATCAATCTGCTGAGTCATACCTCCTAGTTTCTGATGTTATACCTTGACTTGTGATGTACCGTGGTTTCACGGTATTTTGAATGCTCTTTCCTTAAGTTTAGTGTGTGTCTAGGGCCTTTTTTGTAGTAATTTTAATGGTTTTTATCTGTGTTTTGTAGGAAAGTTGTCCAAAATAGAAATGCAGAAAATTATGCAGAAATGACCCATAAAGCCATCGACAGCCCATCGTCTCATCGACGGACCGTAGGTGGTTACTGTCGATTGAAGGTTCGAGCATCTGGAAGCATCTTGGGGAATTATGACCAAGTTTAGTGATACAGAAGGATTGACGGTCCATCGAATGATCGACGAACTATGCTGGCAATTCATCGATGTGATCAGAAACTGGCCCAATACCCGGTGTTGGAGAAAAGCTAAGTATGGAACGACGATATGCATCGACAGAGCGTAATTCCATCGACGGACTGTAAGTCCATCGACGGACCGTGTTGCTGGTTCATCGATTGAATCAGAGAAGGTGTGATTTGGAGGCTTGAAAAAGATGCTAAGTATGGACCGACATAGGCAGTCGACAGACCATTTGTGGAATCGTCGATTGAAGACGCATTTTGGGACAAAGTTTCATTATTTTAAACTCCTTTTCATTGAGGAATTTTTTGTTATAAATCGGGAAAAATAGCTTGTTTTGGGGGTTAGACTCTTTATTGTTTTTCATAGTTTTGTTATTGGAGACTTGAATTTGGAATTTGTAAAATAATTCAAATTTCCGGAATCGATTCTCAAGTGAATTTTGTTATTTCAAGTATAATTTTTGGATTTTCTTCAATCTTGTTCAAGTAAGTTCATGATTTATTATTCAACAAATATGAATTATGTTCTTCTAACCATGAATAACAAAATCCACAACTGGGGTTGTAGGAACTATGGGTGATTAACAAAGGTAAAACCAGCTAAATAACAAATCTAGAATTGATTCTGGCATGTATTGATAATTCATTTGTTTAGAAGTCCTTTTAATGAGTGCAAGCGTTAGACCTTGCCCTATTTCTACTTGGCGTACCAAGGGGGTATTTAGTAGGAGAACAATTATCAACATAGATTTAGTGGACACTATTTAATAGGCTATTTTCGATTGTTGCAAAGTAGTAACTAAGTCATACATCGAATATGATGCTTAATATGAGGTAAAGGTAAGGTTTAGTAAGTTAGACACAGGTAGCCGGACCAAGGTACGGGGAGAAATTCTCTAATTCCGGACCAAGGATTTAGAGATCCATAACTTATCACTTTGCATGCAAGACACTAGGAAAGAATTGTCATAGCAAGGATAACCACATAATGAACCTATGGGAACACTTACACCCTAGTTTTTGTCACCACTTGATAAATACCAAAGTTTTAATCTTACTACTTTCTTTACTTAGGAATAATTCAACATTTTTTTTTCACAAACCCCCCCCCCCTTTTCATTAATTGTTGTCGGAAAGGACTTGACTAAATAGACGTAATCGTAGACTAAAGTTAAGTCTAAACCATTTTCCTCGTGGGATTGAGCCCAACCTAATAATTGGGTTCTCTACTTGATACAACCGCTAATACTTCTTTAGGGAAGTATAATTTGAGCGTATCTAATTTTGGCGCCGCTACCGGGGAAAGTGGATTTTAGATTAAATTTAAGAGAAATTACTAAAGTTTAGTCAACAATTTCCTAATTTTACTTTTTCTCTTTGTTTTTTGTCTCTTTCAGTTCTAGCTCTAGTGTATACCAAGTACAGGGAATCGAGGAGAACCTATACTTCCATTTGATCCAGAACTGAACCGTACACTCCGCAGAATGAACGATCCACACAATCCTGATAATATTGGTAATGGGATCAACTGTCAACTTCCTCCACCGGTGGATGCTCACAACTAATTGATTGTGGAGAATCCTGGTGATGGTGCTTTGAGGAGGCAACCTCCCGCCCCAGTCCTCAAGAGTATTATAGGTGCAATCTTAACATCACAGATTCTGATGGTCCTCTTATCCTACCTCCTCTACCACAGGGTCATACATTTATGGTAACTAGTAGCTTGATGCAGATGCTCACAGCTAGAGGTTTGTTTTAGGGTCTACCATCTGAGCATCCACATGCTCACATCGCCAAACTGAGGTCGGTGTGTAAGAGTTGTGTAGGGAGGCCATACTTAGATATGAATTTCATCATATTAAGGGTGTTCCCTCTCTCACTGACGGGAGAGGCTGTAATTTGGTTTACTGAGTTGTCCTATAATTCAATTTATACTTGGGAGCAGTTGAGGGATGTGTTCCTAGCACGGTATTACCCTGTGTCTAAAAAGGTCAACCACAAAGATAGAGTGAACAACTTTGTATTGCGGGTGGTTCTACTGATGAGTGCACATATGAAGAGATCACAGAGAAGTTGGAGAAAATCTCTTGTAACAATAAGGCTTGTATCACTAGGATGTCAGACGCTGGGAGAAACACCTTTATAGTACAAGCTACGCACAACTCGGCCGCAAACGAGATCTGTGAATAGATGTATCAAATAAGGACTGAGCTTGGGTTGGTATTGAAACATGTCACTGGGGTGAAGAGAAAGTGAATGCTTTGAATGATTTGACTAAACCACCACCGCCAGTAGATGAATTTTACAATAAAGAAAATTCTTATGCATTGAATGAGCAGACAGGGGGTTCCCGACCAAATGCCCAAGGCTCCAATCAAGAGTATTGGCGCCAAGGTCAAGGAAATCAAGGTCAAAACTATGGGAATTACAATCGATAGGGTCATTAAGTTTGAGATGGAAACTACAACCGCGACAACAACTTCAACCGGGGTAACTATAGTAACAGAAACCATCGGAGTGGACCCTATGTTCCCCTCAAAATTGGGAAGTTGATCCTAGGGATGGTGGATGTAGTATGGCACGAGTTTAGAACATGTTGAAAATAATGAGGAGGAGGTTTGATGCTAGTGATGAGCACGACAAAGAGTTGAGAACTATTTGGCTAATATTAGGCAAAAGGTGGATGCACATGCAATCTCAATAAATCATCTTGAGTTGCAAATGACCCAACTGTTTTCTAGTGTGAACCCAGGTCAACCGCGTACTCTTCATAGGAACACTATCCAATATCTGAAAATGATAAACATTGCATGACAATCACTACTCGAGGGGGTATGCAAACCATTAATCCACCTATGACGTCTAGCGTAGAAGATGAGGTGAGAAGAAATGATGAGGTAGTTGAAGATAGTGGTGAGTTGGTAGACAAATCATGGAAAGAAGCTGAGATACCACAAAAGGTGACCCTAGATCACCACCACCATCTCAACAAAGACTAGTGAAAAAGACTGAGGATGGAAAATAGAGGTGTTTTATTACTATGTTGAAATAGATTTTCATCAATGTCCAAAAAATAAAATCTCTTTAACAAATGCCCGGTTATGCTAAATTTATGAAAGATATGGTTACTAAGAAGAGATTGGTAAGTTTTGAGAAGGATGATCGGATGCAATATTGTAGTGTTAGCGCTACAAGGTCTCTTGTGTAAAAGAAAGAAGATCTGGGCGCTTTCTCAATTCCATGTACCATTAAGTTGTTACAATTTGATAAAGCATTATGTGATCTTGGGGCAAACATAAATCTCATGCCCCTCTCTATTTACAAGAAGTTTGTTTCAGGTGAACCAAAGCCCACCGCGATTCGGTCATTGATGGTCGATCGTATGGTGAAGAGGCCTATTTGGATACTCCATGATGTGTTGGAGAAGGTGGAGCCATTTATATATCCCGTTGATTTTGTGATTCTTGACTGTGAGGTGGATTTTGACATGGAAAAAGCGCAGATGAGGTTTAGGTTGAACAATGAATAAACAACTTTCAACATTTGTAGGTCCATGAAGCAGAGTAGTGAGATCCAAACGGTATCTGCTATATCTTATAGGGTTAAGAGTACGTCTGAGGTACAAATCAAAGAACGCCTCGATGTTGAGGTACTAGCAGCAGTTATCATGAATTTTGAGAGTGATAGTATTGAGGAGTATGGGTCATTGGTCACGAACTTGATCGAGGTGATGTTCGTTTCAAACCAAAGAAATTGGAGTTAGATATTAAGCATCGCGAGTCTCCACCAGCGAAACCATCTATTGAAGAGGCCCCAAAATTATATCTTAAGGCTCTACCACCTGATCTGAGGTATGTATTCTTAGGAAAAGATGACATTTTCCAGAAATCATTGCATGGAATTTAAATATGGAGCAAGTGGAGTGTGTGGTAGAGGTGTCAAAGAGGTTCAAATGAGCCATTGGCTGGACTATTGCCGACATTATTGGGATTCCACCCAGTATTTGTTCACAAAAAATCCAATTCATGCATGATCATAAGACAATTATTGAGCATCAAATACGGTTAAATTAGCCTATGCAAGAAGTAGTGAAGAAGGAGATTATTAAATGTTTGGATGCCAGAGTCATATATCCAATTGTCGAAAGTAGTTGGGTTTGCCCTGTAAATTGCGTGCTCAAAAAGGGGGTAATGAATGTGGTTCCTAATGAGAAGAATGAGCTTGTTCCAATGAGGTAGGTGACCGGATGGGGAGTTTTAATAGATTACCGCAAGTTGAATGCATGGATTGAGAAGGACCATCTTCCTATGCCCTTCATGGATCAAATGTAAGATACGCTTGCATTGAAAGGGTGGTATTGTTTTCTTGATGGTTATTCGGGTTACAATCATATCTCCATTGCACCGGAGGATCAAGAGAAAACCACTTTTACTTACCCATATGAAACTTTAACATTCAAGAGATGTCTTTTGGGTTGTGTATGCACTGACTACTTTTCAGAGATATATGATGTCGATATTCTCCGATATGGTGGAGGACACCATTGAGGTGTTTATGGATGATTTTCAGTTGTTGGCAATTCTTTTGAGCTTTGATTGAGTCACTTGTCCGAGGTTCTCAAAAGGTGTGAATATTGCAACCTTGTACTAAATTGGGAGAAATTTCACTTCATGGCGAAAGAGGGTATTGTATTGGGTTATTGCATCTTAGAGAAGGGGATAGAGGTTGATCGATCCAAAGTTGATATGATTGAGAGACTTCATCTACCCATCTTGGTAAAAGGTGTGAGGAGTTTTCTTGGGCATGTAGGCTTCTATCGGAGGTTTATTAAGGATTTTTCAAAAATTGCACATCCTCTGCAAGTTACTTGAGAAAGAATGTTAATTTCATTTTGATGGCAAAGAAGGACGCAAAACAAAGGTTGATTAGATGGGTACTACTATTGCAAGAGTTTGATTTTGAGTTGAAGGACAGAAAAGGAACCGAAAATCAAGTTGTAGATCACTTGTCCATATTAGAGAATGAAGTTATGTGAGAGTTGGGTGAAAAGGCTGAAATTGATTATACCTTCTCTGATCATCATGTATTGGCCACTTTTCATGACTTGATTCCATGGTTCGCAGATTTTGCAAATTATTTGGCTAGTGATATTGTTCCATCAGACTTGTCCTTTCATCAAAGGAAAAAGTTCATGCATGATGTGAAAAGTTTTTTTTGGGATGAACCGTACTTATATTGGAATTGTGTTGATGGAATTATTCATCGTTGTGTGCCGAAAGTTGAGATGCTAAGTGTTTTGGAGGCATGCCACTCCTCGCCTGTGGGTGGGCATCATAGTGGTATCCGTACTGCCCATAAATTTTGCAGTGTGGCTATTATTGGCCAACCATCCACAAATATGCTCATGAGTTCGCCAAGGCATGTGATCGGTGCCAAAGAGATGGAGGTATTTTGAGAAGGCAAGAGCTCACTTTGAATGCCGTTCTTGTAATTGAGTTGTTTGATGGATGGGGCATTGACTTTATGGTCCCTTTGGTATGTTCTCATGGGATGAAGTATATTCTTGTGGCACAAGGCCATGTGGGAGATGAAGGGTGTTTATGTAACGTGGTTTCACGGTACTTTCAATGCTTTTTCCTTATGTTTAGTGTGTCTAGGGCCTTTTTGTAGTAATTTTAATGTGTGTTTATTTGTGTTTTGCAGGAAAGTTCTCCAAAATGGAAATGCAAAAAATTGTGCACAAATGACCCATAAAGCTATTAACGGCCCATCATCTCATCGACGGACTGTAGGTGGTGACCGTCGATTGACGGTTCAAGTATCTGGAGCAACTCGAAGAATTCTAACCAAGTGTGGGGCTACGGAAGGATTGATGCTACGTCAAGTGATCGACAGACTATGCTAGCAAGTCATCGATGTGATCAGAGACTGCCCTAGTAGCCGGTGTTGGACAAAAGATAAG
The DNA here is from genome assembly GCF_001406875.1 of Solanum pennellii. Taxonomy (NCBI): domain Eukaryota; kingdom Viridiplantae; phylum Streptophyta; class Magnoliopsida; order Solanales; family Solanaceae; genus Solanum; species Solanum pennellii. The sequence continues at coordinate 55,899,022 of NC_028640.1, forward strand.
TATGGAATGACGATATGCACCAACGGACCGTAACTCCATCTACGGACCATGTTGTTGGTCCATCGATTGAATCAGAGAAGGTGAAATTTGGAGGCTTGAAGAAGATTCTATGTATGGAACTATGGAGGCAGTCGACGGTCCGTCGTTCTATCGACGGACCTTCTGTGGAGTCGTCGATTGAAGATGTGTTTTGGAAAAAACTTTCCTTATTTTGAACTCCTTTAAATTTAGAAATTTGTAATTATAAATAAGGCAAAATACCTCATTTTTGGGGTAAGACTTTTTATTATTTTTCATACTTTTGTTATTGGAGAATCGACTTTGAAATTTTGAAATTAATTCAAATTTTTGGAAGCGATTCTCAAGTGAATTTTTTTATTTCAAGTATAATTTCTGTATTTTGTTCAATCTTGTTCAAGTAAGTTCATGATTTATTACTCAACAAATATGAATTGTGTTCTTCTAAGCATGGGTACCTAAATGCATACCTAGGGTTGTGGGAACCATGGGTGATTAACAAGGTAAAACTAGCTAAATAACAATTCTAGAATAGATTCTTGCATGTATTGATAATTCTTTAGTTTAGAAGTGTTTTTAATGAGTACACGCGTTAGATTTTGCCCTATTTCTACTTGCTGGACCATGGAGGTAGTAAGTAGGAAAATAATTATCAATATAGATTTAGTGGACACTATCTAATAGGCTAGTTTCGATTGGTGCGATGTAGTAACTAAGCCATACATCTAATATTATTCTTAATATGAGGTAAAGGTAAGGTTTAGTAACTTAGACACAAGTAGCCGGACCAAGACTTAGCTAGGGCTTGTCCCAGCATTTCTAGTCAGTTAGAGGATTATTTCAGACATAGTTTGTTTTAGCTTAGCATTGAGTTAATAACTCTTTGAATCAATGTTTTCATTTATCTCAACTATAGAATATGGGTGTTCCCTGTCTTTTAAGTTAAAATTATGATTTAGCCTTCACGTTTAGTTTATTATTTTTAGTATGCTCATGATTATACCAGCAGGGTTAGCTTGGAATCACTTGTAGTCCTAGGTTCCGTGTTTGTGTCTGGGGGGTAGCTCGGGGCGTGACAAAACATTGTATTAGAGCCCTAGGTTTAAGATTCCTAGGATGTATGAAAAGCCGCACTAAGTGGAATTCTTTTCATGGGTGTGAAGTGCACCATATCTAATGAGAGGGAGGCTATGAAGTGTTTTAGAAAAAAAAATCACTTTGTTGTTACTCTTCTCTGATTCCACTCTAACTTGACTTTCTACGTTTTAGATCATGCCTTTTCGTAGAGCTAACACTACGAATGTGAATGCCAAAAATGCAAATGGAGCTCTCCAATCCCAGAACAAGAAGTCTCCAATGTTAAGTTCAGGAATTCCATATAGATGTTGACTCGGATTATTATTAACAAGAACAATCGGGTTAATGCACATGTAAATGAAAATAGTGGATCAGTAGAAGCAAGGGTCCGTGACTTTGTTAAGATGAATTCGTCTGATTTCTTTGGATCGCAAACTACTGAGGATCCTCATAATTTCTTGGATGAGATCAGGAAGATCTTTGAGTTAATGCAACTCACTTGGAATGATCGAGTTGAGTTGGCATCATACCAGTTGAAGGATGTTGGGATATCTTCAATGAGACATTTCTCGACAGGTTTTTCCCAATAGAGTATAGAGAAGCAAAGACTCTGTAATCATGAACTTAAGGCAGGGAAACATGATGGTCTAAGAGTATGGCCTGAAGTTTAACCAACTCTGTAGGTATGCCTCTCACATGATTGCTGACTCCAAGTCTCAAATGAACAAGTTCTTATATGGAGTGTCGGATTTGGTTAAAACTAAGTGCAAAAATGCTATGTTACTGGGAATATGAACATCTCTAGGCTTATGACTCATGCTCCACAGATTGAGGGTAATACGCTTAGAGAATAGGGTAAGGAGAATTAAATGTCTAGGGCTGGGGATTTATGACTTTTCTCAGTAGAAATCGGGTTGTGGAAATCGCTCGCACAGTCAGCAAAAGTTTTCATCTCCAGCCCCTTCGTCAGCTAGTGTTCCATCCTCCAAGAATAGGTATGACTAGAAGGTTAGATCATCAGGCTCTAAGTCTCAGGAAAGTGTTTTAGGCACCAAGACTTACCCCACTAGCCCTAAGTGAGGTAAGAACCATCTGGGCGAGTGTCTCGCATGAAAAGAAGGATGTTTTAGGTGCGGTCAGTCTGGTCACATGTTCAGGGATTTTCCTTCTAGACAGGGTCAAGGAGGTGGTAATAGTAGAGCTCAGTCTACAACTTCTTCAGTACCATCAAGTCACCCAACTTTGTAGGGTAACTCATTAGGTACAGGTGGTGGTCAACATCAGAATAGGTTGTATGCTCTTCAGGCTTGGCAGGATCAGGAAGGTTCTCCTGATGTAGTCACTGGTATGTTATGAGTCTTCAACATTAATATTAATGCATTGTTAGATATAGGGGCTATTCTTTCTTTTGTAACTCCTTAAACAACAGTCCAATTCAGTGTTAGTCAAGAAACTCTCTCAAAACCTTTTCTCAGTCTCTACTCCAGTTGGTGACCCAATTATAGCTTAATGGGTATACAGAAATTACCATGTCACAGTCTTTTAGGAAGTCACCTTAGCAGATCTTGTAGAGTTAGAAATTGTAGACTTCGATGTCATTCTCGGCATGGATTGGCTACATTTATGTTATGCCTCAGTCGATTGTAGAACTAAGATTGTTTGTTTTCACTTTCCAGATGAACCAATCTTAGAATGAAAGGGTAGTAGCTTAGCGCCTATGGGTCGATTCATTTCTTACCTTAAGGCCAGAAAGTTGATCTCTAAGGGTTATCTCTATCATCTAGTTCGGGTTAAGGATTCAAGCTCTGAACACCAACTCTTGAGGCAGTTCCAGTAGTCTGTGAGTTTCCAAAAGTATTTCTAGAAGATCTTTCGGGAGTCCCCCCCCCCGAAAGGGAAATCGACTTTGGAATTGATCTCCTTCTAAATAACCAGCCTATTTCTATTCCTCCTCACAGAATGACTCGAGCAGAGCTTAAGGAATTGAAAGAGAAGTTAAAAGACCTTCTAGATAAAGTCTTCATTAGACCTAGTATTTCACCATATGGGCTGCACCAGTTTTGTTCATAAAGAATAAAGATGGTTCTCTCAGAATGTGCATTGACTTTATACATATGAAACAGATCACAATCAAGAATAAGTATCCCATTCCCAGGATTGATGACTTGTTTGACCAACTTCAGGGTGTTAGTCACTTCTCAAAGATAGACCTCAGATCGGGTTATCATCATCTTAGAGTCAGAGATAGTGATATGTTGTAAACAACTTTCAGAAATTGTATGGTCATTATGAATTTGTAGTTATGTCAATCGGACTAACCAATGCTCCTGCAGCTTTCATAGATTTGATGAACATAGTGTTCAAAGAGTACTTGGACTTGTTCGTTATTGTCTTCATTGATGATATCCTCATTTACTCTGGGAATGAGAAAGAACAGCGAGTCATTTGAAAATTGTTCTGCAAACTTTCAAGGATCGCCAGTTATTCGCTAAGTTTAGCAAATGGTGAGTTTTGGTTGCAATCCGTTGCTATCCTTGGTCACATTGTATCTAGCAAAGGAATCCAAGTAGATTCACAGAAGATAGAAGTAGTGAAACAATGGCCCAGACCTACCTCTGCTACAAATATCACAAGTTTCTTAGGTCTAGAGGGTTATTATAGAAGGTTCATGGAAGGCTTCTCATATATAGCCTCACCATATACTAGGCTAACTCACAAGCAGGTCAAGTTTTAATGTTGACATGATTGTACGAAAAGCTTTGCAGATTTGAAAACTATATTGACTACAACTCCTGTCTAGACTCTACCAAAGGTTTCAGATGGTTATGTGATCTATTGTGATGCATCTAGAGTTATCCTAGATTGTTTGTTGATGCAACGAGATAAGGTTATACCTTATGCCTCTAGACAACTTAAGTTTCATTAGAAGAACTATCTAACTCATGACCTCGAGCTTGCAGTAGTGGTGTTTGCACTCAAGATCTGGAGACACTACTTGTATGGTATTCATGTAGATGTGTTCACTGATCATAAGATCCTTCAGTGTGTGTTCACCCAGAAAGAGTTGAATCTTCGCTAGAGGATATGGCTTGAGTTCCTTAAGGATTTTGGTATGAGTGTGCATTGTCATCCCGGTAAGGTGAATGTTGTAGCAGATGCTCTTAGCAGATTATCTATGGGTAGTGTAGCCCATGTTGAGGAAGAAAGAAAGGAGCTAGTAAAGGATGTTCACAGGCTTGCTCGCTTAGGAGTTCACCTTATGAGCATATCAGACAGTTGTGTAACAGTTCAGAATGGGGCTGAATCATCTTTGGTAGTGGATGTTAAGGAAGAAAGACACTGTTCCAATCTTTTTTGAACTTAAGGATGCAGTCCACAATCAGAGAGGGTAGATTGTGTGTTCTTGATATGGGTGAGTTAAGAAATCATATCCTTGTAGAATCCTATAATTCCAGATATTATATTCATCCAAGTTCCACTATGATGTACCGCGATCTGTGGGAAGTCTGTTAGTAGAATAACATAAAGAGGGATATCGCAGATTTTGTGAGTAAGTGCCCTAATTGCCAGCAAGTTCATACGATCAACTTATACTTCCCTAAAGAAGTATAAGTGGTCGTATCAAGTAGAGAACCCATTTATTAGGTTGGGGTTGATCCCATGAGGAAAAAAGGTTAGACTTTATATTGTACGATTACATCTATTTAGTCAAGTCCTTTCCGAAAATAGTTAATAAAAATGGGGGGTTTGTGAAACAAAAATGTTTAATTATTCCTTGGTAAAGCAAGTAGCAAGATTAAAACTTTGTTGTTTATTAAGTGGTGAGAAAAACTAGGGTGTAAGTGTTCCCCATAGGTTCATAACGTGGTAATCCTAGCTATAACAATTCTTTCCTAGTTTCTTGCATGCAAATTCATAAGTTATGTATCTATAAATCCTTGGTCCGACATTTAGAGAATTTCACCCCGTACCTTAGAAAAAACTGAAACTGAATGACTAAAAGACTAAAATGAAGTCATGACTAATGTCCTTAGAGATTGAGGACTCACCACAAAATATTATGAACTGGAGATCGGAAATTTACCTAAGCATGATCTGGATGATGAGAACCTGAACCTACATCAAGAGAAGATATAGTGCACGTATGCGTCAATACATGAAGTTCTAAGCATGTAGGATAGAATAAAGTTGAAATAAAACATAACTGAACAAACACAAAATCAAGTATAATAATCTAAACATGATATACTTAATATCTGAGCTAACTGTATGCAATGACCAATTTATAACATGTTGAAACTGAATACTGAATATACTGATAAATGGTCAATGAAAAAGAGTCTGACTGAGATGTAGGAGCTACTAATAACCGATAGTAAAACCACATGAGCTAAATGTGGAGTCTAATGTTTACGCCCTATCAAGAGGACCCAATATACCCTGCCAAGGGTATAAAGGCATGCTTGAGTGATCACTAAACTGATGCCCGCTTGAGTGATCACTAAACTGATACCCACAGTGAGGACTTACAATTTACTTTGCTAGTAGTTTTACCTACGGACCGTAGGTCCATCTGTTGATCAATACTTAGAAAAATTCTCCTGGGATGAGATTTTGGGGGTTTCAGACTCTATCGACCGATGTGTAGGACGGACTATGGGTCCGGCTACAGTCCGTCGATTGCAGTTTCAAATTTTCTGAAAAACTTGTTTTTTTTTCTGTTTTGGATACGGGGTGTTACAAAAATCTAATTAGGAATACTCTAAAAATAAATCACAAATAATATATAAGGTTTTACAAACTCTATGTCGAATAAAGATATAAGAATTAAGAATCTAACTGAGTTCTAGGGAACTAACGAGTGAAAGGAACCTACTGGTTTAATCCCATACACGTTGTGACGAAAGATAAAGAGAAATTCTTTTATTTGGGGCTGGAACTGAAGAAAACTTGTTGCGTTCTTTGAAAGCTTTTGCTCGCCTATTTTATTTTCTCTTTTTTCTATGTTTGATGAATTTTTAGTGAATGAATCGCTTACGGAAAGATCTAACTAAGTTTCTAGGTTTAAATTGACCAAATCTACTTCGTTTGGGGATTAAACGACGTTGATTAAGGCGCAAAACACAGGGAAAGGACCAAAAAAAATCCTGACTTAATTCTTATAAAGTCCACCTATGGAGGGACCTATGGTGTGTGGGTTGACCTACCAACTATAGGTAGGGAGCGTTGGTTAAATTTTCTTTACAAGGCTTCACTAACATGATCATAACTTTTTACTTGGAGATGGGATTTAAAAAAAATTTTGTTGCGCTAGAAAGACGATTCAGTTATATATCATTTGGTAGGTAAGGGGCCACTTAGTTCCTTTTGTGCTAAAATATATGGCCATATGAAGTTTACCCAACAATAATTTCCCTCTAACTGGTTGTTGAATCTCACCTACGGTCCATAGGTCCAACCACAGACCAGTCTGGTCGACCATAGTTAGGATCAGAGATTATAAAGATTTGAGATTTGATGAAGAAACCCTACCTACTGTTCGTGGGTGATTCTGTTTGTACTGGCACAAATTTTTCTCAAAACTAGGATTTTCTTCATTTTGAGATTCGAGGTGTTACATTATCTCCTCCTTGGGAACACTCATCCTTGAATGAATTCTAAACTAGCTGAGTATGGAGGGAACAAATGTACAATCCCTACCACTAAGTACTAGAAACTGAAAATCTAACTAAATTGAGTTCCAAGAACATGCAAATATGTTGAAAATGCAAGAACAACTGAAGGAAAAAGGTACGAATACAAAATTTATGCACGAGTAAACTAAGAGACACCAAGTCTGTAAAATTTCATCACCCCCTTCATAAGTGATACTTTCTGGAAAACCCACTCATCTATCTTGAACACTAATTCTATTCTCCGTATATCTATATAAGACTTATATCTTATGTTAATTTATGATGAGATGAACTTTTTCAATAGCATGAAAAACCGAATTTAACCTAATCAATGTTTTTTTACATACCCCTCTTTAGGAACACATACACGACCATCTCCCCCTTGGGAGAAAACCTCTACTTTATCTTGATGAACTTCCATTTGTATAGGATCATTATCTTGCTTTTCCTAAACTTTAATTACCAATGAGGATTATGATTTATCCTTTATTATCACACCACCATCTTATGTGTCCATAAGACTAACTCCTAAGTAAGCAAGCTGATCAACATCTTATCCTGATTCCTTTTTTACACTCTCAACATGTGCTAAACTACCTTTTAGATATCATTTTCTAACGTTAAGTTACGAGCTACATCGACCTATAGGCACAAAGCTACTACCTGACCATTCTAAGACTGTCTCGTTGGGAACTAAAATAGAATGATCCTAGTCCTACAATCGACTGAGGCATAACAAGAATGACCAATCTATGCTTAGAATGCTACCAAACTATACCATTTCTAACTCTACAAGGTCTGCTGAGGAGACTTTTGAGTTATTGAGACACGAATTTTTTTTATATATGTCTAGCGATAATTAGGTCACTAACTTGAGTAGATACTGATAAAAGTACTAAAAGAGTTTCTTGAATGACACCAAAGGTTACTGCTATATAGGGAGTAAGACAAAGTGGCACATGTTGTATTTCCACTAAGTGAACCATATATTACTACCAATCACTTCCATCAATCAACGATTTTCTTAACCTTATCATGAAGTTGTGTTGGTTAGCTCCACGAGGAAGCATGATCTTTAGTGCATAATCGCGGATTAGAATGAGAAAATTGATCATACCTCACACGCGATAAGAGTAACAAAGAGAGTGAAATTTTCTTACAACACTTGCACCCTCGCTCTCATTATATGTGGTGCCCTTCACATCTATGAAAGAGATTTTACATAGTGTGACTTTCATACATCCTAGGACTCTTAAACCTAATGTTATGATACAAAGTATGTCATGCCTCAAGGCTATCCCCTTGGCGTAAACACGGGACCCAGGATCACGAGTGACCCAAGATAATCTTGAACTGGCATATGATAAACATACTAAAAGACGAAACAAAAGATACTATGTGGAAGCTTAAATCATGTGATAAATGAATGATCGGGAATACCAGTACTGATATGAATATACATCATAAACTTCTAAGCGCTTAGTGGTATTGAACAATCAGTCAAATGCTAAAGCTAAATTTAAAACTATGTCTGAAAAATCCTCTAACTCACTAAAGCTGTTGGGACATGTTCCCAGCTAAGCCTAGCAAAACTAAAATTGAAATAAAAGACTGAAATGGAAAACATGTTTATTTTACTAGAACTAAAGGTAAAGGCGCTTTTCGCTTCACTGGAATCCGACGTCAATTGGTTACCGGTTATAAAGGCTCACCACTAATGCTACTATGTATGGATGGGGAACTGATCGATGCTTGATCTGAATGTTTTCGACCTGAACATAAATCATGAAAGGATGTAATATAGAGTATGATCAGTTCTTGGAATTTTCTGATCATGAAGGATATAATATTTAACTGAACAAATATGTAAGTTGGACAAGTATAACTAAGAAATAATATAATCTAAACATAATGTAAATACTGAAATATACTGAAAAGAAATGAACCGAATGTAATTACATAGTACCAATTACTATCATTACATGTTAAAACTGAATACGGGAATATGACTAAAAACATAGTCAAATGAACTATAGTGTTACTGTGGAAGCTACTATTAATCGACATGAAACCGCGTGAGCTAAACATGGAATCCTATATATATGCCCTGCTGAGAGGATCGAATATACCTTGAAAAGGGTTATACGGCATGACTGATGTGTTCACAAAATTTGATGCCCACTGAGAAGAGTTATACTCGTACGGAGGAACATAGTTTTGGGACTATGAGGGTAAACTAAACATTATCAATATCGGCGCTAATCCTACTTAAAACTTTAAATGTTTATGATATAACATAACTAAATTATATGATAAGCTCATTATTAAAACTTGCTAATTCAGAATCCAACATTTATGTACTGAAAATGAATATTCTAAATCTGAGGCATTCTTATTTGTTTAACTGACCTAGAAATTGTAATTCCTGAACTTAGAAAATATATACATCTAGGATTCTAAATTATGCAAAGAAATAAGCAACAATCTCACAAAAACAGGAAAATCTGATTCGGAACACTATAACGGCTATATCACAAAAATTGTTCAAGATCTTAGAAACCCTACTTGTAAACAAGATACCAAGGATTAAGAATCTGATTGAATTCTAGGGACCTAATTGATAAAAGGAACCAACTAGTGAGATTCCACATGCATGGTGACGAAATCTATTGAGAAGTAATCCTTCTAATTCGAGGCTGGAACAACATAAAACCTCATGCTTGTTCTTAAGGGGAAACTATCGACTATTCTCTTTGTTTGCTCTTAATTTTGATGAATTTACGTGAATGAATCGATTAGCTTAGGTTCTCATTAGAATTAAAGGATTAAACCGAGTTAAAAAACATAGTATAGGGGTTAAATTACGTAGTTATGGTGTCCATCACATGAAGGAAAATACCAAAACAAACCCTAACTTAAAAGTTGACGGGGTCCATTCCACGGAGCCACTGAATGGCCATCAAAGGGACTATGGCCTATGAATTGATTCGTGATTCTATTCAGTGTCTACTAGTTTTTTGGGGTCCTTCACGTGCCCTACCACGGACTGTAAAGGACACTATAATTCTTCACTTGGGTTGCGGTCTTTTGGCTCAGGTTCACAGACCTTCCCCCTGCCCATTATTAAGACCATATCATGTGGTGGACTCTGTGGTATGATTCCTGGCGTGGTTGGTTCTCCCTTGCTTACACGAAACTCTCACGCCCCCTAAAAAGTCCTATCATCCACCACTTATAATTGTGAATGAGCCACTGCCAGGCCGACAAACCATGGTTCCATTTACGTACATTAATCTTGTTGTGGTTCATTAAGTCCAAATTCCAATTTCTAAGGTGTTACAACAAGTGCTAAATATTTTTCAGAAAAACATACATGTAATGATTACATTTGTCAAATCTAATGTGTGAAAGATGATAGCAAACACCATTAAGTATATGTATATATATATATATATATATATATATATATATATATATATGAAATTAAATGTTCTTTACTAAATTTGTGACATTTAAGAGACATAGTAAGATGTTTCTTTACATAGCGTTGTGGTATTTTTAGTTTCTAATAGTGAACTAGTGATGTATATTTATAAAGAGCCGCAATAGTCAGATGCACACAGTTTAATCTTTTAAATTTCTTTCTCAAAAGATAGTATGGTGAGAGACAGAAGGTATTTTTCTACTTGTCTATGATGGTAGTAAAAGAAGGAAACCAAATTCCAATATAATTTTAATCATAATAATATTTATTTTCAAAAGACAATTGGATGAACCTCGTCGACCCTATCTAGCTTCTTTTTAAAAAGACACACAAAACAAAGTCTTATTCAAATTGTCACGCCATGAATCTACACCTTGGACGTGGCCGACATACGAGATCCATTACTGGTTTTGAAGAGAACCCTTCGCCTGGCTGAATATTAAGAAGAAGACTTATTCAAGCGATAAAAGGCTTAAAACATTATTTTATGAACATTTAAACTCAAAGTAAATACTCAACTCAAACTACCTCAAAATACTCATTAATATAACTATAATAGTTTGCAAAAACATCTCAAGGAAATATAAATACTGAAAGACTCCTCAAACCCTATTTATCTTTGAAGCCTCTGCTCTTAAAGGAAGTTATTAGGAGTAGACCCTCGACATCTCAAAATTACTAACTAGACGGTAAATGTGAAGTCCTCCTAAATGCAACGAGGCTCACCAAGAGCTAGTTGAAGTATAGAGTGATCTCAACAAAGTGTCCTTTGATGATTCCAAAAACCTCTATATGCATCATAAAGATATGCAAGTTGAATGACGTCAGTACGTTGAATATACATGTAATATAGACGAAGTTAAATAATTAAATTAAAGGATTGTAGTAGATAAAGTATGCTCAAGTTTAATATAAAGAAATAAATGAGTTAAATCATTTAGATGCTTTACGAAATATTTACTCATCTACAAATTCAACATTATAAGCGATATATTTATATGCACTTTAACTCTATTGGGAGATTTTCTAACAGACAACCATCACTATGAACTAAGTGATGATACAACATACTGTCCACTGCCAAAATTTTCCTATATTTTGTCGGGATATAGAACCTCTCAACTAAGTGGATCCACTAACCATATGAATTTATCTAAAAAGTATGATCTTCTGCCCCTGTTGGCAAGACATGGTTTATGGGGGCTGTGGGTTATTGGAACTATCTCCCATATCGGTGCTAAATAGTACTCCCAATAATATATACTCTTGATCAAATGTATAAAAATATCGTCACACCCTGAACCTACACCCTGGACGTAACCAATACTCGAGAACCATCACGTGAATCCTAGGCCTGACTAACTACTTAGTTGACGACTTACTCAAGAAAAATAAGAACTTCAAAAGCAAAAATCAACTCAAAAGTCTCAACAATATATAAACTCAAAAATGTCTAGACATGTTTGTTTAAACATAAACAATTGACTCCAAGTCTCAAAACATCAAGAAGAGAATTGTACAAAAAAAACTCAACTACTAGTATCTATGAATCCTCTAAGTATTGTGGTAAAAGTTGGGACAAGTCCCTCAATAACATAAAAAAATTGAAATAACAATGTGAAGACCTCCAGAATGCAAAGAGGCCCATCAACGAAAGCATAAGTAAAAATAGTATCAACGAAGCACTAGTTGATGACCCTGAGAACTTGTATCTGCATCATTAAAAGATATAGGTCGAATGATGTCAGTACATTATATGTACGACCATGCAAGGGGAAAACTGAAACAAACATAGCTGAACTGATAACACGGGAATACAATACTCACCTCAACTAAACTCCAATATGAAAGCAACAATAAAATATAGAACATATAAATACTGTAAAACAGTACAACATCAACTAAAAATGTACTAAAATACAACAACATAGTCTTGACTCTTATTTGGGAGATTCTCTAACCGACTACCATCACTATGAGATATGTGATGATACAACAACTCGCCCATACTGTCACAACTATCCTATACCTTTTCGGGGTATATAATACCTCAACTAAGTGGATCCACTAAGCTTTTTCAGAAGGCACAAAGGATTCATCTAAAAAGTATGATCATTTGCCCTAGTTAGCTTACATTGTTTCTGAGGATTTCGAGTTGTTTGAACTCGTCCCCATATCGGTGCTCAATACTACTCCCAAAAGTATATATGCATGCTTAAATTTATAAAACATAATGCTTTATCAATTTAGATAGTTACTCAAAAAATGATTTTAGAAGAGTTAATACTCAAAAACTCATAAATTCATTTAGAAATCATTGCTTCTCTGTTTCAAATGTTTAAGGTTTACACTTGGAAATTCTTAGTTCCCTTATACTCATTTTAAAACATGAAATACAACTCTCCTCATTCTCATTGTCATTTACTTAAGATTTATTTCAAATCTATAATTAATTGCAAAATAATTCCAAAAAGGACTACAAAGGACCTCTTGGATTTTTCTCTTATCTTTTCTCTGATTTAAAATGTGAACAAATAAATGTGATTAGGATATGTAGGATCTCTCAAGGATTAATGAAGACTATAAGAGTTACAATCAAGAAGAGAACATATATACGATTCGGATTTGACACACCATGAACGAAGGATGGAAAAGAAAAGGACCTGCTAACCGTGACGCATTAAGTAGCGTCAGCCCAAAAACTACTGAAGTTTCGGGTGCACTACTGGAACGCCACACCAGGACCCAAACTACTAACTAGTAGGCTTGGCGTAGTGGTGGTGCACCACCCCGCATTCGTGCTAAAAAATTTGATGATTTTTTCGTCGAATTTTTGGGTCCTAACTCATTTAAAATTGAGTTATTTCTTCAAAAACCTTTTTATTTATAAACCTAAGACGAATCATCAATATCTATCTAAAACCCAACTCATAATAAATATCAATTAACTCAAGAACTCAAAACCTCTATTGTTAAGGAATGAGGCAAAATTGAAAAACTATGTCAAGAATCTATTAGTAAGTAATTTCATGAACAAAATTAGAGGTTTGTCGTGTAGTTGAACTATACCAACATCGTGATAAGCTTACATACTTAGAAAATATGATGTTATCGGTGAATTCTCTAAATTCTTGTTAAACGTTTGAACTTAGACGTTTTCTACTCTCCAAACACTTCTCTCAAACTCTAAGCATTTAGGAACATGAAAAAGTGGTAAAAATCATATTAGGCTATTATTTGGGTGAATTTTTTTTAGGCCTAGTTAGGTATGGAAAAGACCAAAATACCTTTTCTTTAAATGGATGAAAAATTGTCACTATTGAGGCTTCATTAGCATGGCCATAAATTTTTACTCCAAGCTCAAAATTTCACAAACTTGGCGACGTTGGATAGACGAGTGGAAGAATTTTTATTTGATACCTCATGGGAAACAAATTTTTTATGTTCTCAAAGTACAAATATTTTTGCCGATGACCTGGTAACAACAAAGTTTCAGCCATTTCTGTTCATTAGGTTTCAAATATCATGTACATATGTGAACTATATTGAGTGTTTTAATCTGTTGGCTTATACCTTTGTGACCGGTTGAAAATTCGATTGATTAAGGCTTGCTTATAAAACCTCCATTTTTAAGGAATATTGTAAGTATAATCGTCTTATGGTCTGATGCAGGTGCTCTGAGCCTTTGGTTGGATGCTTCCAGCTATTTTATGTCAGTGATACTTGGAACAATCGACTAATGATAAATTGAGCAAGATAATCGGAAGGAGAGGAACTCAATTTGTATTGAGACTACTATTTTTTTCCATTCTTGGGATCCTTGACCAAGCTAAAGTAAATTTGTAGTGGATTTTGGGAGTTGACGCTCATTGTAAAGCCAAACACCCTGCTGTTTGGCAGCAAGCAATCGTTTATTTGGTCCTTCTTGTGTTTCTCAAAGCTAGACTTGGAACCAAAATCATAAAGTTATACATATTAATTTAATTTAGATCGGCTTGTGTTCATTCTTACTCATTTCGAGCTCACTCCTCTCCTAAATTAATGCCAGACGAAAAGATATCGTGATAAACCTTGATTGCTTTGTTTTACTTTTATTTTAGAAGGATTTGTCTTTATATCTTCAAGCACTCGAGAAATGATAGTATGAAGATATCCAAATAGTGTTATGCAATACATGAACTAAATTTTTAGTTTGGATTGAATTTAACTAGTGACAAAGGGAAGTCGGTGCTTAATTATTATAATCCGTCATTGATTTTGTTTGAAAAAAATGTTCTGGTTATAGACATGATAATTAGATAGATTTACATTTGAGTCATTCACAGATTTGTCAAACTAATAACTCTCATATCATCATTTGTCACATTTTTTCTTTACTGAATATTGTCGTATTTATATTTCAATATCATCAATTACTTTATAAACAACTCGTGCTTCTAGCGGTGGCAAACTACCTTAATAGACTTGTATA